>NC_092334.1:48167500-48542500 GCF_046630445.1 Rutidosis leptorrhynchoides
CAATTGAAACCTATGCGACACAATTTAAAAGTAGCCAAAAAGATGCTCCAAATATGCATGTATACTCGACATCCAAGCAAGTATCAAAAGAGTGCGGAAGCATGTATCACTTAAGCATTCAAAACCTGAGAAAAACATAGAAGAATCTGTCAACGAAAACGTTGGTGAAATCATAGGTTTAGTAAGTAAAATGTATTGAACCACAAGGTTCTTTATGAATTGCTTAACCAAAATCGTTCACATTCCAAAATAGTATTTGTATCACGAGCACCCAATTATCAAGGCTTAACTGAATCTTCCCTCTGAATTTTTGAATTTAGTGTTAGAACTTACACTATACATTGTTGAAATTATATTTCATTCACTAACGGTAGCGAACCGTCTGAATGAGGGTTTGTTAAACCCGTATGGCCACACAACATAATTACACGCTTACACTTACACCCTGCAAGTGGAACTAATGATAATTGGATTGAGGACTTTTGTTCAAACTCGTATGCATCTTTGTATTCGTATTTTTTCACAATGTAAAAGCATGAAAAGTATATAAGTATGAAATGTATGTGTTTCTCAGCCCACGATGTAAAGAATAAAAGTGATTGAAAAAAAAAAGTTGGACTATGATCTCACCTTGAGTGCAAGAATTAATAAAGTACTTCAACAAGTAAACGCATGCAAAGACAAAGCTAGTCTTGACCTAAACATATATGTTATATCAATAACGGTAAACACAAACGGTCAAAGATGTTCAATTAGTCCTATGGCTCGTTACGACTCGATTATAAAGCATGTGAATCAAATTGTCAAGTTTCATGCAAGATACAAGTAAAGAATCATGTTAGAAAGATTGCATAATCATTTGGTTAAGTTTGACAAAAAGTCAAACTTTGGTCGGGTCAAAGTCAACGAAAAAGACAACATGTTCGGGTCGGGTCCCGGACTATTTTTCGATGCTAATTATTCATATATAAGTATATTAGAACAAGTTTCATGTGAATCGGAGGTCGATAGCTAGTCAAACATTTCGCGTGAAATGTGCCAAATGAAGCAGAATCTGGCCAGGCTAATCCGCGCGCCGCGCGGGGATGGGGCGCGCCACGCCACCATCTGGGCAGACACTTTTCTGTTTTTCACAAGTATGCACGAGCTAAAACCAAATAACCACATCTTATGATCCGCAAACAATTACAACATGTATCTTATATCATCAGAAAGGTAATTTGACGAGGAAAACACCTAGACACATTTCATCAAGCAATTCAACACTTACAACAACCCAAAACCGCATTAAACGTTCATAATCAAAGTTTCAAGTTCTAAAAACGCATTTCATGATTCGGGCAACCAATTTACATGTATGATATGCCGTTTTGAAGGTAATCAAGCACACATTGCAACCAAACACTTATCAACAACAATTCATAGCATTTGATGCACCAAAAGTTCATATAAAGCTTATCAAATCCTAATCCAAGTTCACAAAATTACTAATCATGTTCTCGAAGTTTTCTTAATCAACCTATACACCAAAACGAAGCTAATGATACTAGTAACACAATTAAAACATGGACTTTAACAATCTAACAACATATGAGCATCCAAAACACAAGATTAAGCAAGCATTTTTCATATTCAAGCTAGTTACACCAAAAACAACAAATCGAGCATACAAATTACATACACGACATCACAATGAGCCATAGACACTAATTAACAACTTTATAACTCAAAAATCTCAAGAACACATAAAATTAGTGATTTTAGAAAGTTACCCAAATGAGATGAAGTTGGTATCAAATTGAAGAGGATGAAGAGAGGATTCCAAATATGTATTTTGTTTTGATTGAAGTTTGCTAGATCATGAATGGATGATGAATCTTTGTAATGGAGAATTTAAGAAAAATAGGGAAGTATTAAAGAAAAAGAGAAAATGGAGAGGATAATGAATGGAGGAGGTGGTTTGACCACTTTGACCTAGTCAAAAGTTTGGTCTTTTGACAAGTCTAGTCCCTCTAGTTTGTAATCGGGTGCGGGAATTAACCAAACGAATTATTTTAAGTTACACGAGAGTACGGGAGACGTTATAATCCAATAACGAAAATATTGTAAGAATGTAGCTAATGGAGGATACGAATCGAGATACCGAGGATATAAAATAAAAAAAAAGACGGCGTTAAAAATAATTTAACGGAAAAACGCGGGATGTTACATTATCCACACCTCAAAAGAAATTTCGTCCCGAAATTTAGTTGGAAGTAATAATCGACGTCTCTTACTCGAGACCTAGTGTTGTAACTCTACGAAGGAGTGAAGGCACTTTCTTGGACATTTCACGAATCCGGAGAGTCGGGGTGTTACGTAGTGTTGAGGTTTGGGTTCACGATCCATGATTTCAACCAGTTTTCCCATGAAGGAGAGTTTGTCATCAATGTTTGGTGCATCTAGAAGGATTGCACATTCCTGTTCCGTAGGACACGTTTCTAAGTTGTTACACGAAATGTAAGGTAAACGGAAACTTAATTGAGTCGGCAGCTCTAAACGGTATGGAGCGGTTCCAATGCGCCCCAAGGTTTCAAAAGGATCAATATTGCGGATATAACCTTCCTCGATTTCCCAAATGGATTACACCTTTCCAAGGTGTAGTTTCTCAATATTACGCGGTCACACACTGGGACTTTGTGAGGTTTTCATCTAAGTTTGGTATAACTCTTATGGCAACTACGGGTCGTCTCGAGCCCTTCTCGGACTTGAATGATCTCAATTGTTGTTTCTTGATGAAGGTCAGATTTCGGTGTTTGCTTGCCACATGCGTTGGTCCAACGAATAGGGGTATGACATTTGCGGTCCTATAGGGTTTCGGAAGTGCGGCGTTAGTACACGAATGGTAACCGTAGTGGGAGAAATCAACTAAAAGCGACCATACAAGTTTGAAACATGTCCTTCCATGATGTAATTCGTTCGTTTGTTCAGTTCGTCGGTTTATGGAAGATACGCGGTACATATGTCTAAGCGGGTTCCCAAGGTCTCTTGCGAAACTAGAAGTGATACGAGTATTTTGATCCGAGGTAATTGGCAATGGTACACCGTATTGGAAAAGAATTCCGTAAGATATGTTTGAACAAGTTAGTTAGGGTTCGAAAATGTTCGTTAGGACTATTCACCCTCGTGGCGAATACTAATGTAATATGAAGAGTTTCTCTATCCATTGAGAAATGTTACAAGGAGTTTCCTCATACGGGGGTGCGAGCGATGAAGATAGAAGTGAAATGAGAACTTAGAGTAGAGTGAGTTTACATCTCGAGGTTGCCATATCGTGCATCTAGTTGTCAAAAGTTGAGGTTTGAAAAAGAAACAAGATAGTACACGTAGTTTTATAGTTCGGGGTTGAATAGTAGTTGACCGATTATCCGAAACACAAGGACGTTAAGTCAAAGAAGAGTGAAGTATCCTTGGATAATGGGTTATCTTAAGTTCCAGTAATATCAGACGGTAACGGTGAAATAACAGAGGTATGTAATGTGGTACGTGATGACGAGAAAATTGATCGGATCCAATATTAAGTATTCAAATTTTCGTGCTAAATAACGATTTTCAGTTTTCCTTTATTTCGAGTCGAGAAAGTATGCCTTTCAGGCGTTCAAGTAGAATTATTTCCATATTTGAGTTCCATCTGGTGCTATACGAATTAAGCTAGCAAGGTTGGTATGAATAATCACGTTCAAGATTCGGGCACGTAGAGGTTTAGATTTCTACCTTAATGAGTTATCGAGGGTAAAGAACAAGCATCACGAGGAAAAGTCGAAATTGAATCTTTGGTAACAACCGGTGAGATCTAAGATTTTACGAGTATAAGTCTGAGTTGGGAGAGTTCCCTGATTACGTGTGGCTTGATTTCGAGATTGGTTGTAATGCCTCGACCATTAGCATCATGGTCTAGAAAATTGGACTTTGTTCAACAAAAATTCCCACTCGGAGAATTTGGTATAGAGTTGCTCTTTTCTCAACAGTTCGAGCGTAAGACGGTAAAGTTGTTCGTTTTCCTTCTTCACTTGAATAGGTTAAGATATCATCAATAAATACGATAACGGATTTGTCTAGATAAGTTTGCATATGCGGTTTAGGAGGTTCATGAATACGGACGGAGTCCTAGAATGGTACTAAGATAGATTTACAACTAACGTTGCGAGTTCGAAAATGGCTTAGGAGACATCGTCACCGGAACGGATGTCGTTTTAGGACGCACCCGGGATTCATGCAAAAATCATGAGGTCATGGATACAAGGAAGAGGGTATCGGTTTCCAACCGAAAATTACTTAGTTAGCAATCATCTAAACACAATTGTAGGGAAAATAGTTTCTCCTTAACGAATAGGTTTTGAGCTCCTTAGTTCTATAGGTGTCAAGTCGAAATTCTTAACGTATCCCCTCCGATAAAATTTATAGGCACACAATATTTCCATCGGTCACTTAAATTGCCTAAGTAGGGTCTAGGGAAAAGGTGGAGTGCAAAGGGTACGAGTCAAAGTCTTGGTTATAAAACGTCTAGCTGTAACCGAATTGAATAAGTATGAAATATACGGTTGGTTGTGAAGAAACGTACCCGTGACTAGTCCATCGTCGTCTCGGGCATCCTAGGTGTCGATGTTGGAAGTTCAACGGCGGGTGTTGGGGTTGATTTTCTTATTTGGGCACGCACTCCTAAAATGACCCGGTTGGCCACATTCAAAACAAACACCCGTCTTGGGTGCATTGGGCTCCTTTTGAGCGACGGGAGCGGTATTCCTACAATCGTGGGCTACATGGCCACTTCTTTGACACTTCAAGCAAAATGGTTTGCCACATTCGCCTAAATGATGTTTGTAGCACTCGTTACAATACGGTAGGTGTCCGGTATAACCTTTCTTGCCGTTAGGGATGAAAGGCTTCTTGGCGAGGTTGTTGTAATTGCTTGATTGGGGGGCTTCCCATTTTCTTTTGTTGTAACCCGACTTATCCTCGGCTTTAGGTGCCGGCACTTCAATCTCGTCCACTGTTTCAATCAATTGACGGGCCATATTCAAAGCCTCTTGGTGGTTAGCGGGTTTGGATGACATTACTCCTTGTTTGATGCTCTTGGGGAGACCATCCATGTAAAGTTCAACCCTTAAAGATTCGGGGTTCACAAGATTTGGGCACATCAAAGCAAGTTCGGAGAATCGTTGATTATAGGCCTTAAGGTCGTTCCCGACCGCTTTCAGAGCTCTTAGCTCTTGTTCGAGCCTTCGGGTTTCTTCGCGAGGAAAATATTCGGTGATCATCTTTCCTCTTAAGTCGGCCCAAGAGAGAGCGTGGGCTTCGTGGATACCCACCGATTGTACATACGAATTCCACCATGTGAGAGCGATACCGGCGAAGGTGTGAGTGGAATATCTAACCTTGTCTTGGTCTCGACAACCGCTTATGCTAAAGACGGCTTCCGTTTGCTCAAACCATCGGGTGAGCACAACCGGTCCCCCGGTTCCATCAAAAGTGTGAGGTTTGCACCCCATGAAATTCTTATAGGAGCATCCTTCGTTGGAATTTCCGGCTCCATTGTTGTTGTTGTGATGATTGTTGTTATTGTTGTTGGAGGAGGAGTGACCGGCCATGGCCGCATCCACGGCAGTGGCTATCATATGTTGGAGGGCTTGTTCGGGAGTTTCGGGAGGAGCGCGTCGACGAGCCATTATTCCTTCAAAACACAAGAATATCGTTGGTTAGTATTCTCAATAATACTAACCGTGATATGGAATGAGGATAAAGAGAGAAAAAATTTCCTTGACTCGCCTTAAATTCTTTATGTCATAATGTCGGAACGTCCATGTGAATCACTGTAATATAATCCCGGAAATTATATTACCCTGATTCACATGTGCATTTAACATTACTTTATAAAGTCAAGGTGGCGCGTCAACAAAATTTATCAACGTAAGATTAAGATCGAATACGACTTAGATATGATAGAAAAGTTCGAGTATAATGCACAAATAGTCAAGTAATTCCTACTTCAGTCTATATGCCGGTTGTAGTCTAGATTCACCTATGTACCCTATGACTCGGGGTGGACACAAATGAACTCTAAATCCCTACAACCAAGGCTCTGATACCACTTGTAGCGACCCCGACAAATCGTCAAGTGACGGCGTTGACTACGTAGGTCCCATTACATGGTCATAAGTCTTTAAGACAACGTTTGACCAAAATATGTCGCATTCATTTCAATGTAAAAGGGTGTTTCAAGTTTACAAAAGAAGTTCGACGGCTAGTTACATTACAATGTTAAACGTACAATTGAAACCTATGCGACACAATTTAAAAGTAGCCAAAAAGATGCTCCAAATATGCATGTATACTCGACATCCAAGCAAGTATCAAAAGAGTGCGGAAGCATGTATCACTTAAGCATTCAAAACCTGAGAAAAACATAGAAGAATCTGTCAACGAAAACGTTGGTGAAATCATAGGTTTAGTAAGTAAAATGTATTGAACCACAAGGTTCTTTATGAATTGCTTAACCAAAATCGTTCACATTCCAAAATAGTATTTGTATCACGAGCACCCAATTATCAAGGCTTAACTGAATCTTCCCTCTGAATTTTTGAATTTAGTGTTAGAACTTACACTATACATTGTTGAAATTATATTTCATTCACTAACGGTAGCGAACCGTCTGAATGAGGGTTTGTTAAACCCGTATGGCCACACAACATAATTACACGCTTACACTTACACCCTGCAAGTGGAACTAATGATAATTGGATTGAGGACTTTTGTTCAAACTCGTATGCATCTTTGTATTCGTATTTGTTCACAATGTAAAAGCATGAAAAGTATATAAGTATGAAATGTATGTGTTTCTCAGCCCACGATGTAAAGAATAAAAGTGATTGAAAAAAAAAAGTTGGACTATGATCTCACCTTGAGTGCAAGAATTAATAAAGTACTTCAACAAGTAAACGCGTGCAAAGACAAAGCTAGTCTTGACCTAAACATATATGTTATATCAATAACGGTAAACACAAACGGTCAAAGATGTTCAATTAGTCCTATGGCTCGTTACGACTCGATTATAAAGCATGTGAATCAAATTGTCAAGTTTCATGCAAGATACAAGTAAAGAATCTTGTTAGAAAGATTGCATAATCATTTGGTTAAGTTTGACAAAAAGTCAAACTTTGGTCGGGTCAAAGTCAACGAAAAAGACAACATGTTCGGGTCGGGTCCCGGACTATTTTTCTATGCTAATTATTCATATATAAGTATATTAGAACAAGTTTCATGTGAATCGGAGGTCGATAGCTAGTCAAACATTTCGCGTGAAATGTGCCAAATGAAGCAGAATCTGGCCAGGCTAATCCGCGCGCCGCGCGGGGATGGGGCGCGCCGCGCCACCATCTGGGCAGACACTTTTCTATTTTTCACAAGTATGCACGAGCTAAAACCAAATAACCACATCTTATGATCCGCAAACAATTAGAACATGTATCTTATATCATCGGAAAGGTAATTTGACGAGGAAAACACCTAGACACATTTCATCAAGCAATTCAACACTTACAACAACCCAAAACCGCATTAAATGTTCATAATCAAAGTTTCAAGTTCTAAAAACGCATTTCATGATTCGGGCAACCAATTTACATGTATGATATGCCGTTTTGAAGGTAATCAAGCACACATTGCAACCAAACACTTATCAACAATAATTCATAGCATTTGATGCACCAAAAGTTCATATAAAGCTTATCAAATCCTAATCCAAGTTCACAAAATCACTAATCATGTTCTTGAAGTTTTCTTAATCAACCTATACACCAAAACGAAGCTAATGATACTAGTAACACAATTAAAACATGGACTTTAACAATCTAACAACATATGAGCATCCAAAACACAAGATTAAGCAAGCATTTTTCATATTCAAGCTAGTTACACCAAAAACAACAAATCGAGCATACAAATTACATACACGACATCACAATGAGCCATAGACACTAATTAACAACTTTATAACTCAAAAATCTCAAGAACACATAAAATTAGTGATTTTAGAAAGTTACCCAAATGAGATGAAGTTGGTATCAAATTGAAGAGGATGAAGAGAGGATTCCAAATATGTATTTTGTTTTGATTGAAGTTTGCTAGATCATGAATGGATGATGAATCTTTGTAAAGGAGAATTTAAGAAAAATAGGGAAGTATTAAAGAAAAAGAGAAAATGGAGAGGATAATGAATGGAGGAGGTGGTTTGACCACTTTGACCTAGTCAAAGGTTTGGTCTTTTGACAAGTCTAGTCCCTCTAGTTTGTAATCGGGTGCGGGAATTAACCAAACAAATTATTTTAAGTTACACGAGAGTACGGGAGACGTTATAATCCAATAACGAAAATATTGTAAGAATGTAGCTAATGGAGGATACGAATCAAGATACCGAGGATATAAAATAAAATAAAAAGACGGCGTTAAAAATAATTTAACGGAAAAACGCGGGATGTTACAACCTCAACCCTGTATAGCTAACTCCAACATTCACATATAGAGTGTCTATGGTTGTTCCGAAATATATATAGATGTGTCGACATGATAGGTCAAAACATTGTATACGTGTCTATGGTATCTCAAGATTACATAATATACAATACAAATTGATTAAGTTATGGTTGGAATAGATTTGTTACCAATTTTCACGTAGCTAAAATGAGAAAAATTATCCAATCTTGTTTTACCTATAACTTCTTCATTTTAAATCCGTTTTGAGTGAATAAAATTGCTATGGTTTCATATTAAACTCTATTTTATGGATCTAAACAGAAAAAGTATAGGTTTATAGTCGGAAAAATAAGTTACAAGTCGTTTTTGTAAAGGTAGTCATTTCAGTCGAAAGAACGACGTCTAGATGACCATTTTAGAAAACATACTTCCACTTTGAGTTTAACCATAATTTTTGGATATAGTTTCATGTTCATAATAAAAATCATTTTCTCAGAATAACAACTTTTAAATCAAAGTTTATCATAGTTTTTAATTAACTAACCCAAAACAACCCGCGGTGTTACTACGACGGCGTAAATCCGGTTTTACGGTGTTTTTCGTGTTTCCAGGTTTTAAATCATTAAGTTAGCATATCATATAGATATAGAACATGTGTTTAGTTAATTTTAAAAGTCAAGTTAGAAGGATTAACTTTTGTTTGCGAACAAGTTTAGAATTAACTAAACTATGTTCTAGTGATTACGAGTTTAAACCTTCGAATAAGATAGTTTTATATATATGAATCGAATGATGTTATGAACATCATTACTACCTCAAGTTTAGTAGGTAAACCTACTGGAAGTGACAAGAAATGATCTAGCTTCAAAGGATCTTGGATGGCTTGAAAGTTCTTGAAGTAGGATCATGACACAAAAACAAGTTCAAGTAAGATTTTTACTCGAATTAAGATAGTTTATAGTTATAGAAATTGAATCAAAGTTTGAATATGAATATTACCTTGAATAAGAAAGATAACCTACTGTATATAACAAAGGTTTCTTGATCTTAGATGATTACTTGGAATGGATTAGAAAGCTTGGAAGTAAATTAGTAAACTTGAAGGGATTTTTGAAGTGTTCTTGAAGTGTTCTTCCTATGATGATTATAGCTTGATTCTTGAAGTGATTTTTGATGAAGATGATGATTAACTACTGGAAAAATACGTTCATAATAGTGTGTGTGTGTTGAGAGAGAATTAGAAAGAGAATTGGAAGTGAAATGGAGTGAATGATGAGTGGTAATTGGTGAGTGGTGAGTGGGGTTAAAAGGAGTTCTAGTTAGTTGACTAGCTCATGGTAGAAGTTAAAATTGATTAGTCATACATGACATAATCAAGAGTGGAATCCCATGCTAGTTCCTATTGGTATATACTCATAGTAAGTACGTTTTGAAGCTGTGTATAATACGGGTAAGAATACGACTAGAATTCTTGATGAAAGAAAAGAATGGAAAAGTAACTGTAACCATTTTCGTTAAGTATGAGTGTTTTGATATATGTCTTGAAGTCTTCCAAAATTATTTTAATACATCTAAATACACTACATGTATATACATTTTAACTGAGTCGTTAAGTCATCGTTAGTCGTTACATGTAAGTGTTGTTTTGAAACCTTTAAGTTAACGATCTCAATTAATGTTGTTAACCCGTTGTTTATTATATCTAATGAGATGTTAAATTATTATATTATCATGATATTATGATATATTAATATATCTAAATATGATATATATACATTTAAATGTCGTTACAACGATAATCGTTACATATATGTCTCGTTTCGAAATCCTTAAGTTAGTAGTCTTGTTTATATGTATATAACTCATTGTTAATATACTTATGGAGATACTTACTTATCATAATCTCATGTTAACCATATGTATATCCATATATATATCGTCATGTCATTTTTACAAGTTTTAACGTTCGTGAATCGCCGGTCAACTTGGGTGGTCAATTGTCTATATGAAACATATTTCAATTAATCAAGTCTTAACAAGTTTGATTGCTTAACATGTTGGAAACATTTAATCATGTAAATATCAATCTCAATTAATATATATAAACATGGAAAAGTTCGGGTCACTACAGTACCTACCCGTTAAATAAATTTCGTCCCGAAATTTTAAGCTGTTGAAGGTGTTGACGAATCTTCTGGAAATAGATGCGGGTATTTCTTCTTCATCTGATCTTCACGCTCCCAGGTGAACTCGGGTCCTCTACGAGCATTCCATCGAACCTTAACAATTGGTATCTTGTTTTGCTTAAGTCTTTTAACCTCACGATCCATTATTTCGACGGGTTCTTCGATGAATTGGAGTTTTTCGTTGAATTGGATTTCATCTAAAGGAATAGTGAGATCTTCTTTAGCAAAACATTTCTTCAAATTCGAGACGTGGAAAGTGTTATGTACAGCCGCGAGTTGTTGAGGTAACTCAAGTCGGTAAGCTACTGGTCCGACACGATCAATAATCTTGAATGGTCCAATATACCTTGGATTTAATTTCCCTCGTTTACCAAATCGAACAACGCCTTTCCAAGGTGCAACTTTAAGCATGACCATCTCTCCAATTTCAAATTCTATATCTTTTCTTTTAATGTCAGCGTAGCTCTTTTGTCGACTTTGGGCGGTTTTCAACCGTTGTTGAATTTGGATGATCTTCTCGGTAGTTTCTTGTATAATCTCCGGACCCGTAATCTGTCTATCCCCCACTTCACTCCAACAAATCGGAGACCTGCACTTTCTACCATAAAGTGCTTCAAACGGAGCCATCTCAATGCTTGAATGGTAGCTGTTGTTGTAGGAAAATTCTGCTAATGGTAGATGTCGATCCCAACTGTTTCCGAAATCAATTACACATGCTCGTAGCATGTCTTCAAGCGTTTGTATCGTCCTTTCGCTCTGCCCATCAGTTTGTGGATGATAGGCAGTACTCATGTCTAGTCGAGTTCCTAATGCTTGCTGTAATGTCTGCCAGAATCTTAAAATAAATCTGCCATCCCTATCAGAGATAATAGAGATTGGTATTCCATGTCTGGAGATGACTTACTTCAAATACAGTCGTGCTAACTTCTCCATCTTGTCATCTTCTCTTATTGGCAGGAAGTGTGCTGATTTGGTGAGACGATCAACTATTACCCAAATAGTATCAAAACCACTTGCAGTCCTTGGCAATTTAGTGATGAAATCCATGGTAATGTTTTCCCATTTCCATTCCGGGATTTTGGGTTGTTGAAGTAGACCTGATGGTTTCTGATGCTCAGCTTTGACCTTAGAACACGTCAAACATTCTCCTACGTATTTAGCAACATCGGCTTTCATACCCGGCCACCAAAAATGTTTCTTGAGATCCTTGTACATCTTCCCCGTTCCAGGATGTATTGAGTATCTGGTTTTATGAGCTTCTCTAAGTACCATTTCTCTCATATCTCTAAATTTTGGTACCCAAATCCTTTCAGCCCTATACCGGGTTCCGTCTTCCCGAATATTAAGATGCTTCTCCGATCCTTTGGGTATTTCATCCTTTAAATTTCCCTCTTTTAAGACTCCTTGTTGCGCCTCCTTTATTTGAGTAGTAAGGTTATTATGAATCATTATATTCATAGATTTTACTCGAATGGGTTCTCTGTCCTTCCTGCTCAAGGCATCGGCTACCACATTTGCCTTCCCCAGGTGGTAACGAATCTCAAAGTCGTAATCATTCAATAATTCAATCCACCTACGCTGCCTCATATTCAGCTGTTTCTGATTAAATATGTGTTGAAGACTTTTGTGGTCGGTATATATAATACTTTTGACCCCATATAAGTAGTGCCTCCAAGTCTTTAATGCAAAAACAACCGCGCCTAATTCCAAATCATGCGTCGTGTAATTTTGTTCGTGAATCTTCAATTGTCTAGACGCATAAGCAATCACCTTCGTTTGTTGCATTAATACACAACCGAGACCTTGCTTTGATGCGTCACAATAAATCACAAAATCATCATTCCCTTCAGGCAACGACAATATAGGTGTCGTAGTTAGCTTTTTCTTCAATAACTGAAACGCTTTCTCTTGTTCATCATTCCATTCAAATTTCTTCCCTTTATGCGTTAATGCAGTTAAGGGTTTTGCTATTCTGGAAAAGTCTTGGATGAACCTTCTGTAGTAACCAGCTAGTCCTAAAAACTGGCGTATGTGTTTCGGAGTTTTCGGGGTTTCCCACTTTTCAACAGTTTCTATCTTTGCCGGATCCACCTTAATACCTTCTTTATTCACTATGTGACCGAGGAATTGAATTTCTTCCAACCAAAATGCACACTTTGAAAACTTAGCGTACAATTCTTCCTTCCTCAATACTTCTAACACCTTTCTCAAATGTTCACCGTGTTCTTGGTCATTCTTTGAGTAAATAAGTATGTCATAAATGAAAACAATGACAAACTTGTCAAGGTATGGTCCACACACTCGGTTCATAAGGTCCATGAACACAGCTGGTGCATTAGTTAAACCAAATGGCATGACCATAAACTCATAATGACCGTAACGTGTTCTGAAAGCAGTCTTTGGAATATCATCTTCTTTCACCCGCATTTGATGATACCCGGAACGTAAGTCAATCTTTGAATAAACAGACGAGCCTTGTAGTTGATCAAATAAGTCATCGATTCTCGGTAGTGGGTAGTGGTTCTTGATGGTAAGTTTGTTCAACTCTCGGTAGTCGATACACAACCTGAATGTACCATCTTTCTTCTTGACAAACAAAACAGGAGCTCCCCACGGTGATGTGCTTGGTCGAATGAAACCACGCTCTAAAAGTTCTTGTAATTGGCTTTGCAGTTCTTTCATCTCGCTGGGTGCGAGTCTGTAAGGAGCACGAGCTATTGGTGCAGATCCTGGTACAAGATCTATTTGAAATTCAACGGATCGATGTGGGGGTAATCCCGGTAATTCTTTCGGAAATACATCGGGAAATTCTTTTACGACGGGAACATCATTGATGCTCTTTTCTTCAGTTTCTACTTCCTCGACGTGTGCTAGAATAGCATAGCAACCTTTTCTTATTAGTTTTTGTGCCTTCAAATTACTAATAAGATGTAGCTTCGTGTTGCCCTTTTCTCCGTACACCATTAAGGGTTTTCCTTTTTCTCGTATAATGCGAATTGCATTTTTGTAACAAACGATCTCTGCTTTCACTTCTTTCAACCAGTCCATACCGATTATCACATCAAAACTCCCTAACTCTACTGGTATCAAGTCAATCTTAAATGTTTCGCTAACCAGTTTAATTTCTCGATTCCGACATATATTATCTGCTGAAATTAATTTACCATTTGCTAATTCGAGTAAAAATTTACTATCCAAAGGCGTCAATGGACAACTTAATTTAGCACAAAAATCTCTACTCATATAGCTTCTATCCGCACCCGAATCAAATAAAACGTAAGCAGATTTATTGTCAATAAGAAACGTACCCGTAACAAGCTCCGGGTCTTCCTGTGCCTCTGCCGCATTAATATTGAAAACTCTTCCGCGGCCTTGTCCATTCGTGTTCTCCTGGTTCAGGCAATTTCTAATAATGTGGCCCGGTTTTCCACATTTATAACAAACTACATTGGCATAACTTGCTCCGACACTACTTGCTCCGCCATTACTCGTTCTGACACCATTTGTTCCTTTCGTTCTATTAACCCCTGGTCCGTAGACCTCACACTTCGCCGCGCTATGACCATTTCTTTTACACTTGTTGCAAAATTTGGTGCAGAACCCCGAGTGATACTTTTCACACCTTTGGCATAGCTGCTTCTGATTGTTGTTGTTGTTGCAGTTATTATTGTTGTTGGGATGATTGTTGTAGTTGCTGTTGTTGTTGTTGTTGTTGTTGTTGTTGTTGTTGTTGGGCCGTTTGTTGTAGTTGCGATTGATGTTGCGATTGTTGGGATAATTGTTGCGATTATTGTTGTAATTGCTGTTGTTGTTGTATTGGTGATTCTTATCACCGTTTTCCTCCCACTTTCTTTTGACTTGCTTCACATTGGCCTCTTCAGCAGTCTGTTCTTTAATTCTTTCTTCAATTTGGTTCACGAGTTTGTGGGCCATTCTACATGCCTGTTGTATGGAGGCGGGCTCGTGTGAACTTATATCTTCTTGGATTCTTTCCGGTAATCCTTTCACAAACGCGTCGATCTTCTCTTCCTCATCTTCGAATGCTCCCGGACACAATAGGCACAATTCTGTGAATCGTCTTTCGTACGTGGTAATATCAAATCCTTGGGTTCGTAACCCTCTAAGTTCTGTCTTGAGCTTATTGACCTCGGTTCTGGGACGGTACTTCTCGTTCATCAAGTGCTTGAATGCTGACCACGGTAGTGCGTACGCATCATCTTGTCCCACTTGCTCTAGATAGGTATTCCACCACGTTAATGCAGAACCTGTGAAGGTATGCGTAGCGTACTTCACTTTGTCCTCTTCAGTACACTTACTTATGGCAAACACCGATTTGACCTTCTCGGTCCACCGTTTCAATCCGATCGGTCCTTCGGTTCCATCAAATTCCAAAGGTTTGCAGGCAGTGAATTCTTTGTAGGTACATCCTACACGATTTCCTGTACTGCCAGATCCAAGGTTATTGTTGGTATGTAGCGCAGCCTGTACTGCGGCTATGTTTGAAGCTAGAAAAGTACGGAATTCCTCTTCATTCATATTCACGGTGTGTCGAGTAGTCGGTGCCATTTCCTTCAAAATAGTCAAATGGAACAAGTTAATCATACAGAATATTAAGAGTATTTAATAGTATTTCGTAGCATAATATGAACTCATTTATAAAAGCTTTTTCTTCATATTAGCGTTTTATAAGTTTAAATTCGGGTAGTACCTACCCGTTAAGTTCATACTTAGTAGCTAATATACAATTCAACTACTACAATTCTATATGAAAAACTGATTGTAATAATATTTCGCGTTCAAACTTTTATACAATATTTTACAAACTTACAATACCGCTTATTTTACATATAGCATGAAATATAGCACACAATAAATTTGATACAAGATGGTTGTGAAGATAATTCTAGCTAGTACACAAGTCGTTCAGCAAAGGCAATAAAGACACGTAATTCATACGTCCAGAAACAAGTCATGCATTCTGGTTTTACTAGGATTACTTCCCATCCTTGGTCTTGTGAAACATAACCGTTATGGCCGTTGATAAGACAGCGTGTTGTAACGTCGTCAAAGGGACGAGGGTTACGTAATGACCAACAGTCTCGTAATAACCTAAAAACCTCATTTCTTACCCCAATTACCGACTCCGTCACTTGTGGGAACGTTTTGTTTAATAGTTGTAGCCCGATGTTCTTGTTCTCACTTTGGTGAGAAGCGAACATTACTAATCCGTAAGCATAACATGCTTCTTTATGTTGCATGTTAGCCGCTTTTTCTAAATCACGAAGTCCAATATTCGGATATATTGAGTCAAAATAATTTCTTAACCCATTGCGTAAAATAGCATTTGGGTTCCCGCAATATATGCGTCAAAGTAAACATATCGTAACTTATGGATTTCCCAATGTGATATCCCCCATATTTCGAACGAAAGCCTTTTATAAACCAAGGCATTCTTGGAACGTTCTTCGAATGTCTTACAAACTGATCTCGCCTTAAATAGTTGTGCCGAAGAATTCTGACCGACTCTAGACAAGATTTCATCAATCATGTCTCCGGGTAGGTCTCTTAAAATATTGGTTTGTCTATCCATTTTGTGTTTTTATACTGTAAAATAGACAAGAGTTAGATTCATAAAAAAAATACTTATTAATACAAGCAATTTTTACATATATCATAAAGCATAAGCACACTATATTACTTATATTACACCACACGAATACAACTGTCTTATTCCGACTCGCTTGTTTCTTCTTCTTCGGTTTTGGTTCGTTTTGTCAAGTTTCTAGGGATATATGATGTTCCCCTAATACGAGCCGTCGTTCTCCACATTGGTTTAGAAAAAACCTGGTGGTTTAGAGGTTCCCGGGTCATTGTTACAACTTAAGGACTTCGGGGGTTGACGATACATATAAAGTTCATCGGGGTTGGAATTAGATTTCTCTATTTTTATGCCCTTTCCCTTATTATTTTCTTTTGCCTTTTTAAATTCAGTAGGGGTAATTTCTATAACATCATCAGAATTCTCGTCAGAATCCGATTCATCGGAGAATTGGTAATCCTCCCAATATTTTGCTTCCTTAGCGGAAACACCATTGACCATAATTAACCTTGGTCGGTTGGTTGAGGATTTTCTTTTACTTAACCGTTTTATTATTTCCCCCACCGGTTCTATTTCTTCATCCGGTTCCGATTCTTCTTCCGGTTCCGATTCTTCTTCTGGTTCTGACTCTTCTTCCGGTTCCTCTTCGGGAACTTGTGAATTAGTCCACGAATCATTCCAATTTACATTTGACTCTTCATTATTATTAGGTGAGTCAATGGGACTTGTTCTAGAGGTAGACATCTATCACATAATATCAAACGCGTTAAGAGATTAATATATCACATAATATTCACATGTTAAAAATATATAGTTTCCAACAAAATTTGTTAAGCAATCATTTTTCAAGTAAACACGGTCGAAGTCCAGACTCACTAATGCATCCTAACAAACTCGATAAGACACACTAATGCAAAATTCTGGTTCTCTAAGACCAACGCTCGGATACCAACTGAAATGTCCCGTTCTTATTGATTAAAAACGTTCCATATTAATTGATTTCGTTGCGAGGATTTGACCTCTATATGAGACATTTTTCAAAGACTGCATTCATTTTTAAAACAAACCATAACCTTTATTTCATAAATAAAGGTTTAAAAAGCTTTACGTAGATTGTCAAATAATGATAATCTAAAATATCCTGTTTACACACGACCATTACATAATGGTTTACAATACAAATATGTTACATCGAAATCAGTTTCTTGAATGCAGTTTTTACACAATATCATACAAACATGGACTCCAAATCTTGTCCTTATTTTAGTATGCAACAGCGGAAGCTCTTAGTATTCACCTGAAAATAAACATGCTTTAAACGTCAACAAAAATGTTGGTGAGTTATAGGTTTAACCTATATATATCAAATCGTAACAATAGACCACAAGATTTCATATTTCAATACACATCCCATACATAGAGATAAAAATCATTCATATGGTGAACACCTGGTAACCGACATTAACAAGATGCATATATATAAGAATATCCCCATCATTCCGGGACACCCTTCGGATATGATATAAATTTCAAAGTACTAAAGCATCCGGTACTTTGGATGGGGTTTGTTAGGCCCAATAGATCTATCTTTAGGATTCGCGTCAATTAGGGTGTCTGTTCCCTAATTCTTAGATTACCAGACTTAATAAAAAGGGGCATATTCGATTTCGATAATTCAATCATAGAATGTAGTTTCACGTACTTGTGTCTATTTTGTAAATCGTTTATAAAACCTGCATGTATTCTCATCCCAAAAATATTAGATTTTAAAAGTGGGACTATAACTCACTTTCACAGATTTTTACTTCGTCGGGAAGTAAGACTTGGCCACTGGTTGATTCACGAACCTATAACAATATATACATATATATCAAAGTATGTTTAAAATATATTTACAACACTTTTAATATATTTTGATGTTTTAAGTTTATTAAGTCAGTTGTCCTCGTTAGTAACCTACAACTAGTTGTCCACAGTTAGATGTACAGAAATAAATCGATAAATATTATCTTGAATCAATCCACGACCCAGTGTATACGTATCTCAGTATTGATCACAACTCAAACTATATATATTTTTGAATCAACCTCAACCCTGTATAGCTAACTCCAACATTCACATATAGAGTGTCTATGGTTGTTCTGAAATATATATAGATGTGTCGACATGATAGGTTGAAACATTGTATACGTGTCTATGGTATCTCAAGATTACATAATATACAATACAAGTTTATTAAGTTATGGTTGGAATAGATTTGTTACCAATTTTCACGTAGCTAAAATGAGAAAAATTATCCAATCTTGTTTTACCCATAACTTCTTCATTTTAAATCCGTTTTGAGTGAATCAAATTGCTATGGTTTCATATTGAACTCTATTTTATGGATCTAAACAGAAAAAGTATAGGTTTATAGTCGGAAAAATAAGTTACAAGTCGTTTTTGTAAAGGTAATCATTTCAGTCGAAAGAACGACGTCTAGATGACCATTTTAGAAAACATACTTCCACTTTGAGTTTAATCATAATTTTTGGATATAGTTTCATGTTCATAATAAAAATCATTTTCTCAGAATAACAACTTTTAAATCAAAGTTTATCATAGTTTTTAATTAACTAACCCAAAACAGCCCGCGGTGTTACTACGACGGCGTAAATCCGGTTTTACGGTGTTTTTCGTGTTTCCAGGTTTTAAATCATTAAGTTAGCATATCATATAGATATAGAACATGTGTTTAGTTAATTTTAAAAGTCAAGTTAGAAGGATTAACTTTTGTTTGCGAACAAGTTTAGAATTAACTAAACTATGTTCTAGTGATTACGAGTTTAAACCTTCGAATAAGATAGTTTTATATATATGAATCGAATGATGTTATGAACATCATTACTACCTCAAGTTTAGTAGGTAAACCTACTGGAAGTGACAAGAAATGATCTAGCTTCAAAGGATCTTGGATGGCTTGAAAGTTCTTGAAGTAGGATCATGACACAAAAACAAGTTCAAGTAAGATTTTTACTCGAATTAAGATAGTTTATAGTTATAGAAATTGAATCAAAGTTTGAATATGAATATTACCTTGAATAAGAAAGATAACCTACTGTATATAACAAAGGTTTTTTGATCTTAGATGATTACTTGGAATGGATTAGAAAGCTTGGAAGTAAATTAGTAAACTTGAAGGGATTTTTGAAGTGTTCTTGAAGTGTTCTTCCTATGATGATTATAGCTTTATTCTTGAAGTGATTTTTGATGAAGATGATGATTAACTACTGGAAAAATACGTTCATAATAGTGTGTGTGTGTGTTGAGAGAGAATTAGAAAGAGAATTGGAAGTGAAATGGAGTGAATGATGAGTGGTAATTGGTGAGTGGTGAGTGGGGTTAAAAGGAGTTCTAGTTAGTTGACTAGCTCATGGTAGAAGTTAAAATTGATTAGTCATACATGACATAATCAAGAGTGGAATCCCATGCTAGTTCCTATTGGTATATACTCATAGTAAGTACGTTTTGAAGCTGTGTATAATACGGGTAAGAATACGACTAGAATTCTTGATGAAAGAAAAGAATGGAAAAGTAACTGTAACCATTTTCGTTAAGTATGAGTGTTTTGATATATGTCTTGAAGTCTTCCAAAAGTATTTTAATACATCTAAATACACTACATGTATATACATTTTAACTGAGTCGTTAAGTCATCGTTAGTCGTTACATGTAAGTGTTGTTTTGAAACCTTTAAGTTAACGATCTCAATTAATGTTGTTAACCCGTTGTTTATTATATCTAATGAGATGTTAAATTATTATATTATCATGATATTATGATATATTAATATATCTTAATATGATATATATACATTTAAATGTCGTTACAACGATAATCGTTACATATATGTCTCGTTTCGAAATCCTTAAGTTAGTAGTCTTGTTTATATGTATATAACTCATTGTTAATATACTTATGGAGATACTTACTTATCATAATCTCATGTTAACCATATGTATATCCATATATATATATCGTCATGTCGTTTTTACAAGTTTTAACGTTCGTGAATCGCCGGTCAACTTGGGTGGTCAATTGTCTATATGAAACATATTTCAATTAATCAAGTCTTAACAAGTTTGATTGCTTAACATGTTGGAAACATTTAATCATGTAAATATCAATCTCAATTAATATATATAAACATGGAAAAGTTCGGGTCACTACAGAGGCCTGGTAGATTTCCAGACGATTTTAGCAATGACTTTTCAAGATTTTTTGTCACCCTACAACTGGTCTGGACTACAACTTCTGAAACAAATCAGCAAGTGTGTCGTTCAAGAGACTTGACTCCCTTTAGGATGGAATGGATACATCCTGTGTGGTTAAATAAAGTGGTCGGGTGCAACATTGTCCTTGTTAGGAGAAACAATGAGGATCGCCCTGTCAAAGTTTTAGATCTAGTGCATGGTCCGATTTCGACCACACGCTACTATCACCGTTCATACGGTTGACACCCGCCTTGGTGCAAATGACCTACGTATGAATTTTAATGTTCATGTAGAATTTCACATTCAAAATAATGAACATGTTTTGAAAGTTCAAGACTTTCACCTCTAACAGTACCTCATCGTGAAATGATGGGTAATGAAATGGTACAGCTTAAGAGGTATACGTACCAAGTGAAACGGTCGGAAGACTTTACTTCTTTAATGAGTGGATCTGACTCACTCGGGAATGCCAATCTATTTTAATTGACACTCGGTTAAATCCCAAAAACCTTTGGGTGCCATAGCTTTTGGCTATGGGTTGTGTTGTCTAAGCAAACACAAGCAAGTAGCTATTGTTCCTAAAAAGGACAACACTGGTGAAGCTCAAGGCTCCTCTTCCTACAGTATCACACCATTAGATGATGTAATAATAAAATGGTATAGTTTCGGAAGTCTGCTATACCAAGTTACCAAAAGTTTTTGATCTGGCACGTGATTCGGTCACATTCACACTATGCAATCACCGCTCTCTCACAGTTTACACCCGTTTTGGTACAGGTGACCTACTATTGAGTTCCCCGAACTCGTAGGATTTTATGTCCAAGAAAATGAACATGTGGAACAATTTTGGCTTCTTTGAAATCACGAAATATGCCATAAAATACCAAGCCAAATCAAAACCAATTTTCATAACAAAGGTTTTGGCCGAATTTTCAATTGTTTTTCTATTTTTTATATTTTTAAACTAATTTTTCTATTTTTTTATATTTTTAAACTAATTTTTCTATTTGTTTTTTAATTTTTCCCTAATTTTAAAAAAAATAAATTTACGACCAAAAACCCGTGAACGTCAAGTCTTTTTTAGATTAAAACTACTATGATGATGATGATTCCATTAACAACCAACCCGAGAGATTTTACATCCCCCACCCCACACTTGAGATCAAGTAATGTCCCCATCACTTGAGAAAAATAGATTAAAATCGAAAGGGTTATGTGAGAAAGAAAATATAAAAACTTATCGAGCTTAACCACTGATCGCGGAATGCCAGTGACAGATGACGCTGAACCGACTGCCAGTATAAGAACATCGTCCATTCCCGATCATCACACCAATATCATCAATCATGTAGTTTTGCTGAACTTAATGCCAGACTTGAAAAATCGTTTCACCAAAAAACCTAAGAAAAGAAAAACAAACGAACTACATAAACAGGACAAGGTGGCACAACCCAATGCCAAAACGCCTTGTCCCCTAATAAATCCACAGTATATAATTAAAGTAAATAGTTATCAAAGTACAGAACCAAATAAAATGTTTGCAAACAAATACAACATGATCAACAGGCACGCAGGCCCTCAAACCTGGTAATCATCAAACGGCCATCCATATGTTCCCGAAGCTCTCCTGTTTGGACGCCCGCCCGGATACTCCTGCTGGAACCTCAACTGTGCGTCCCTCATAGCCTCTGTCTCTCTATAATGCGGCGGATGCTCAGGACGGTTCTGATCATAATAATAAACCGACTCCTGACTGGCCGTACCATAATACTGCTCCGGGTTAGAAAAATACAAACATGAATTATGGCGCTGCCAATCGACACCATATGCAATCATCCCTGTATCATAATGATTAGCTCTTGCGAGCTCCTCCGTTCGCTGCTGACTCTCCCACATCTGAGCATTGTGTCGACTAACCTCGTCATTATGCCTTTCCACCTCCTCGGTATGCCTACGAATGTCACGATGAAACTCCGCATTATCAGCCTGATCCATAGTGTACTGATACACATGATTCTCTACCTGACCTGCAACATCGCTGTAGTCTAATCCCATTCTGTTCACACTGTTAATCAGACTGTCCCAACCTTCCTGACTCGGGTACCAAGAACCTTCAAAATGTGTACTAGCTGATGGACCAGCTCCCGCGCTTGGTCCCGATGAAGAACCACATGCAGCCCCAGCTGCACTCGTACCTGCCGCAACAGAACCCACAGGTTCCCGATACATAACCAAACGATTTTCAAAATCGTGCATCAAAATCTTCCCATTAGTATAGAACATCGAACCTAAAACCGGCATACTCTGATCTGTCGTACGCAACCTGCTCAAATCCACATTCAACTTTCTCGCAAACATAGTAATATAATGGCAACCCAAAAGCTTCTTTCTCGGAGCCGTATCGCTTGCACATTTGCTCAAGTAAGTAGCGATAAAACCAACAATGTCAGTATGCTTCCCCCTCTTGATTTGATCCATGTACCACAAATCCTTATTATTTGGTTTCTCATTCCCATTTACCCGCACATTAAAAGTACAAGCCACCAACCTTTGCAATAATCGATCGAATGGTATATTAATTTTCTCATAGCTTACTCTTCCTGCAGGAAAAATTTCACCTCCAGTAAATCTACCCCAAAAAGCAACAGTGTTAAAAGGCTCCTGCTTGTAAAATTCAGTCCTAATCAAATAATTCGGAAGTCAGATATTATCCAATTCCGGATACAAATCTAAAGCTTGAGCAATTTAAGACCGATTCATCGCTTGATTTTGACCACCCAAATGAAACCGCATAAAATTACGCTCATTCGGTTCCCGGGTATTAGTAACCACCAAAGAAGAGAAAAACTCCTTCCATAACAACAGATAAATATCATCATGAAGCGAAAACACCTTCTCCCATGGGTGGAGAATCGTGTTGTTATAAGACAATATTAGCATAGAATCAAACTCTCGATGAACTTGAGCTTCCTCAAGAAAGCTCCAATCAAAGTACCAAGTTAGCCCAATAACCCGATCATTTATCCTTGCAAACTCAGTTAGATACTCATTCCTGACGTACTCAATCCAATCCCTTGGATCCTCTTGATGTGCTTGCGCTTCTGCTGAAGCACTTGGTGCAGTTCTAATACGCTTTGCTTGACCCTGCATTCACAATTTTAACCACAAAACAACCACAAAAACTCAAAAGTTAGTGTTAGCTAAATTTAAACTCGCAACATCCTCTTATTGATTAATTCTCCTTTTTCCAATTAAACATCACATAAGTCCATGTTTTAAAATTAACACTATTTTTCATGACAAACACAATCAACTAAAACAACATAATCAATAATATTTCATGTTTCATGAAAAGCTTACATATAAACAAAATTTAATTTCTAAACAAACTAGGCTTAACCATTCATGAACATAAAATTTTAACCAACTCAAAATCACCTTTGAAATCCCCTACAACACATGAAAAAGTCATATCATACTCAACATACCCAAAAATTATCAACTCTATTGGCAATCCAACTCAAAACATCAAAAACCAAGTAGCTTCACACTTGACCCGCCCAAATTACCCCACACTATCATGAACTACCTCCATTAACCATCTAACACACAAAACCCCAAATTAAAAAAACTTCAAATTCGGATTTAATCTCATAGTAAAACCTAGTATCAATAATATGCACTACTCAAATGTAAACATCATACAAATAAAGCATATTAGGCATTATTAACACTAATCATGTGAATCATTAAGCATTAAACGAATTAGGGTTAACCCCACAGTTGAACTTCAACTAATCATCAATTAAAACATAACTAACATAAATAGAGATGAAATTAAGTGTAAGAGTAAGAGAAACGGGCCCTAAGAGGCATGATTCACAAGTAATTGGAGAGAAAATCACAAAAAGTTTGAAAATTGAAGAAACCCTAGCTTTAGGATGTGATTGTATATGTTTGTGTGCGTTTGAGTGGAGGTAAATTGGCATAAAATAACATTAAAAACCCCTAAAAGTCGACTGGACCTGTTTAAGTTCGAGTTAAAATAAATTGGGTTCGGGTCAATTAAAACAGCGACGGGTCTGTACACTGAAATGCGCAGTGCGCGTTTCTGCGCAGAGCGCGTTTGTGCGTGTGCGTTCTGCGCGGTGCGCGTAGTGATGCGCGGCGCGCTTTACATCGTGAACCCAAGTCAGAAATCCAACAAAAACTCCCAGAAGTTTTTCTTTACAAGTGCACGGTGCGTGTGGATTTGTGCGGCTCGCAGCTGTTCAGGCACTAATTTTGTTTACTTTTTCACATCAAATGAAAATTTATCCTCCAACTCACATCCTTAACGAACCAAAACATTAACGTTGATCATATTGCACCTGTTTCAAGCATTAAATATACAAAACAAAAGCAAAAAGTATACAAACTCTACAACAAACAATTAGAACCACGATTTTCACGCGTCGTTAGAGGTAAAGATGAGTTTGATCTCATTGTCCAACTCTTGCGGTCCATCGACATAATGTTTAATCCGATGACCGTTAACCTTAAACTCTTCCCTCTTTGAATTAACCAAATCAACCGCCCCATGGGAATAAACCTTACGAACCATAAAGGGTCCCGACAACTTAGACTTTAACTTTCCGGGAAACAAACCAAAACGTGAATTGAAAAGAAGCACACGATCCCCCTCCTTAAATTCCTTAGGATCTTTTAAACGACTATCGTGCCACTTCTTTGTCCTTTCCTTACTAATCAACGAATTTTCATAAGCATCGAGCCTCAATTCCTCTAACTCATTCAATTGGCTCAAACGAAGGCGACCCGCCTCCTTAAGATCAAGATTGCTCATTTTGAGAGCCCAAAAAGCTTTGTGTTCTATCTCCACCGGGAGATGACACGCTTTACCATAAAGTAAATGAAAAGGAGTGGTTCCGGTTGGCATTTTGTACGCCGTTCTAAATGCCCATAAGTCATCATCAAGTTTGAATGACCACTCCTTAGGATTAGAACCAATTGTCTTTTCAAGAATCCTCTTTAAAGCTCGGTTGGTGTTTTCGACTTGCCCATTCGTTTGAGGATGGTAGGATGTTGAAACTTTATGGGTTACCCCATATCGTTTCAACACCTTTTCAAGTTGGGCATTACAAAAGTGAGTTCCCCGATCACTAATTAAAGCTTTTGGGGCACCAAACCGAGAAAAGAGTTGTTTAAGGAACGAAACTACAACACGTGCATCATTAGTGGGCAAAGCTTGCGCTTTAAACCATTTCAAAACATAATCGATGGTCACAATTTCTTTCCTAGAACATTAACAATGTTCATTCTGAAATTCATATCTGTGAATTCTGGACCATTACAAGCGGTGTTTAATCGCAAGAAGAAGAAACAAAAGGACAAAACTCCGAAATAAAAATTGGGGTATAAATTGCAGCAAATAAAAGAGAGCATTAACTGTTAATGATAATGATTATAGAAGACAGAAGCAGAGACTTTGAAATATAAGGGAACATATAAAGCCCAACGATAAACCAGAAATTATAAACCATATATATCGATGCATATAGCAATATAAAGACACGGGAGAACTAGAAACACTATACACCCAAGAGTATAGTAGAAGTAAATAGATTCTTCCGGCGGTAGATGAAAAAGAAGAATGACCGATATGAAAGTTAGAAGTATATTGAGAATCAGAACTGGATGGAGCATATTGATGAATACTTTAAAATATGAGTTGAGGGGGAAAGAATAGAAGGTAATGAAACATGACTAGGAACTTAGAAATCAAAAGATTTAACTCACACAATGGCGGAATAAGTGAATCAAACCCTCTAGTGAATAGGTTATTTTTTTTTTTTATTAATTTAGTTAAACCACAACTAAATCAAGTGTGATTAGATCAACACCTAGAGCTATTATTCACCACCTGGGTGATTTGGACTGAGAGAAAATTGGAGGAGCTCACTAGATCTGAGTGTGTGTAACAAATGAGAGGCTTAACCGAAAATGAAGAACATAAGACTTTATATACCCCTGATGTTGACTCACCCATACGATTCATTCATCACACGTACGAGTTGGCTTCATCAGCCGTACTGGTGATCACTCACTCGTGTCTTCTCATTTAGGTTGTAATTGTGACTTAGCTCAGCATCAACCGTGCGTATGAGCCTGTCAGCCGTACTAGTGAGGCTTCACTCGTACGTCTAACTAAGTCTAACATGGTCAAACATCTAAATATCGTTCCTGCAGTTCCTGTAACCACATACAAACACGGATAGGATAATAACGAGCAATCATGGTGGCCTGTAAACTGTTGTACCTGCAATGGACTTGGGTAGATGTCTAGGGACTTGCATAAAATGCATCAACAGAAGGTGTGAGTTGTAAGGAAACGAAGGAGGTGAATTTATAATAAAATCTCCGACAGAACAATTAAAATGGACGATCGCATTTAAAGCGGATCCTAATTCCCTTGATTACCGGAGAGTCAAATCTTATTAAGAAAATTTTCTTCAAATCCCTTGAAATCTGGGAATCAATCATATCTACGTCAAATGATAAGATGAATCTACACTTACTCATTTCACTCTTCTATGTTAGCTTCATTCGTACTCTTCATATAAATGGATTGTTTATCCAAATTATTCGCTGATGATAAAACTCTAATTTTTAGCCCGTATGCATCATGAAAACATACTTATTATCATTCACGACCTTTCCACTCAAATTTTGGGACGAAATTTCTTTAACGGGTAGGTACTGTGACAACCCGGAAATTTCCAACCAAATTTAAACTTTAATCTTTATATGTTTCCGACACGATAAGAAATATTTGTTAAGTTAAATTTCAAGAATTTTAAACTATGTTCATACATTCATTCAACCTCGACCAAGTTCCAACGATTCACGAACCATTAAACGAATATGATTATATATGTATATGTGTATATATATTATAACTTGAAACGTAAACAAAATATTAAATTAAATACTTTATATGATTGTATCTGTTTCAAAATGTTTATCAATAGAATTAGAAGATAAGATCAAATGATTAAATTATCAGATATATTGAATTATGATTACAAGTCTCTGTTGAAAGGCCCACATTGATTTGAGAAATCTTTCCATTTTAACAATATTCGGAAAATGGTAAAGTGATTTATAAATAAGAACCAATTGTCAATCATTGAGAACTATACAAAGGATAGTGGAAGATTGAATCTCATAAAGACTCGATTGATCTATTTAGTTTCAAACGTACAAAAACGTTTTCAGATTAAAAAGAACTTTATTATTAAAACGTATATAACTTTTATAAATATCTAGAACCACTTTTGACAACTCATTACTTAACTAGTATGATAAAGATAACGATATTTATATTTTATTTTATATATATAACGATTTAAATTAATATTATATATATTTATACGCGTATTATACGTACATAGTTTTATACTTTTACTATACTTAAACTTTACCTTTACTTTATTTTTACTTTACTTTAACTTTAATAATTTACTTTAATAATTCATACTTTAATAATTCACTTTAATAATTCATACTTTAATAATTCACTTTAATAATTCATAATTTAATAATTCACTTTAATAATTCATACTTTAATAATTCACTTTAATAATTCATACTTTAATAATTCACTTTAATAATTCAAAAATCTATTATAAATAGAATTCAATAGGTTTCATTATTTCATAGAAACTTGAAAATATTTTTCTCTAAACTCTCTCAATCGATTTACATATATATATTTACTCCGTATTATTTCAAGATATTATTAGTATACATAAAATATTACGACGGAGTGCTGTCCGAGTGATTTCGAAATTGTTTTTCGAGTGGGATAGGATTAAGGAAATTATGGGTTATAGCTATGGAGGTGATTGAGTATGGTTCATGGGTATGCTCGTGAGGTCAATATAGTGTTTAACATTTTCGTTGCATCTACGTACCTTTCCTGCAATATTGAATCTCAATATTGATACGTGAGTACTCATAATTTAACTTTTACATACTAATAGTGTATCCCTGACTAGTGCTCGAGTATTTAGGATTATGCAAGCTTGTACTTTTGATATTGCCCTTAGACAGGTTAGGTTGAATGTTGAATTAGTTACACTTGCGGTTGAGATAAGGTATAAGATATGCATGTCCTTGAAAAGCTAGCGAAAAATTAAGAACTTTTCCTTTAGATATCGAATGATTTCGATGAACGGATTAGAAGTTATAATCAATTGAATTTTTGATATTTTTATTAAAAATGATTATTATTATCGTCGTTTTTATCGTCGTTCTAGTTTTATCTTATTATTATCATTATTATTATCTTTATCAATAAAAGGGATTTATCATTAAAAATTGTTATTTTTTTTATTATTACTATCGTTATTATCGTTAAAGTTATAATTAGTATTATTATTATTATCCAATTATTATTATTATTATTATTGGTATTATTATTTTTATTATTATTATTATTATTATTATTATTATTATTATTATTATTATTATTATTATTATCATCATCATTATTAATATATATATCATTATTTAAAAATGGTTATTGTTATTGTTATTATTATTATTACTATATTATCATTAAGATAATTATTAGTATTATCGTTAATAATGTTATAGTAACTATCATTATTAATATTAGTGTAATTAAAACAAATATTTGTAACACCTAATTATTTTGATTACTATTATTATCATTATTATGAACACGATATAAAAGACGATTAAAAGCTATTAAACGAAATGATTAGGAAATAATGGGTAAGAGTATCATGATGAAATTAAAATATTATAAGATATTGATTTAGATAAAATTATCGTTCTTATTATTTTTATCATTGCTTTTATTATTAAAAGTATCGTTAGTATTAAAACTATCATTTTAACAAAAATTATCATTTTAATAGAAATGTCATTGTTACTATAAAATATCATTATTATTATTATTTTAAATAGAATTATTATTTTAAAGATAATATTAAAAATTATCGTAAATATTAAAGTTATCATAATTAGAATTATCGTTTTACCTAATGTCATCTTAGTAATTATAAATATTGATATTTTTATTATAATAATTATTATTACAAAATAATACAACTTTTACTTACTATCATTATAGATATTATTTTATCAAATAAATATGTGATACAAATATATTTTACTACGTGTAATAACTTACTTTAATAATACCTATCATATTATCTTTATGATATTAAATGAACCCTATAAATTTTATTACTTAATATATATAAAAGTATATTTTATTATATAAATTTAATATAAAATTTTATTTATTAATAAATAAATTATATTATTTACTCTAATAAATATTTTAAAAAATTATTTAAAAATATAAAACAATGATATTTAAACTATATATTAATCATGTACAGATTTTTGGAAATTATTTTGAGTCAAATTTACTTTTGTTGACTTTTGCATATTAGTCTCGAGCATTAGGATTGTGGTACACTATGACTTGACCTAATTTGTTAGACAAATATTGACCAACACATAAATATATATAATTAATTTAGGTTCGTGAATCCGAGGCCAACCTTGCACTTGTTCAATGACGTTATATGTATTTTTACTACGAAATACAGTATGGTGAGTTTCATTTGCCTTTTTACCATTTATATTTTTGGGACTGAGAATACATGCGCTTTTATAAATGTTTGACGAAATAGACACAAGTAATTGAAACTACATTCTATGGTTGAATTATCGAAATCGAATATGCCCCCTTTATTAAAGTCTGATAATCTAAGAATTAGGGAACAGACACCCTAATTGACGCGAATCCTAAAGATAGATCTATTGGGCCTAACAAACCCCATCCAAAGTACCGGATGCTTTAGTACTTCGAAATTTATATCATGTCCGAAGGAGGATCCCGGAATGATAGGAGATATTCTTATATGTATCTAGTTAATGTCGGTTACCAGGTGTTCACCATATGAATGATTATTTTTGTCTCTATGCATGGGACGTATATTTATGAGAACTGGAAATGAAATTCTTGTGGTCTATTTAAATGATGGAAATAAATGATTATGATAAACTAATGAACTCACCAACCTTTTGGTTGATACTTTAAAGCATGTTTATTCTCAGGTGTTAAAGAAATCTTCCGCTGTGCATTTGCTCATTTTAAAGATATTACTTGGAGTCTTTCATAGCATATTTCGAAGAACGTTGCATTCGAGTCATTGAGCTCATCAAAGATTATTATTAAATCAATTTATAGTTGGATAGTGGATATTATGAAATGGTATGCATGCCTGTAAATTTTCGATGTAAAGAAAGATTGTCTTTTAAAAACGAATGCAATGTTTGTAAAATGTATCATATAGAGGTCAAATACCTCGCAATGTAATTAACTATTGTGAATCGTTTATAATGTATATGAACGGGTCCTTTCAGTTGGTATCAGAGCGGTGGTCTTAGCGAACCAGGTCTGCATTGGTGTGTCTAACTGATAAGTCGATAGGATGCATTAGTGAGTCTGGGCTTCGACCGTGTCTGCATGTCAAAAGTTTTGCTTATCATTTTGTGTCGAAAATTAACTACTTATCATCCTCAGGGAATTACCTGCTTATCATTTTTAGTCTAAGACACGTCTTGCTGCATTGATTGCATGAATAGTGTATAGACAAAAATTCATATCTTAGCATATCTGCTAAATCATATCTTATCGTATCTGTTACTTTAAACTTTGCCTGACATATCCCGCAAAGTCCTCCGTAATCTAAGAAATCTTTTGATCTATATATATATATATATATATATATATATATATATATATATATATATATATATATATATATATATATATATATATATATATATATATATTCTATGTAATTAGAATACCATATATATATATATATATATATATATATATATATATATATATATATATATATATATATATATTCTATGTAATTAGAATACCATCCGTTAGCCAAAATCATTTCATATCAAAAAAAAAAAATCCTTTATCCAATCGTACGAAATGGAATTCATCATCAGTTCAAGTCACTCAGATTTCGAAATGGAATCTCATTCAAGCTCCGAAAGCAGTGTGACCGGAATAGATCAACCAATCAGTCATCACCTATTCTGGATGAATTGGGGATGGGTTCGTAGCCTCCTCAATCATTGGAGACAAGAAGAAGGTGATCCCTTCCATCCACCACATTGCCCTCTTGACGAAGAACCTGAAGCACTTACCAGCGAACCTGTCCGAAACACCATGTTCTCGCTCATTTCCAGAGTATCGCGTCACGATTATATATTACATCAAATTTTAGATTTTATTTATCCGCTCGTCCGAACCGACAATCACCCCGGTGTAATAGAAGAAGTCAACGAGCTTCGCGCTCGGGTAGTGGCTTTGGAGAATATGGTGCAGAGATTACAAACACCAGCAGCAGCATCAGCAGCATAACCAGTACCACCATCATCAACGCCAATAGTACTATTACCACCTCCAACCACAACCGCGTCGTAAACCTCAACTTCACAATCTGTCCCACGAGCATCAAGGTCATACGCACCATAGATACCAAGGAGTACCAACAACAATAACTGACGAAGTATTAATTCATAACTTCATTGGAGAAACATTCTGCGGCGATTATGTAATCTCTAAAGTCTTAGAGATTATCTAATCTAGCCCTAACCATAAATCAGTTAAGCGAACCAAAAATGATAGAAGGAAGAGTAGAAACCCTGACAAAAATGGTGTGTGATTAACAAGCTAAACTTGCTTTACCAACAGCATCAGCAGTACCATCAGAGTTACCAGCATCGTCAGTACAGTCAACATCCAAATCAACAACACCGATAACATCACAAACTCCGTCAGTTCAAGAATCACTGTGGACATCATTACGAATCAATAATGTGTATATTGTATCAACGAGTTATGAAGAATTAACTCATTCCCTCTCAAGAAATTATATGTATATTATATATTTATATATATATATATATATATAATTATATATATTTATATATATATATATATATATATATATATATATATATATATATATATATTGAAATAAATCTTTCCGTGCTAAACTATTGTGTGTGAATCTTAACTACTCGGTTAATTCATATTACAAATATGCAATAATGTACGTCCTTCGGCCGCAACTTAACCAGCGTTAACTACAATCTCTATTGCAATTCAACAAATTCCAATTCATAATAAATCAAGTATATATTTGATTTTACACATTCATCATCGATGTACCCGAAACTTTTCATATAACATCATTCGTACTTTGCGAAATTCACAAGAATTCCACGAACCGAACATCATCCATCAACAAATAACGAAGTATTGATTCATAATTTCAATGTCATTAAAGAAATACTGCGTAAAAGTTATGTACTTTTTAAAGCCTTTAGGGATTATTAAATTCTAGTTTCAACCGTAAATCAAATGAGTTTAATTTAACATTAACTCATTAAATCTATGTTACATCTGACGAAAATATACATATATATATTTTCATAAAGACTGTAATAAAATTCTTTTGTACAAAATATTAATTGTGAAATTTTTTTTAACGGGTAGGTAATACCCGAGAGATATATAAATTCACAAATAATATATTACATTCTTCGAATCTGATTCAGCAAATTATCCATTATACTCCCTACTTTCACAACAATATACATTCTTTTATAGAAATCAAAACAACCATACTCATTCAAAATTTAATTACATATTCTGATTTTGAAATCTCAAAATTCAACTCGAGATATGACCAAAATCATCACTCTTAGATCCTTACATCTTTCACAAGCTATATTTTAACTTCAAAACTGTGTTAGAACATCAACTGTATGTTAACGATTACAATCTGTGTTCAAACCCTTCGAAAATTTCTGAAGACACTTCGAATGATGAGCAATCGAGATGATGATCCAACCACATGTTACCCACAGTTATGTACCCGAAAAACTCTTGAAACCAAAGTAAAAGTTTAAACAACGTATCCGCGTCAGATTCTTTGGCATTTATTAGCAAAAATAACTTTGCGACTCCTATTCAAAGTAGCCAGTTTTGTCACAGCTCCAGCAAGTCAACTTCGACTTTTCAGTCAGACTAACCTTATTATAACCTTGAGATATACACCATCGTTACCAGGGAACCTTTTACATTCCACCACATTATTAGCAGATGCACCAACAACTTCATTACCCTTTGACTTTAGCCTCTCCAAAAAGTCATTATAATTATTTATTGAAACCCCATCATTTACTCATTCGCATCTTGTAATGAGAATTGCCATACGAATCATTGGGAATTAGTAATCAGTATTTTGAAATCTCGCAGCATGTCTACGCCAACAGTTATATGTGTATATATAACGTCTATCTTCTGGACTTAATTTGAATGTGAAGTTTTTGAAAAACACTCTGAACTAAGAATTGGTTCTCCGAAAATGGAAAAAATGCTGATGAAGCAGCAAAAACTAAAAACGACTTTAAACGGTAAAAGCTGAATGATAATGATGAAGTGTGCTGGCAAAGCGCAGAAAAAGAGAAGTTTTGGAACTGGAAAACGGATTGAACAAAGTAGGAAGGAGGCTTTGGACAAATTACAAAGACTGAACCTGACTTCAAAGGATCCAAATGATTCAGTACCTGCTGAAGTCATTAACGAATACCTTGCTCCTGACTCTAAACCCCTGCGGACAATATTCTTCATCATCCTCTGATATTAGAAATTCTAAAACATCATCATATCTTTCATTATAAATATCCTCCATATTTCTGAAGATATTTTCTTAATTTTTCTTATTTGAAATCATTTACCTCTTCGCACTATCTGTATTACATCATAAAAGAAACTATTTTAGTTTCTAAATTCTGAAACATTCAAGTTTAAAATAGGAATATTTTGAAGTAGTGTTGGAAACTGAAGCATGAATTAGTATAATATAATGACACTTGATCAACGTGATTATATTACAGTAAGTCATGCTGATTTTCTAAATGGAACGTGATGATTCACAGATCATAATATCATCATGTGCCATGTTATACGACTCTTGTATTCTATTTAACCTCTAAAATATCAAGAAAATATTTCTTGATGATTCGGCCTTTTCCAAGGTATTCTAGTAATTTGACAAGTCAAGATCGTGCCATCACAATTTCCTTCCTAGAACATTAAAAATGTTCATTCTGAAATTCATATCTGTGAATTCTGGACCATTACAAGCGGTGTTTAATCGCAAGAAGAAAAAAAAGGACAAAACTCCGAAATAAAAATTGGAGTATAAATTGCAGCAAATAAAAGAGAGCATTAATTGTTAATGATAATGATTATAGAAGACAGAAGCAGAGACTTTGAAATATAAGGGAACATATAAAGCCCAACGATAAACCAGAAATTATAAACCATATATATCGATGCATATAGCAATATAAAGACACGGGAGAACTAGAAACACTATACACCCGAGAGTATAGTAGAAGTAAATAGATTCTTCCGGCGGTAGATGAAAAAGAAGAATGACCGATATGAAAGTTAGAAGTATATTGAGAATCAGAACTGGATGGAGCATATTGATGAATACTTTAAAATATGAGTTGAGGGGAAAAGAATAGAAGGTAATGAAACATGACTAGGAACTTAGAAATCAAAAGATTTAACTCACACAATGGCGGAATAAGTGAATCAAACCCTCTAGTGAATATGTTATTTTTTTTTTGATTAATTTAGTTAAACCACAACTAAATCAAGTGTGATTAGATCAACACCTAGAGCTATTATTCACCACCTGGGTGATTTGGACTGAGAGAAAATTGGAGGACTCACTAGATCTGAGTGTGTGTAACAAATGAGAGGCTTAACCAAAAATGAAGAACATAAGACTTTATATACCCCTGATGTTGACTCACCCATACGATTCATTCATCACACGTACGAGTTGGCTTCATCAGCCGTACTGGTGATCACTCACTCGTGTCTTCTCATTTAGGTTGTAATTGTGACTTAGCTCAGCATCAACCGTGCGTATGAGCCTGTCAGCCGTACTAGTGAGGCTTCACTCGTACGTCTAACTAAGTCTAACATGGTCAAACATCTAAATATCGTTCCTGCAGTTCCTGTAACCACATACAAACACGGATAGGATAATAACGAGCAATCATGGTGGCCTGTAAACTGTTGTACCTGCAATGGACGTGGGTAGATGTCTAGGGACTTGCATAAAATGCATCAACAGAAGGTGTGAGTTGTAAGGAAACGAAGGAGGTGAATTTATAATAAAATCTCCGACAGAACAATTAAAATAGACGATCGCATTTAAAGCGGATCCTAATTCCCTTGATTACCGGAGAGTCAAATCTTATTAAGAAAATTTTCTTCAAATCCCTTGAAATCTGGGAATCAATCATATCTACGTCAAATGATAAGATGAATCTACACTTACTCATTTCACTCTTCTATGTTAGCTTCATTCGTACTCTTCATATAAATGGATTGTTTATCCAAATTATTCGCTGATGATAAAACTCTAATTTTTAGCCCGTATGCATCATGAAAACATACTTATTATCATTCACGACCTTTCCACTCAAATTTCGGGACGAAATTTCTTTAACGGGTAGGTACTGTGACAACCCGGAAATTTCCAACCAAATTTAAACTTTAATCTTTATATGTTTCCGACACGATAAGAAATATTTGTTAAGCTAAATTTCAAGAATTTTAAACTATGTTCATACATTCATTCAACCTCGACCAAGTTCCAACGATTCACGAACCATTAAACGAATATGATTATATATGTATATGTGTATATATATTATAACTTGAAACGTAAACAAAATATTAAATTAAATACTTTATATGATTGTATCTGTTTCAAAATGTTTATCAATGGAATTAGAAGATAAGATCAAATGATTGAATTATCAGATATATTGAATTATGATTACAAGTCTCTGTTGAAAGGCCCACGTTGATTTGAGAAATCTTTCCATTTTAACAATATTCGGAAAATGGTAAAGTGATTTATAAATAAGAACCAATTGTCAATCATTGAGAACTATACAAAGGATAGTGGAAGATTGAATCTCATAAAGACTCGATTGATCTATTTAGTTTTAAACGTACAAAAACGTTTTCAGATTAAAAAGAACTTTATTATTAAAACGTATATAACTTTTATAAATATCTAGAACCACTTTTGACAACTCATTACTTAACTAGTATGATAAAGATAACGATATTTATATTTTATTTTATATATATAACGATTTAAATTAATATTATATATATTTATACGCGTATTATACGTACATAGTTTTATACTTTTACTATACTTAAACTTTACCTTTACTTTATTTTTACTTTACTTTAACTTTAATAATTCACTTTAATAATTCATACTTTAATAATTCACTTTAATAATTCATACTTTAATAATTCACTTTAATAATTCATAATTTAATAATTCACTTTAATAATTCATACTTTAATAATTCACTTTAATAATTCATACTTTAATAATTCACTTTAATAATTCAAAAATCTATTATAAATAGAATTCAATAGGTTTCATTATTTCATAGAAACTTGAAAATATTTTTCTCTAAACTCTCTCAATCGATTTACATATATATATTTACTCCGTATTATTTCAAGATATTATTAGTATACATAAAATATTACGACGGAGTGCTGTCCGAGTGATTTCGAAATTGTTTTTCGAGTGGGATAGGATTAAGGAAATTATGGGTTATAGCTATGGAGGTGATTGAGTATGGTTCATGGGTATGCTCGTGAGGTCAATATAGTGTTTAACATTTTCGTTGCATCTACGTACCTTTCCTGCAATATTGAATCTCAATATTGATACGTGAGTACTCATAATTTAACTTTTACATACTAATAGTGTATCCCTGACTAGTGCTCGAGTATTTAGGATTATGCAAGCTTGTACTTTTGATATTGCCCTTAGACAGGTTAGGTTGAATGTTGAATTAGTTACACTTGCGGTTGAGATAAGGTATAAGATATGCATGTCCTTGGAAAGCTAGCGAAAAATTAAGAACTTTTCCTTTAGATATCAAATGATTTCGATGAACGGATTAGAAGTTATAATCAATTGAATTTTTGATATTTTTATTAAAAATGATTATTATTATCGTCGTTTTTATCGTCGTTCTAGTTTTATCTTATTATTATCATTATTATTATCTTTATCAATAAAAGGGATTTATCATTAAAAATTGTTATTTTTTTTATTATTACTATCGTTATTATCGTTAAAGTTATAATTAGTATTATTATTATTATCCAATTATTATTATTATTATTATTGGTATTATTATTTTTATTATTATTATTATTATTATTATTATTATTATTATTATTATTATTATTATTATTATTATTATTATTATTATTATAATCATCATTATTAATATATATATCATTATTTAAAAATGGTTATTGTTATTGTTATTATTATTATTACTATATTATCATTAAGATAATTATTAGTATTATCGTTAATAATGTTATAGTAACTATCATTATTAATATTAGTGTAATTAAAACAAATATTTGTAACACCTAATTATTTTGATTACTATTATTATCATTATTATGAACACGATATAAAAGACGATTAAAAGCTATTAAACGAAATGATTAGGAAATAATGGGTAAGAGTATCATGATGAAATTAAAATATTATAAGATATTGATTTAGATAAAATTATCGTTCTTATTATTTTTATCATTGCTTTTATTATTAAAAGTATCGTTAGTATTAAAACTATCATTTTAACAAAAATTATCATTTTAATAGAAATGTCATTGTTACTATAAAATATCATTATTATTATTATTATTTTAAATAGAATTATTATTTTAAAGATAATATTAAAAATTATCGTAAATATTAAAGTTATCATAATTAGAATTATCGTTTTATCTAATGTCATCTTAGTAATTATAAATATTGATATTTTTATAATAATAATTATTATTACAAAATAATACAACTTTTACTTACTATCATTATAGATATTATTTTATCAAATAAATATGTGATACAAACATATTTTACTACGTGTAATAACTTACTTTAATAATACCTATCATATTATCTTTATGATATTAAATGAACACTATAAATTTTATTACTTAATATATATAAAAGTATATTTTATTATATAAATTTAATATAAAATTTTATTTTTTTAATAAATAAATTATATTATTTACTCTAATAAATATTTTAAAAAATTATTTAAAAATATAAAACAACGATATTTAAACTATATATTAATCATGTACAGATTTTTGGAAATTATTTTGAGTCAAATTTACTTTTGTTGACTTTTGCATATTAGTCTCGAGCATTAGGATTGTGGTACACTATGACTTGACCTAATTTGTTAGACAAATATTGACCAACACATAAATATATATAATTAATTTAGGTTCGTGAATCCGAGGCCAACCTTGCACTTGTTCAATGACGTTATATGTATTTTTACTACGAAATACAGTATGGTGAGTTTCATTTGCCTTTTTACCATTTATATTTTTGGGACTGAGAATACATGCGCTTTTATAAATGTTTGACGAAATAGACACAAGTAATTGAAACTACATTCTATGGTTGAATTATCGAAATCGAATATGCCCCTTTTATTAAAGTCTGGTAATCTAAGAATTAGGGAACAGACACCCTAATTGACGCGAATCCTAAAGATAGATCTATTGGGCCTAACAAACCCCATCCAAAGTACCGGATGCTTTAGTACTTCGAAATTTATATCATGTCCGAAGGAGGATCCCGGAATGATAGGGGATATTCTTATATGTATCTAGTTAATGTCGGTTACCAGGTGTTCACCATATGAATGATTATTTTTGTCTCTATGCATGGGACGTATATTTATGAGAACTGGAAATGAAATTCTTGTGGTCTATTTAAATGATGGAAATAAATGATTATGATAAACTAATGAACTCACCAACCTTTTGGTTGACACTTTAAAGCATGTTTATTCTCAGGTGTTAAAGAAATCTTCCGCTGTGCATTTGCTCATTTTAAAGATATTACTTGGAGTCTTTCATAGCATATTTCGAAGAACGTTGCATTCGAGTCATTGAGCTCATCAAAGATTATTATTAAATCAATTTATAGTTGGATAGTAGATATTATGAAATGGTATGCATGCCTGTAAATTTTCGATGTAAAGAAAGATTGTCTTTTAAAAACGAATGCAATATTTGTAAAATGTATCATATAGAGGTCAAATACCTCGCAATGTAATCAACTATTGTGAATCGTTTATAATGTATATGAACGGGTCCTTTCAGTCATACCACCCTTCTTAGGTACACAGTGTACCGGGATAATCCATGGACTGTCAGAAATTGGGTAAATCAGACCTGCATCGAGGAGCTTAATGATTTCTTTCTTCACGACATCTTGCATGTGCGGGTTCAACCTCCTTTGACGTTGCACCACAGGTTTGGAGTTATCCTCCATTAGAATTTTGTGGGTGCAATAGGAGGGACTAATACCCTTGATGTCATGAATTTTCCACGCAATGGCCGGTTTATGGGCCTTTAGCATTGTCACAAGTTCAGTTTTCTGACCTGTAGTAAGAGAAGAAGAAATAATTACCGGGAGCTTAAATTCCTCCTGCATATAAGCGTATTCCAAATGATCTGGAAGTGGCTTCAATTCTAACTCGGGAGGTTCTTCAATTGAATACTTGTCCGGTAATCCACATCACGTTCGAGTTCTTTGAACTCCTCCTCAGTCGGCTCATAGCCGTTTTCCATCAAGGCGGTTAAAATATCCACCTCCTCAACCTGCAACTCTTCATCAATTTTAACCAGTGAACATTCTCCTGAACCCTGTAACTCTGGGAATTCCTACAAAAACTCAGACTAGACATTCACAGTGTTAAGAAAATAACATGTATCATCAGTGTAGGCAGGGTATTTTAAAGCATGGTCGATTAAGAAATTTGCATGCAAATCATCTATCCTAAGGGTCAACTGTTGGCCATAAACATCAATGATACATCTAGCCGTATTTAAAAATGGCTGACCCAAAATCAGTGGAATCCTTTCATCCACTTCCATATCCAAAACCACGAAATCGGCCGGGAAAACCAACGACCCGGTCTTAACTAGCAGATTCTCTATAATTCCACGGGGGAATTTAATGGAGCGGTCAGCTAGCTGAATAGCCATACGCGTGGGTTTCAACTCCCCGGGGTCTAGCTTTAAATAAATAGAATAGGGCATTAAATTTATGCTAGCCCCCAAATCTGCCAACGCTCTCATACACTCCAAATTACCCAGTAAACAAGGGATGGTGAAACTCTCAGGATCCTCAAGCTTCTCGGGAAGCTTGTTTGCAACTACCGCTAAGCATGCGGCATTCAACCTGACTGAAGACATGTTCTCCAGCTTCTTCCTATTAGTTAGCAAGTCCTTAAAAAACCTTGCATACTTGGGAATACCTGCAATCACATCAATAAAAGGCAAATTTATGTTAACTTTTTTAATCAAGTCCATGAACTTGGACTTTTCTGCCTCCAGCTTCTCCAATCTCTGCATCCTTAGGAATGGGAGCGGTGGTTGATACTCTTTAACTACTGGTTTTGCAACAACGGTTTTCGGTACCCTTACAACTTTCTCAATCCCCTGTTCCGGCTCCTTTTCCCCCTCCGGTTCACTATCCTTAACCAACAGCACTCGCAAATCATACTCACCGGGCTTCCTGTCTTACTCGGGTAGTGATAGCATTAACGTGCCCATTCTTCGGGTTATTATCTGTCTTACTCGGTAACTCCCCCGATTTCCTCTCATTACTCTGATTAGCAAGTTAACCAATTTGTTTCTCCAAATTCTGAATAGCTGCTTGTTGATTTCGAAACATTTGATCATTCTTCTCATTGTTTTGAGCAACAATAGTAACAAGCTGAGTTTGAGACATCACAAGCTTTTCGATCATAGCTTCAAGGTTGGACTTTTTCTCTTCGACTTGGGGCTTTTGAAAATACCCGGGAGCTTGCTATTGATATCCTCCACTAGATCCTGGCTGGAACCTCGAACCTTGATTACCTTAAGGATAGTTTAAACGTGAGAATTAAGATTGCAACTAATAAAATAAACTAAGTTAATCTATGAAAATCGAAAGTACGAGATAAATTTGTTTTGTGGCTATTTAACGATTAGCCAAATCAAAGATTGATTAAAAGTAAAAGACAATATTTTTGTGTTTTTAAGTTTATAGCTTTAAAGCAAACAGACAAGTAAAAATAAGATAGCTGAAATCAAATAGGAGAACGAATGTTTGTCTAGACCTTTTACACCTAGTATTGGATGCATTTAGATTAATCCCCAATTATTATCTAACTAATGTGAATTATCTAGTCGGTTCACCTGGAATTCCCTAGCGCAAACACTTCAGTTAAGATTACACGACATGGAATTCCCCGTAGCCTAAGACCTCCTAATTGTGACTAAATATCTCAACTGAGATGAAGACTCGAATCACAATTACACCAACTCTCGTTGCGTATAATTCACCCCTATTTCGTCTAGCCTTTTGAATCCAATTTACTCTCGTCTCCGAGTAAGTAAACAATCAATTAAGATAAACCAATTGTAAATTTATGTATTAAATTAATGAACTCTCGTCCTATCAAACAAATATACAACCAATTGAATCGAAAAGTCTGGCTTTAATAAGAATTCGTTCTTTAATTCAAATATCAAATCATCATTAATTAAAAGAATAACTAATAAGTAGCATCTAATACAAAGGTTTATAAGTCTAGACAAACATTAAATAACTTAGCCAATAACCATGGCAACAATAGAAATCAAAGAAACAATTAATAAAGAAAACGTTGTTTGATAAGTAGAATCAACCTAACACGATTAATCTTGATTAGTGCTTGAATTGATCCTTGATAGCGGAATGATTAGAGCGTTAGAGTAACCTTGGAATTCCCCAAAAGTGCCCAAAAATCGCCCTAAGAGCTCCCAAAATCGGCTGTGAAAAAGATTACCTTTGGAATAAAAAACTGCACCTTATTTATAGTACTTAAAATCTGGCCGACCTTAAACGCGTGGTGCGCATAATTGTGTGCGACGCGCACTACTATACAAAACTCGCTGAACAAAGTTATTAAATCCCTGATCTGATTCGAAGTACAAATGCGCGGTGCACATTCCCCCGCGCGGCGCGCACTCCTGATTTCAGCAATTCTTCACTCTTTTTACATATCACAAGCTTTGATCACAACCAAATTCACCCAGTAACATAGAAACTGCTATAAACGCGCCATAAACACCATAAATCAATCAATTAACACTTCTCGACTCTCAAATCATAATCTTCCAAATAATCGCAAATAATAACCAAAACCGTATCCAAATGGACTAAAAATGACGGATATTGCCATGATAAACATATGAGAAATGCGCAATATCAACTCATTAAAACAGGGGTGGATTACATTCAAGGGTAATTGGTGTAATTGTTAACAAAGTATTAAAACCTTGGATTACACGCAGTCGATAACCTGGTGTATTCATTAAACAAAGTATTAAGACCTTGTTACAGTTTAAGTCCCCAATTAGTTAGAATATTTGACTTCGGGTATAAGGTTAATTTGGCGAAGACTCTCGCACTTTATAATTATGACCGATGGACTATTATGGACAAAATCAGATGGACATATCGAATAATCCAGGACAAAGGACAATTAACCCATGGTAATAAATTAAAATCAACACGCCAAACATCATGATTACGGAAGTTTAAATAAGCATAATTCCTTTATTTTATATCTCATCGCACTTTTATTTATCGTACTTTTATTTTATTGCACTTTTAATTATCGTACTTTTATTTATCGCACTTTTATTTATCGTCATTTACTTTACGCTTTAAATTAAGCTATATTTATATTTAATATTTTACATTAGGTTTTAATTGTGACTTAAGACATAAAATCGATAAACCGGTCATTAAACGGTAAAACTCCCTTTTTTATAATAATAATAATACTACTATATTACTTATATATATATATATATATATATATATATATATATATATATATATATATATATATATATATATATATATATATATATATATATATATATATATATAGTTTAAAATAAATATATCGTTAAACTTAGTTGTATCTCTATGGAACGAACCGGACTTACTAAAAACTACACTACTCTACGATTAGGTACACTGCCTATAGTGTTGTAGCAAGGTTTAGGTATATCCATTCTATAAATAAATAAATAACTTGTGTAAAATTGTATCGTATTTAATATTATTTCATAATAAAATTAATAGTATTTCTTACTACACCTCGCACACATCAAGTATTTTTGGCGCCGTTGCCGGGGACGCCATAGAATGCTATAATAAAAAAATTTTAGTTTTTAAGCTATTTTTGTAAAAATACATTTACACAAGTTTTAAATATTAAAAACAGAAATATAAAAACAAGAAAAAGAAAAAATATATATCTATATTTTTAAAGTTTAGTTAAATTAAAAAAAGTTTATATTTTTATTTATTGTTAAAAGTTATAAAAACTAATAAGTAAAATTTTTTTTAATTTATAAGTTTTATTTAAATTATTTTATTTTTATAAATTAAAAATCAGAATATATATATATATATATATATATATATATATATATATATATATATATATAATTATATTTTTAATATTTAGTTTATAAATTTATTTCTAATTTAAGTTTTTAAAAATATAAGTTTTATTATAAATTAAAAACTGAAAGAAAAAAAGAAATAAAAAAATATGAACTAGCATCGTTTGAACCAGCCATCATCTGAGCCTGCATATCTCCACAGTCGCGGAGCTCCACACTTACAAACTATCCGCAGTCGCGGAGCAGTCTCAGACTGCAACCTCAAACAGCATTAATTACACAGTTAGGGTTTTAGTTTTATTATTATTATTAATTAATTAAGATTAGGGTTGTAATTAATTAATTAGTTTTCAAGTTTAGTTTTAATTTATATTTAGTAATATTAAGTGTTATTATTATTATTATTATTAATTATTTAAATTAATAATTTTATAAAAAATTAATATAAAAATAATATTTTTATAAAAATAAGTGATTTTATCATTTTTTGTTTCTTTTTATAAATTGTATATTTTTAATCGTATAATTTGTAATTTGCATATTTTCGTTCGTAATTAGTTTTAAACTTAGTTTTTGCCGTAGTTATTTTATATTCCTAGAAATTTAGGCTTTGCCGTAAAATCTCTTAAGTGCTTTTTATTTAGATTAAGACTTAGGCGCTTTAGAATTTTACGACGTCGCTTATCGCTTTAGTTTTAAATAGGTTTTAGTACTTTTAAGTAATTGTCGTTTTGGATATAAAATTCCTTTTAAGCTTTAATACCTTTAGACGCAAGTTTTAATTTTTAGTTTTTAGACTTTTAAGTTTCGACGCTTTACTTTCTTATTATTATTTTTCGACTTTTTGTTTTTCGACGATTGTTTTTTGACCTCTTGTTTTTCGACGCACACTTTTTCTTTCTCATTTCTACGCTCTAGTTTTTAGGACATAGAATTTTCTTAATTTTCTTTAAATTTTGACAAAAAAATTTATTTTAAGCGGTTAAATTGATAGACATCCAAAATTTTCTGGTTCGTAGCAATAGTTGGATTTGTTAGTGGCGAGTTGTGGGCTTCTGATTTAAAGGGTCCTGGCTACCTGCTGCATCTATTGGCTATTCGAAACGTGGGCAAAATCAGAAAAGTCTATTAATTTGATAACTTATATAATTTTTAACTTTATAACTAATAGGATATTCTGTTAATGCACCGAACAAAATGTTCACCACCTTTCATACGTTCACCACCTGTAACTCGATCAAGACATTTAGCCAAAATTGTCGCCGTTGAGTTTTCTTTAGAACCATCATCTAGTCGACCAAGTACTCCAATTCAAATTTCCGATAATCCATTTTTTGAACCCGATCTCACAATTGAGAACCCGGAGGATATTCAAGGACAATTCAGAGATCCTGATTTAACACCCCGCCAAATTTTCATCTGACGGCGCGTTAATCCAGGTCCCACAGTTAACAGTCACGCCCTCTATATGAGACGTTTAAAGCAATCGCATTTAATTTTATTAAAAGTTGACTTTCAAAAACATAAGTCAATAATCCCAAAACAGAAACACAGTTGTGATCGTAACCACAAGCCAATAGTATTTAAACAGTTATAAAAGTTTTAAATGCGAGAGTAAATAATGTTCATTAAATCAAATGCTGACTCCACGACCAGACATGCAGCAAACACAGCGGAAGTCTACCTCTTAAGGACCTGAGAAAAAAAACACCCAAAAACATGTCAACAATAATGTTGGTGAATCTACAGGTTTAAAGTAATGTAGCAGTATCTGAAAAAAATAGTTATCAGAAAAATAGTTTAGTTTCCTTGACCACGAGATTTTAACGTTTGCATAATCTGAGCACCTGAATACTAGCAATAACCCGTGTATAGAAGCCACTATACCCGCCTTTACCTCCTAAAATGTTATACACTTGTTCGAGCGTATCTAATGTTCAAAATAAATGCACCACAGTTTTATAGCGGGTGAGGTTGTCAACCTAACGGATCCGTCCATCTAAATCGTGCTTACACTGATGGTATTAAAAGTATTCAAGCTAGAGGCTTTTTGAACAAACTCAGTACACATATATAGTACTCGTGTCAATACAAAAGCATTTGATAAAGTAAGTATAACAGCGTATATTCTCATCCCTGAAAAACATGTAAAAAGCGGGACTGTAGACTCACCTTTGAATAAGCTTGGATGACAGACAAAAACTTGTACGGTTTACAGCCGAATAATGCAACCTAAGTATACGTATTTAGGTTGGTCAATATATGCATCTTAAATAAGGGTGGTTTCATAGTATACGTTGTCTTATTGCTCGACTCGACGCGTTTCAAAGTAAAAGTCAACTACATCATGCAAGTCAAACAAAGTCAACCGAAGTCAAACCAAAAGTCAAACTTGGTCAAAGTAGTCAACTAAAGTCAACATCATTAGTTTCATGTCAAATGTTGGTCAACATGTCAAACCTAAGTCAAACAATACGTTTCAGGTCATGAATAATCATTTTCACAATTTCAGTTTATCGTTGTGCACAAAGTTCATGAACACGTAGCATACTTAGCACATTATCTCATAGCACAAAATTCAAGTAAACATGGCAAACTCCAGATCATAAATATACTTAAAATTGATTCCAAAATGTCCAGCCAGGGGCTGATACGATAATTAAAAGTCGGGAATCAGAAGGGGTACATTTGGGGTTTTCCCAGTCAGTTTCTGACTCGCACTGATTTCGTTTTGGCTATAACCGGAGTTAAGAACATGAAATTGATACAAGACCAGTGGCTATAGTTCAAAGACAAGTCAAAGTAACACATATCAAAAATCTAGCAACTTTTGTTTAGCCAATTTGTACAGTTTATTCGTGCAAGTTTAATGTTCAGTTCTTCAGCTCAAATCAGAATTTACATAAAGTAAAGCTCTATTGTGCCCAATGCATAAGGTTTCAGAGATTGACATAAAAAAACAATAAGTCATTTATCATGTTAAGTTTCATTTTCTAGAAGCATACATGCTCATGTAATAAACACAATCCACAGAGTACAAAACAGTGAGCAAGTTACAGATTCGATTCCCATTTAGTTAGTCACATTCGCACGCGATTATCCGAAGATCTAGATACAATTAGCCTATGATATCTGCATGAAAAGTGAAGTAATTTTTGTCTACATTTCAAATATGCAAAGCTTTAATTACAGAAGTTAACACATTTTATCATACAAGGTTATTTTCATGCAAGTGCTGTATAAAACTACTTTTACACTAATTCAAGCATATCCCGGGTTTTACATAAGCAAACGACATGATATCCTAGTCTAAATTGAGTGTTTTTAAATTATATTTCCAGTGGTATAAATTTAACATGTCAATTCGTTGTATATCAATACCAGATTTCTGATCAAGCAACAAAAACACAACGATAATTCAAATTGACATAACTTAATCATACGGAAACGAAATCGAGCGAATCCAAAGCCTAAACTCAATAGTTTTTATCAAGGAATCTGAATATAACATAATAATTAACATTTGAAAAACTTAATTTTACTGATCAAACAAAAACAAATTCGTTTTTAAACCCTAGCGCATCAAACAATCAAAATAACGATAACAATTAACACGTACGCGTATAGACTTGAGCAATTGATAACATATCTTTAAAAATCTAATAAAAATCAGATTTTTAGGATTAGGGTTTAGCTAAATATACCTTAGATAGCTAAAAGAATTATACCAGCGCGTAGAGGAGATCGAGAATTGCAACTTTCGTGTTCAAGGTTTTATCAAAAAATTAAAATTGAGTGTGTGTGGGTGTGTGGTGATAGACGGCAGAAAGGAGGGAGGAGGGAGCCAAAAAGTTGACAAAAAAATAATGGGGAAGATTACACAGTTTAGGTTTACACATCCCCTTATATATTTAGCCCTAAATCTCCTAAATTGCACATAAGTCCTCCTAGTTATCAAAATTAGACATAAAAGGGTGGGGAGGGGGTGGTCGGCCGAATGGCCCATGTGGGGTATTCCCGGGCTCCTGTTTTGCAATTCCGTGTAATCGTGGTCCATTTTAAGTGTCGTTTAGTCATACCGAAGGCCTGGAACGCTAACTCGATCGTTAAACGCAACCAATCGTTTAATTTATTAAAAACCCAATAAATTAAATATTTTAAAAAGTTAATAATCAATAAAATTAATTATTAAAATAAACCCGAGCGTTTCGTTGCTCAAAAAGCAGTTATCAAAATCGTATCGTTTTTATCGTATTTCATTATCCGAAATATTTATTTGAATTAATATCCACCCATATTAATTATTATAACCCTCCAAAGATCAAGTACGCATTTATTACACGTAAACGCACAAAAGTTAAATAATCTCCGTTAAATAAACTAACGGAAGGTTAACGGAAGTAACAGAAAAAGCAGGGTTGTTACATTACCCATCTGTTATTAAAAATTTTGTCCCGAAATTTTAGTGATCGTCCTCTGAAGTAGTTTCCTCGGGAAACAGTTGCGGGTATTTCAATCTCATCTGGTCTTCACGCTCCCACGTGAACTCTGGTCCTCTTCTCGCGTTCCACCGAACTTTAACGATAGAAATTCTGCTTTGTTTCAATTGTTTGACCTCACGGCCCAAAATTTCGACAGGTTCCTCAATGAAATGAAGTTTGTCGTCGATACGTAGTTCCTCTAAAGGAATAATCAAATTCTCCTCTGCTAGGCACTTCTTTAGATTGGATACATGAAAAACGTCGTGTATACCGCTGAGAGCTTGTGGCAGTTCCAATCTGTAAGCTACTGGTCCAACTCTTTCAGTTATCTCGAATGCTCCAACATATCTAGGACTCAATTTACCTCGTTTCCCGAATCGTACAACACCCTTCCAAGGTGATACTTTAAGCATAACTTTATCACCAACTTGGAATTCTATGTCCTTCCGTCTAACATCGACGTAACTCTTTTGACGACTTCGAGCCGTTCTCAATCGTTCCTGAATCTGTAGAACTTTCTAAGTTGTCTCCTGAATAATCTCAGGGCCTGTCAACTGACTATCTCCCAATTCGCTCCAACAAACGGGAGACCTACACTTCCTTCCGTACAATGCCTCAAAAGGTGCAGCTTTAATGCTCGCATGGTACCTGTTATTGTATGAGAACTCATGTGATGACCCGGGAATTTCCGACTAAATTTAAACTTAATCTTTACATAATTTGACACGATAAGCAAAGTCTGTAATATTGAGTCTCGAAAATTATTTAAACTGGTTACATGATATCATTTGACCTTCAACTGTTCTCGGTGATTCACGAACCATTATTTGTAAATATGTGGATATATATAAATATGTGCATATATAAATATATGTATAATATATAATAACATGAACATTAATAAACTAGCATATACATTTAATTGTTGGAAATAAATATATAAAATAATATACGATGTAATAAAAACTAATATTATATAAATAGATATATGTAGTTATGTATATAAATTTTACTTGTAAATATATATAGCTATATTAAATATATTTGTTTTAGTAATTAAACTTGCTATTTTTAAAACTAGTTGTATATAGAAAGGGAATATATTAAAAATAAATGATTTCGAGTTTAGTCAGTAAACTTCAGTAACACTCGGTTGACGTTTTGTTAGTTTTAAAATAAATAGATTATATGTTCATGAAGGATTAAAATAAAAGTTAAACTGTAAATCGATTACGAACATTTTAGATTTATTAAAAAATATTTTTACCTTTTTAAGTTTAAATATTAGTACTCCGTACATATAAATCGGAACAGAAAATAAATAATTTTCGAATCTTTTTGATCAGGTTTTAAACAGGTAATGAGTGAAATAATTAAATATATTTAATCTAAAAATTTGAGATTTTTAGAAACACTTTTATGTATTAACTGTTTAGCAATGGACACGATATTATATCTGGTTGATAGTGTCGGCAGAATTGCATTTTGATATTTGCACGTTGTTGTTTATGCCCTTTGTTTTCTTCTTCTTTCACTTTTGACTAAAGTTGCAATTATTATTATTTTTATTAAGTATAAATTATTATAATTATATAAGATATATTCATATACACACTTACATAATATATAGATAACATATAGAAAGATAGATTGTTAGACGATTATTTGACATAACACAATTCACTCTTCTTCTACAATATCACAACCGCCACCTTCCATGACCACCTTATTCCACCGGCGGCCATCAAACGCCAATCCACCATGAACCCACTTCATAAACCATTGACTAGCTGTTACTACTATATGGTGTATGCTCTTCGAACACCAACAACCCGTCACCAACTACTAGTTCCTGTTTCGATCAACTTCTCTCCCAAAAGTCGAACCATTTCTTATTGTTACTACTTCCGCGTCTATTTCATAATTCAACCGAAACCTACCTCATCACCCACACTCTATTACCTGCTACTGCTTCATCTTCTGTTTCTATTTAGATTAAATCTCAGTGATTTCGTGTGATTACTCTTAGTCAAAACCCACAAAACTCAATAACCAAGACAACCAACGAACCAAGAACCACACACCCACTTGCTCAACAACATCTTCTGCTACACCTAAGAACAACCCTCAACCACTGCTACTAGTCTGTTTCATTTTTGTTATAACAGCGAGGGTGATGCATAAAATGATGACAGTACTGTAGCAATAATGATGAAGATGATGAATAGTAGCTGTTCGAAGAATAGATGATGCGTGATGTTGGTGAATGATGATAAGGTTCGATGATAATGTAAATATACGATGATGACGATCCTGTAATAATAAAAGAACGATGATGATAATACACTAATGATGATCATGATGATGAAGTTTACGGTTTATCGATGATCATGGAGGACAAATAGATCATGATGATATGATGATGGATGTGTAGATGATCGAGATGATGCTCGATGATGACTCGATCAGATGAGTTTAAGATGATGATGACGATCGTACGAAGATGAATCTGATGGTATGATGTTTGATGATGATGATAATTTGTTATAAGTTAAATAATCAACCGCCTACTGTGAATATTTAAACTAGTGTTATAATCGGGCTTCATTTGGGTTAAATAATCGCTATTGGGCCACAACACTTCATTTTTGTCTGTTGGGCCGAAGTTATATCTTTGGGCCGAGGTATATATAGATTAATCTGTTGGGCCGTGTTCCATATTATAGTTATGCGGGTTATATAGGTAGAAATCGGGTATTAAAACAAAGATGAATGGGCAGTGGAGTGGTTTGGTGTGGTGTTGGGATAGCAGGAGGTCGTGGGTTCGAGTTCCGTTCTGGGCATTTGTTTTTACAAGATAGTCTTAAAGGTAGTTTTATTTTTAAGATTCATTATTATTAATGTCATTGTTATTATTAAGTAATATAATTATTATTATTGTTAGTATTATTATTATTATTATTATTATTATTATTATTATTATTATTATTATTATTATTATTATTATTATTATTATAATTATTATTATTATTATTATTATCAGATTATTATAAGTATTATTATAAATATTATGAGTATCGTTATTATTACTATTAAAACTATTATTCTAACTATTATTAACAGTAAAATTACCATAATTAGTATTGTTATCAGTATTATTTTTTTTTATATTATTATTATAATCAAATACAACTTTCATTTACCGTTATTAATATTACTTTATTAAATAAAATATTATGTATATAAAAATATATTTATAGGTGATTTTACATAAAAGTACGTATTAATCATATTAACGAATTTTATACGAATATTCATATATAACAAAGCAGGTACTTTTAACATAAAACTAACTAAATATATATTAATATAACTATCTAAACACTAATCATTTTTGTATACACAAATTAAATATATATAATATATAACATAAGTTATAATATATGAATTTGTTAAATTGCGAATATATATATTAATAAATATACAAATGATATAGGTTCGTGAATCCAAGGCTAACCCTACACATGTTCAAAGTCGTTATATGTATTTTTACTACAAAATACAGTTTGGTGAGTTCATTTGCTCCCTTTTACTCTTTACATTTTTGGGCTGAGAATACATGCAAGTTCTTTATTAACTGTTTTACAATATTTATATGCGTGAGTTCATTTGCTCCCTTTTACTCTTTACATTTTTGGGCTGAGAATACATGCAAGTACTTTATTAACTGTTTTACAATATTTATATGCGTGAGTTCATTTGCTCCCTTTTACTCTTTACATTTTTGGGCTGAGAATACATGCAAGTACTTTATTAACTGTTTTACAATATTTATATGCGTGAGTTCATTTGCTCCCTTTTACTCTTTACATTTTTGGGCTGAGAATACATGCAAATACTTTATTAACTGTTCTACAATATTTATATGCGTGAGTTTCATTAATCCCTTTTTAAATGCTTTCGCAATATATATTTTGGGACTGAGAATACATGCGCTGCTTTTATAACTGTTTTACGAAATAGACACAAGTACTTAAAACTACATTCTATGGTTGGATTATTAAACCGAATATGCCCTTTTTTATTAAGTCTGGTAATCTAAGAATTAGGGAACAGACACCCTAATTGACGCGAACTCTAAAGATAGATCTATCGGGCCCAACAAGCCCCATCCAAAGTACCGGATGCTTTAGTACTTCGAAATTTATATCATGTCCGAAGGAGGATCCCGGAATGATGGGTATATTCTTATATGTATATTGTGAATGTCGGTTACCAGGTGTTCAATCCATATGAATGATATTTTTTGTCTCTATGCATGGGACGTATGATTATGAGAAATGGAAATATGAAATCTTGTGGTCTATTAAAATGATGGAAATGATTATTTATGTTAAACTAATGGACTCACCAGCCTTTTGGTTGACACTTTAAAGCATGTTTATTCTCAGGTACGAAAGAAATCTTCCGCTGTGCATTTGCTCATTTTAGAGATATTACTTGGAGTCATTTATTACATATTTCAAAAGACGTTGCATTCGAGTCGTTGAGTTCATCAAGATTATTATTAAGTCAATTATAGATGGATATATTGTAAAATGGTATGCATGCTGTTAACTATCGATGTAAATGGAAGTTTGTCTTTTAAAAACGAATGCAATGTTTGTAAAATGTATCATATAGAGGTCAAGTACCTCGCGATGTAATCAACTATTGTGAATCGTTTGTAATCAATATGGACTTCATCCGGATGGATTAGGACGGGTCCTTTCAGTTGGTATCAGAGCGGTGGTCTTAGCGAACCGGGTCTTGCATTAGTGTGTCTAACTGAAAGTCGTTAGGATGCATTAGTGAGCCTGGACTTTGACCTGGTCTGCATGTCAAAAAGTTTTGCTTATCATTTTGTGTCGAAAATTATCTGCTTATTATTCTTAGTCTAGACACGTCTTGCTGCATTGATTGCATGAATAGTGTATAGACAAGATTCATATCTTAGCGTATCTGTTACTGTAAACCTTACCTGGCGTATCCCGTAAATTCCTCCGTAATCTACGAAACCTTTTGTTCTATATATATGGATATTCTATGAAATTAAGAATACCATCCGTTAGCCAGGAAATCATTTCATATCTAAAAATTCTTTATTCAATCGTACGAAATGGAATTCGTCATTAGTTCAAATCACTCGGATTCCGAAATGGAATCCCACTCAAGCTCCGAAAGCAGTGTGACCGGAATGGATCAACAAATTAGTCATCATCTATTCTGGATGAATTGGGGATGGGTTCGTAGCCTCCTCAATCATTGGAGACAAGAAGAAGGTGATCCTTTCCATCCGCCACATTGCCCTATTGGCGAAGAACCTGAAGCACTTACTGGTGAACCTGTTTGAAACACCATCTTTTCTCTCATTTCCAGAGTATCTCGCCACGATTATATACTATACCAAATTCTAGATTATATTTATCCGCTAGTTCGAACCGAAAATCACCCCGGTGTAATAGAAGAAGTCAACGAGCTTCGCGCTTGGGTAGTGGCTTTAGAGAATATGGTGTGAAGGTTACAAACACCAGCAGCATAACCAGTACCACCACCAATGTCAACAGTACCATCACCACCACCAACATTAATATCTGCATCCCACACCTCAACATCTTAATCTATACCTCGAACATCAACGTCATACGCACCATGGATACCAAAGAGTACCAACAACAACAACATCATCACACGTCTCAACCTCGCAATCTATACCTCAAGCATAATCATCGTTCTACGAATCATTTTACGAATCGTTCTACATAAACTATCTTCGTCCTTCATGGTGATTATGTAATCTCTAATATTTTAGAGATTATGTACTCTAGTTCTAGCCGTAAATCTGATGAATTTAATATCACATTGACTCATTAAATCTATAATTACGTCTGAAGATAATATATATGTATATATGTTTTCATAAAGATTGGAATTAAAATTTTTATTGTATAAACTGTTAATGGTGAAAATATTTTAACGGGTAGGTAATACCCGAGGAATATTTAGATTTCGCATTAATAAGTTACACTGTACATTCTTCGAATCTGATTCAACAGTCATTTACTATCTTACTTGCAACCACAGCTATACAAATCCGTTCATCACAGAATAACCATTTTCATTCAATTTCATATTTGGATTTTGACTTACCAGAATCCAACAAGTGGCATAATGAAGAAATAATGAACACAATAAAAATTGATTAGAAATAGACTAATTTACAGTATGAAATTTTGTTAAGAAACCACGTTAACAAGATCCTAGCTAACTGTTCCTAGCTAACTGATTACATTTTATTTATAGCAGTTCATTTATCGCAATTTAATTATCGCAATTTAACTTATCGTCATTTAATTTCTGTTATTTATTTTACGCACTTTAAATATCGGGACACGTATACAAGGTTTTGATATATCATATCGACGCATCTATATATATTATTTGGAATCACCATAGACACTCTATATGCAGTAACGATCGAGTTCTCTATACAGGGTTGAGGTTGATTCTCAAATAATATATATACTTTGAGTTGTGATCGAGTCTGAGACATGTACACGGGTCATGATATTTATTAATTAATTCGAATATTATATATTAAGCTATATGTAAATTATTAGACTGTTAACTGTGGACTATCGACTGTGGACTAATAGTATTGGACAATTAAAATGAATTAAAATATTGATTATAACATATGAAACTAAACAATTCTTCAAGTTTGCCACTTGATTTCATCTTAAACTTCATTTATATCTTGACGATTACAATCTGCGTTCAAACCTTTCATGATTTTTGAAAACACCTCAATCGAGAGGACGAACCAACCGCACTTCATCTACGGAAGAAAAGATTGATACATATAGTTATACATCTGAAAAACTCTCGGAAACTGAGTAAACGTTTAACACATAGTTGTGTTAATTCCTTTAGTGTTATTATTACCCAAAATAACTTGGTAATTCCTTTCAAAGTAGCAAATTTTGTCACAGCTCCAGCAAATCAACTTCGACTTTTCGTTCGAAACAACCTTATTATCACCTTGATTTATATGTATGCTCTTTTATTGTTACCGGGGAACCTTTTATATTCCACCATATTACCGTCAGCGTTTAATCATCTAAAAACACAATTCTCTTGAAATCACCTCAGATCGATAACCAATGATTCAGATATGGTAGCAGTAAATGTAGAAGAATCGGCAAACAGTACTTTGAAAACTCACAGCATATCTACATCAATAGTTATATGTATAACATTTATCTCTTAGAATAATGATCTTCCATTCTGAAATTCTGAAGAGCACCCAGTCTGCGAACTAATACTCTGAATTTTGAAAGTTGAATGAAGCAACAAAATCTGTAAACGACCTTAATCATCGAAAGTTGATGATAAAGAATAGAATGTTGGAAAAGCTCAGAAAAGTTGGAACTGGAAAAATGGATTGAGCTAACCATGAAGGAGACCAAGGACAAATACAAGGACCAAACCCTATATTCAAAGGATTCAGGTAATTCTAGATCCGTTGAAATCTTTAGAGAATATCTTGCTCCGAAGTCATGTTAAAATCTTGAGGAAAATCTTTCTACATCAACCATCGAACTTAGAAATTCCAAAATATCATCATCAATATCTTCGATATTTCTGAGGATATTTTCATAAATATTCTCGTCCGAAATTATATACCTCCTCGTGCTTCCTGTGTATCATTATAGTGGAAACATTTAATAGAAAATTTAGTACCGAAAAGCGGATTATGCGAAACTATGAAGAAAGCCGTGGACAAATCACAAAGAATAAGTTTGACTTCAAAGAATCCAAATGATTCAATATCTGCTAAAGTCTTTAGTGAATATCTTACTCCTTACTCTAAACCCTTGCGGACAATAGTTTCTATTATCCATCGATATTAGAAATTCTAAGATATCATCGTATTTTCCATTATGAATATCCTCCAAATTTCTGAAGATATTTTCATAATTGTTCTTATCTGAAATCATTAATCTCATCATGCTATCAGTGTTACATCATATAGAAACTGTTAGTTTCTATATCCTGTAAACTTTCGAGCTTAAAAATGAATGTTATTGAAGTAATGTTGGGAAATGATGCATGAGTTAGTATAATATAATGACACTTGATCAACGTGATTATATTACAGTAAGTCATGCTGAGTTCTAATGGGACATGATGGTTCACAGTAGATCATACCACCATCATGTGTCATGTTACATAACTCTTTCATTCTAATTAACTTCTGAACATATCAAGAAAGTATATTCTTGATAGCTCTATTCTCAATGATTCTGGTAATTTGACCAATCAAATTGTGCTATTACGTTCTTTCTTGATTATATTAAATTCATTCGAAACTCCATACTTACAAATTCTGGACCATTACTCATTTTACTAGAGATCGAGAGGAGATTAAAATGACGAAGAGCTCCGAAACATAAAGGAAGATATAAAACTCGACAACAACACTGAAATTACAATAATTAAAAATTAAAACATCACTACAATTAAAAATTAAAAGATTTCACTCAAACTACTCGTCGTCGTCAATTGTCATCTGCAAAGTAGCGTTCACCAGTCATTTCACCATCCGTGAGGTACTCTGGAGACATCGGTATTTCTCTTGATGCCTCAACTGCTGCTTCAACTGATTCATCGAGGTAATGATAACCCAACGTCTCTTCATCTTCAAGAACCGCATACAAAGAAATACGTTTACCACGATCTTCAATGGTATCTTTTATAAAGTACCATTGATCATCGGTACACAGAAAACTTGCCCTACAATCCGCATCATAATCGTCTTTATAAAAGAACACAGACGTGAATTCACACGGAACTTTTTCCTTCAGAAATGATAGCAAGTCTTGTAAACCAACATCACGAATGTCGATATCTTCAAATGAAATACTGTCGCCCCACTTATATTCCTTCATTTGATTACGAAAATCACCTCCGTAATGAACATTGAATGAAACAATCATTGGAGGAAGTGTTAACATTTTGCAGTTTGGGAGTGTTTGATTTTGATTTTGAGAAGGGTGGAAATATAAAAGAAATATATGTTTGAGTGTATAAAATGAAGTATATGGTTGGTGTTTTTATAGAGTAAAAGTGACCGTTGGGATAGCCGTTGGGAATTTTTTTTTATTTTTTATTTTACTAACGGCTAAAAATTTGGGCAAGTTTTTGGGCGAAGGTGGACGATGCCCGTTGGGACCTCTCTCATGTTAGTTTCATTCGTGCTCTTCGAATGACCGAATTATTTTATCTGTATTATTCTGTAATGATGAAAACTCTATTTATCAGCTCATATTCGTCAAGAAAAACATATTTATTGTTAGCCATGACGACCTCACTCAAATTTCGGGACGAAATTTCTTTAACGGGTAGGTACTGTGATGACCCGGGAATTTCCGACTAAATTTAAACTTAATCTTTACATAATTTGACACGATAAGCAAAGTCTGTAATATTGAGTCTCGAAAATTATTTAAACTGGTTACATGATATCATTTGACCTTCAACTGTTCCCGGTGATTCACGAACCATTATTTGTAAATATGTGGATATATATAAATATGTGCATATATAAATATATGTATAATATATAATAACATGAACATTAATAAACTAGCATATACATTTAATTGTTGGAAATAAATATATAAAATAATATACGATGTAATAAAAACTAATATTATATAAATAGATATATGTAGTTATGTATATAAATTTTACTTGTAAATATATATAGCTATATTAAATATATTTGTTTAAGAATATATAATATATTTGTTTTAGTAATTAAACTTGCTATTTTTAAAACTAGTTGTATATAGAAAGGGAATATATTAAAAATAAATGATTTCGAGTTTAGTCAGTAAACTTCAGTAACACTCGGTTGACGTTTTGTTAGTTTTAAAATAAATAGATTATATGTTCATGAAGGATTAAAATAAAAGTTGAACTGTAAATCGATTACGAACATTTTAGATTTATTAAAAAATATTTTTACCTTTTTAAGTTTAAATATTAGTACTCCGTACATATAAATCGGAACAGAAAATAAATAATTTTTGAATCTTTTTGATCAGGTTTCAAACAGGTAATGAGTGAAATAATTAAATATATTTAATCTAAAAATTTGAGATTTTTAGAAACACTTTTATGTATTAACTGTTTAGCAATGGACACGATATTATATCTGGTTGATAGTATCGGCAGAATTGCATTTTGATATTTGCACGTTGTTGTTTATGCCCTTTGTTTTCTTCTTCTTTCACTTTTGACTAAAGTTGCAATTATTATTATTTTTATTAATTATAAATTATTATAATTATATAAGATATATTCATATACACACTTACATAATATATAGATAACATATAGAAAGATAGATTGTTAGACGATTATTTGACATAACACAATTCACTCTTCTTCTACAATATCACAACCGCCACCTTCCATGACCACCTTATTCCACCGGCGGCCATCAAACGCCAATCCACCATGAACCCACTTCATAAACCATTGACTAGCTATTACTACTATACGGTGTATGCTCTTCGAACACCAACAACCCGTCACCAACTACTAGTTCCTGTTTCGATCAACTTCTCTCCCAAAAGTCGAACCATTTCTTATTGTTACTACTTCCGCGTCTATTTCATAATTCAACTGAAACCTACCTCATCACCCACACTCTATTACCTGCTACTGCTTCATCTTCTGTTTCTATTTAGATTAAATCTCAGTGATTTCGTGTGATTACTCTTAGTCAAAACCCACAAAACTCAATAACCAAGACAACCAACGAACCAAGAACCACACACCCACTTGCTCAACAACATCTTCTGCTACACCTAAGAACAACCCTCAACCACTGCTACTAGTCTGTTTCATTTTTGTTATAACAGCGAGGGTGATGCATAAAATGATGACAGTACTGTAGCAATAATGATGAAGATGATGAATAGTAGCTGTTCGAAGAATAGATGATGCGTGATGTTGGTGAATGATGATAAGGTTCGATGATAATGTAAATATACGATGATGACGATCCTGTAATAATAAAAGAACGATGATGATAATACGCTAATGATGATCATGATGATGAAGTTTACGGTTTATCGATGATCATGGAGGACAAATAGATCATGATGATATGATGATGGATGTGTAGATGATCGAGATGATGCTCGATGATGACTCGATCAGATGAGTTTAAGATGATGATGACGATCGTACGAAGATGAATCTGATGGTATGATGTTTGATGATGATGATAGTTTGTTATAAGTTAAATAATCAAACGCCTACTGTGAATATTTAAACTAGTGTTATAATCGGGCTTCATTTGGGTTAAATAATCGCTATTGGGCCACAACACTTCATTTTTGTCTGTTGGGTCGAAGTTATATCTTTGGGCCGAGGTATATATAGATTAATCTGTTGGGCCGTGTTCCATATTATAGTTATGCGGGTTATATAGGTAGAAATCGGGTATTAAAACAAAGATGAATGGGCAGTGGAGTGGTTTGGTGTGGTGTTGGGATAGCAGGAGGTCGTGGGTTCGAGTTCCGTTCTGGGCATTTGTTTTTACAAGATAGTCTTAAAGGTAGTTTTATTTTTAAGATTCATTATTATTAATGTCATTGTTATTATTAAGTAATATAATTATTATTATTGTTAGTATTATTATTATTATTATTATTATTATTATTATTATTATTATTATCAGATTATTATAAGTATTATTATAAATATTATGAGTATCGTTATTATTACTATTAAAACTATTATTCCAACTATTATTAACAGTAAAATTACCATAATTAGTATTGTTATAAGTATTATTTTTTTATATTATTATTATAATCAAATACAACTTTCATTTACTGTTATTAATATTACTTTACTAAATAAAATATTATGTATATAAAAATATATTTATAGGTGATATTACATAAAAGTACGTATTAATCATATTAACGAATTTTATACGAATATTCATATATAACAAAGCAGGTACTTTTAACATAAAACTAACTAAATATATATTAATATAACTATCTAAACACTAATCATTTTTGTATACACAAATTAAATATATATAATATATAACATAAGTTATAATATATGAATTTGTTAAATTGCGAATATATATATTAATAAATATACAAATGATATAGGTTCGTGAATCCAAGGCTAACCCTACACATGTTCAAAGTCGTTATATGTATTTTTACTACAAAATACAGTTTGGTGAGTTCATTTGCTCCCTTTTACTCTTTACATTTTTGGGCTGAGAATACATGCAAGTACTTTATTAACTGTTTTACAATATTTATATGCGTGAGTTCATTTGCTCCCTTTTACTCTTTACATTTTTGGGCTGAGAATACATGCATGTACTTTATTAACTGTTTTACAATATTTATATGCGTGAGTTCATTTGCTCCCTTTTACTCTTTACATTTTTGGGCTGAGAATACATGCAAGTACTTTATTATCTGTTTTACAATATTTATATGCGTGAGCTCATTTGCTCCCTTTTACTCTTTACATTTTTGGGCTGAGAATACATGCAAATACTTTATTAACTGTTTTACAATATTTATATGCGTGAGTTTCATTAATCCCTTTTTAAATGCTTTCGCAATATATATTTTGGGACTGAGAATACATGCGCTGCTTTTATAACTGTTTTATGAAATAGACACAAGTACTTAAAACTACATTCTATGGTTGGATTATTAAACCAAATATGCCCTTTTTTATTAAGTCTGGTAATCTAAGAATTAGGGAACAGACACCCTAATTGACGCGAACTCTAAAGATAGATCTATCGGGCCCAACAAGCCCCATCCAAAGTACCGGATGCTTTAGTACTTCGAAATTTATATCATGTCCGAAGGAGGATCCCGGAATGATGGGGATATTCTTATATGTATATTGTGAATGTCGGTTACCAGGTGTTCAATCCATATGAATGATATTTTTTGTCTCTATGCATGGGACGTATGATTATGAGAAATGGAAATATGAAATCTTGTGGTCTATTAAAATGATGGAAATGATTATTTATGTTAAACTAATGGACTCACCAACCTTTTGGTTGACACTTTAAAGCATGTTTATTCTCAGGTACGAAAGAAATCTTCCGCTGTGCATTTGCTCATTTTAGAGATATTACTTGGATTCATTTATTACATATTTCAAAAGACGTTGCATTCGAGTAGTTGAGTTCATCAAGATTATTATTAAGTCAATTATAGATGGATATATTATAAAATGGTATGCATGCTGTTAACTGTCGATGTAAATGGAAGTTTGTCTTTTAAAAACGAATGCAATGTTTGTAAAATGTATCATATAGAGGTCAAGTACCTCGCGCTGTAATCAACTATTGTGAATCGTTTGTAATCAATATGGACTTCGTCCGGATGGATTAGGACGGGTCCTTTCAACTCAACTAGTGGTAAATACTTATCCCATCCGTTCCCGAAATCGATGACACATGCCCTCAACATGTCCTCAAAAGTCTAAATAGTTCGTTCACTCTGGCCATCTATCTGGGGGTGATATGCTGTACTCATATCTAAACGAGTCCCCATTCCTTTCTCTAATGACTACCAAAAGCTTTAAGTGAATTTGCTATCAGATATAATAGATATAGGCACTCCATGTCTAGAGATGACTTCCTTAATGTAGATCTGAGCCAACTTCTCCATTTTATCAGTTTCTCTTATCGGTAGAAAGTGTGCAAACTTAGTGAGACGATCCACGATAACTCAAAAAGTAGCGTGACCTCCCGCCGTTCTCGGCAGTTTCGTGATGAAGTCCATGGTAATACCTTCTCACTTCCACTGGAGAATCTCTGGTTGAGTTAATAATCATGATGGCTTCTGATGCTCAGCCTTGACTTTAGGGCAAGTCAAGCACTTACCGACATAGGTAGCAATATCAGCTTTCAAATTTGGCCATCAATAGAATGCCTTCAAATCCTGGTACATTTTATCTGATCCCGGATGAATTGAGTACCTTGACTTGTGTGCTTCCTCCAACAATAGTTCTCTCAATCCACCAAATTTTGGTACCCAGATTCGATTGGCAAAGTACCGTGTTCCATTCTCCTTGATGTCAAATTTCTTATCCATTCCTCTGAGAAATTCAACATCGACATTTTCTTGTTTCACTGCTTCTTGTTGTGCTTCGCGGATTTGTGATGTGAGATTCGTACGGACAACTATGTTAAGAGCTTTAACTCTAAGAGGTCTCTCTCGCTCTTTTCTACTTAAAGCATCCGCCACAACATTCGCCTTGCCCGGATGGTATTGAAGTTCGCAGTTATAATCATTAAGTAGTTCCATCCAACGTCGTTGTCGCATGTTGAGTTATTTCTGATTGAATATTTGCTGTAAACTCTTATGGTCAGTGAAGATAGTAAACTTGGTTCCATACAGGTAGTGTCTCCACATTTTAAGTGCAAAGACCACAGCTCCTAGTTCAAGGTCGTGCGTAGTGTAGTTCTGCTCGTGAATCTTTAACTGACGCAATCCATAAGCAATAACTTTATTTCGTTGCATAAGCATGCAACCCATTCCTTGATGTGAGGCATCACAATAAACAACAAAATCTTCACTTCCCTCGGGTAGAGACAATACTGGTGCAGTTGTTAACTTCTCTTTCAACAACTAAAATGCGGACTCTTGCGGTTCTGACCACTCATACTTTTTGCCCTTATGAGTCAACGCGGTTAATGGTCAGGCAATATTAGAGAATCCTTCGATGAATCTTCGGTAGTAACCAGCTAGACCCAAAAATTGCCTAACCTGAGTTGGCGTCTTTGGAGTTTCCCAATTCTTAACTGACTCAATCTTTGCTGGATCGACCTTTATTTCATTGGCCCCTACAACATGGCCAAGAAATTGTACTTCTGGTAACCAAAAGTCACACTTAGAGAACTTTTCATACAACTGCTCATCTCTAAGCATAGTCAAAATCGAACGTAAATGTTGTTCGTGCTCTTCTTTGTTCTTGGAGTACACCAATATATCATCAATAAACACAATGACGAATTTATCTAGGTATGGCTTACACACACGGTTCATGAGATCCATGAACACTGCTGGTGAGTTCGTCAAACCAAACGGCATCACTGTAAACTCATAATGTCCGTAACGTGTTCTAAACATTGTCTTCGGAACATCAGCTTCTTTGACTCTCAATTGGTGATACCCGGATCGCAAATCAATCTTCGAATAATAACTAGATCCTTGTAGTTTATCAAATAAGTCGTCAATCCTCGGTAGCGGATACCAATTCTTGATTGTCAACTTGTTCAATTCTCTGTAATCGATACACAATCTCATCAACCCATCTTTCTTTTTAACAAAAAAGACTGGAGCTCCCCAAAGTGAAGAACTCGGTCGAATAAATCCCTTGTCTAACAACTCTTGTAATTGACTAGAAAACTCTTGGAGTTCTAGGGGTGCAAGTCTATACGGTGCGCGAGCCACCGGTGCCGCTTCTGGCACTAAGTCTATCTGAAACTCAACTTCTGGATGCGGTGGGAGACCAGGTAATTCCACCGTAAAAACTGTAGTGACCCGAACTTTTCCATGTTTATATATATTAATTGAGATTGATATTTACATGATTAAATGTTTCCAACATGTTAAGCAATCAAACTTGTTAAGACTTGATTAATTGAAATATGTTTCATATAGACAATTGACCACCCAAGTTGATCGGTGATTCACGAACGTTAAAACTTTTAAAAACTATACGATGACATATATATGGTTATATATATAGTTAACATGTTTTTATTATATGTATGTATCTCATTAGGTATTTTAACAATGAGTTATATACATAAAAATGAGACTATTAATTTAAGAAACTCGAAAACGATATATATAACGATTATCGTTATAACAACGTCTTACTAGGTACATATGAATCATATTAAGATATTGATACACTTGGTTAATTATGTTAAATGATAAGTAAATATATTATTAAGTGTATTAACAATGAAATACATATGTAAAAATAAGACTACTAACTTAATGATTTCGAAACGAGACATATATGTAACGATTATCGTTGTAACGACATTTAACTGTATATACATCATACTAAGATATATTATATATCATAATATCATGATAATATAATAATTTAACATCTCATTTGTTATAATAAACAATGGGTTAACAACATTCAACAAGATCGTTAACCTAAAGGTTTCAAAACAACATTTACCTGTAACGACTAACGATGACTTAACGACTCAGTTAAAATGTATATACATGTAGTGTTTTAATATGTATTCATACACTTTTGAAAGACTTCAAGACACTTATCAAAATACTTCTACTTAATAAAAATGCTTACAATTACATCCTCGTTCAGTTTCATCAACAATTCTACTCGTATGCACCCGTATTCGTACTCGTACAATACACAGCTTTTAGATGTATGTACTATTGGTATATACACTCCAATGATCAGCTCTTAGCAGCCCATGTGAGTCACCTAACACATGTGGGAACCATCATTTGGCAACTAGCATGAAATATCTCATAAAATTACAAAAATATGAGTAATCATTCATGACTTATTTACATGAAAACAAAATTACATATCCTTTATATCTAATCCATACACCAACGACCAAAAACACCTACAAACACTTTTATTCTTCAATTTTCTTCATCTAATTGATCTCTCTCAAGTTCTATCTTCAAGTTCTAAGTGTTCTTCATAAATTCCAAAAGTTCTAGTTTCATAAAATCAAGAATACTTTCAAGTTTGCTAGCTCACTTCCAATCTTGTAAGGTGATCATCCAACCTCAAGAAATCTTTGTTTCTTACAGTAGGTTATCATTCTAATACAAGGTAATAATCATATTCAAACTTTGGTTCAATTTCTATAACTATAACAATCTTATTTCAAGTGATGATCTTACTTGAACTTGTTTTCGTGTCATGATTCTGCTTCAAGAACTTCGAGCCATCCAAGGATCCATTGAAGCTAGATCCATTTTTCTCTTTTCCAGTAGGTTTATCCAAGGAAATTAAGGTAGTAATGATGTTCATAACATCATTCGATTCATACATATAAAGCTATCTTATTCGAAGGTTTAAACTTGTAATCACTAGAACATAGTTTAGTTAATTCTAAACTTGTTCGCAAACAAAAGTTAATCCTTCTAACTTGACTTTTAAAATCAACTAAACACATGTTCTATATCTATATGATATGCTAACTTAATGATTTAAAACCTGGAAACACGAAAAACACCGTAAAACCGGATTTACGCCGTCGTAGTAACACCGCGGGCTGTTTTGGGTTAGTTAATTAAAAACTATGATAAACTTTGATTTAAAAGTTGTTATTCTGAGAAAATGATTTTTATTATGAACATGAAACTATATCCAAAAATTATGGTTAAACTCAAAGTGGAAGTATGTTTTCTAAAATGGTCATCTAGACGTCGTTCTTTCGACTGAAATGACTACCTTTATAAAAACGACTTGTAACTTATTTTTCCGACTATAAACCTATACTTTTTCTGTTTAGATTCATAAAATAGAATTCAATATGAAACCATAGCAATTTGATTCACTCAAAACGGATTTAAAATGAAGAAGTTATGGGTAAAACAAGATTGGATAATTTTTCTCATTTTAGCTACGTGAAAATTGGTAACAAATCTATTCCATCCATAACTTAATCAACTTGTATTGTATATTATGTAATCTTGAGATACCATAGACACGTATACAATGTTTCGACCTATCATGTCGACACATCTATATATATTTCGGAACAACCATAGACACTCTATATGTGAATGTTGGAGTTAGCTATACAGGGTTGAGGTTGATTCCAAAATATATATAGTTTGAGTTGTGATCAATACTGAGATACGTATACACTGGGTCGTGGATTGATTCAAGATAATATTTATCGAATTATTTTTGTACATCTAACTGTGGACAACTAGTTGTAGGTTACTAACGAGGACAGCTGACTTAATAAACTTAAAATATCAAAATATATTAAAAGTGTTGTAAATATATTTTGAACATACTTTGATATATATGTATATATTGTTATAGGTTCGTGAATCAACCAGTGGCCAAGTCTTACTTCCCGACGAAGTAAAAATCTGTGAAAGTGAGTTATAATCCCACTTTTAAAATCTAATATTTTTGGGATGAGAATACATGCAGGTTTTATAAATGATTTACAAAATAGACACAAGTACGTGAAACTACATTCTATGGTTGAATTATCGAAATCGAATATGCCCCTTTTTATTAAGTCTGGTAATCTAAGAATTAGAGAACAGACACCCTAATTGACGCGAATCCTAAAGATAGATCTATTGGGCCTAACAAACCCCATCCAAAGTACCGGATGCTTTAGCACTTCGAAATTTATATCATATCCGAAGGGTGTCCCGGAATGATGGGGATATTCTTATATATGCATCTTGTTATTGTCGGTTACCAGGTGTTCACCATATGAATGATTTTTATCTCTATGTATGGGATTTGTATTGAAATATGAAATCTTGTGGTCTATTGTTACGATTTGATATATATAGGTTAAACCTATAACTCACCAACATTTTTGTTGACGTTTAAAGCATGTTTATTCTCAGGTGAATATTAAGAGCTTCCGCTGTTGCATACTAAAATAAGGACAAGATTTGGAGTCCATGTTTGTATGATATTGTGTAAAAACTGCATTCAAGAAACTGATTTCGATGTAACATATTTGTATTGTAAACCATTATGTAATGGTCGTGTGTAAACAGGATATTTTAGATTATCATTATTTGATAATCTACGTAAAGCTTTTTAAACCTTTATTTATGAAATAAAGGTTATGGTTTGTTTTAAAAATGAATGCAGTCTTTGAAAAACGTCTCATATAGAGGTCAAAACCTCGCAACGAAATCAATTAATATGGAACGTTTTTAATCAATAAGAACGGGACATTTCAGTTGGTATCCGAGCGTTGGTCTTAGAGAACCAGAAAATTTGCATTAGTGTGTCTTATCGAGTTTGTTAGGATGCATTAGTGAGTCTGGACTTCGACTGTGTTTTCTTTAAAAATGATTGCTTAACATTTTTGTTGGAAACTATATATTTTTAACATATGAATATTATGTGATATATTAATCTCTTAACGTGTTTGATATTATGTGATAGATGTCTACCTCTAGAACAAGTCCCATTGACTCACCTAATAATAATGAAGAGTCAAATGTAAATTGGAATGATTTGTGGACTGATTCACAAGTTCCCGAAGAGGAACCGGAAGAAGAGTCGGAACCGGAAGAAGAATCGGAACCGGAAGAAGAATCGGAACCGGATGAAGAAATAGAACCGGTGGGGGAAATAATAAAACGGTTAAGTAAAAGAAAATCCTCAACCAACCGACCAAAGTTAATTATGGTCAATGGTGTTTCCGCCAAGGAACAAAATATTGGGAGGATTACCAATTCTCCGATGAATCGGATTCCGACGAGAATTCCGATGATGTTATAGAAATTACCCCAACTGAATTTAAAAAGGCAAAAGAAAATAATAAGGGAAAGGGCATAAAAATAGAGAAATCTAATTCCAACCCCGATGAACTTTATATGTATCGTCAACCCCCGAAGTCCTTAAGTTGTAACAATGACCCGGGAACCTCTAAACCACCAGGTTTTTCTAAACCAATGTGGACAACGACGGCTCGTATTAGGGGAACATCATATATCCCTAGAAACTTGGCAAAACGAACCAAAATCGAAGAAGAAGAAACGAGCGAGTCGGAATAAGATAGTTGTATTCGTGTGGTGTAATATATGTAATATAGTGTTCTTATGCTTTATGATATATGTAAAAATTGCTTGTATTAATAAGTATTTTTTTATGAATCTAACTCTTGTCTATTTTACAGTTTAAAAACACAAAATGGATAGACAACCCAATATTTTAAGAGACCTACCCGGAGACATGATTGATGAAATCTTGTCTAGAGTCGGCCAGAATTCTTCGGCACAACTATTTAAGGCGAGATCAGTTTGTAAGACATTCGAAGAACGTTCCAAGAATGTCTTGGTTTATAAGAGACTTTCGTTTGAAAGATGGGGGATATCACATTGGGAAACCCATAAGTTACGATGTGTTTACTTTGACGCATATATTGCGGGGAACCCAAATGCTATTTTACGCAACGGGTTAAGAAATTATTTTGACTCAATATATCCGAATATTGGACTTCGTGATTTAGAAAAAGTGGCTAACATGCAACATAAAGAAGCATGTTATGCTTACGGATTAGTAATGTTCGCTTCTCACCAATGTGAGAACAAGAACATCGGGCTACAACTATTAAACAAAACGTTTCCACAAGTGACGGAGTCGGTAATTGGGGTAAGAAATGAGGTTTTTAGATTGTTACGGGACTGTTGGACATTACGTAACCCCCGTTCCTTTGATGACGTTACAACACGCTGTCTTATCAACGGCCATAACGGTTATGTTGCACAAGACCAAGGATGGGAAGTAGTCCTAGTAAAACCAGAATGCATGACTTGTTTCTGGACGTATGAATTACGTGTCTTTATTGCCTTTGCTAAACGACTTGTGTACTAGCTAGAATTGTCTTCACAACTATCTTGTATCAAAGTTATTGTGTGCTATATTTCATGCTTTATGTAAAATAAGCGGTATTGTAAGTTTGTAAAATATTGTATAAAAGTTTGAACGCGAAATATTATTATAATCAGTTTTTCATATAGAATTGTAGTAGTTGAATTGTATATTAGCTACTAAGTATGAACTTAACGGGTAGGTACTACCCGAATTTAAACTTATAAAACGCTAATATGAAGAAAAAGCTTTTATAAATGAGTTCATATTATGCTACGAAATACTATTAACTACTCTTAATATTCTGTATGATTAACTTGTTCCATTTAACTATTTTGAAGGAAATGGCACCGACTACTCGACACACCGTGAATATGAATGAAGAGGAATTCCGTACTTTTCTAGCTTCAAACATAGCCGCAGTACAGGCTGCGCTACACACCAACAATAACCTTGGATCTAGCAGTACAGGAAATCGTGTAGGATGCACCTACAAAGAATTCACTGCCTGCAAACCTTTGGAATTTGATGGAACCGAAGGACCGATCGGATTGAAACGGTGGACCGAGAAGGTTGAATCGGTGTTTGCCATAAGTAAGTGTACTGAAGAGGACAAAGTGAAGTACGCTACGCATACCTTCACAGGTTCTGCATTAACATGGTGGAATACCTATCTAGAGCAAGTGGGACAAGATGATGCGTACGCACTACCGTGGTCAGCATTCAAGCACTTGATGAACGAGAAGTACCGTCCCAGAACCGAGGTCAATAAGCTCAAGACAGAACTTAGAGGGTTACGAACCCAAGGATTTGATATTATCACGTACGAAAGACGATTCACAGAATTGTGCCTATTGTGTCCGGGAGCATTCGAAGATGAGGAAGAGAAGATCGACGCGTTTGTGAAAGGATTACCAGAAAGAATCCAAGAAGATATAAGTTCACACGAGCCCGCCTCCATACAACAGGCATGTAGAATGGCTCACAAACTAGTGAACCAGATTGAAGAAAGAATTAAAGAACAGACTGCTGAAGAGGCCAATGTGAAGCAAGTCAAAAGAAAGTGGGAGGAAAACGGTGATAAGAATCACCAATACAACAACAACAGCAATTACAACAATAATCGCAACAATTATCCCAACAATCGCAACATCAATCGCAACTACAACAAACGGCCCAACAACAACAACAACAAAAACAATAGCAACTACAACAATCATCCCAACAACAATAATAACCGCAACAACAACAACAATCAGAAGCAGCTATGCCAAAGGTGTGAAAAGAATCACTCGGGGTTCTGCACCAAATTTTGCAACAAGTGTAAAAGAAATGGTCATAGCGCGGCGAAGTGTGAGGTCTACGGACCAGGGGTTAATAGAACGAAAGGAACAAATGGTGTCGGAACGAGTAATGGCGGAGCAAGTAGTGTCGGAGCAAGTTATGCCAATGTAGTTTGTTATAAATGTGGAAAACCAGGCCACATTATTAGAAATTGCCCGAACCAGGAGAACACGAATGGACAAGGCCGTGGAAGAGTTTTCAATATTAATGCGGTAGAGGCACAGGAAGACCCGGAGCTTGTTACGGGTACGTTTCTTATTGATAATAAATCTGCTTACGTTTTATTTGATTCGGGTGCGGATAGAAGCTATATGAGTAGAGATTTTTGTGCTAAATTAAGTTGTCCATTGACGCCTTTGGATAGTAAATTTTTACTCGAATTAGCAAATGGTAAATTAATTTCAGCAGATAATATATGTCGAAATCGAGAAATTAAACTGGTTAGCGAAACATTTAAGATTGATTTGATACCAGTAGAGTTAGGGAGTTTTGATGTGATAATCGGTATGGACTGGTTGAAAGAAGTGAAAGCGGAGATCGTTTGTTACAAAAATGCAATTCGCATTATACGAGAAAAAGGAAAACCCTTAATGGTGTACGGAGAAAAGGGCAACACGAAGCTACATCTTATTAGTAATTTGAAGGCACAAAAACTAATAAGAAAAGGTTGCTATGCTGTTCTACCACACGTCGAGAAAGTACAAACTGAAGAAAAGAGCATCAATGATGTTCCCATTGCAAAAGAATTTCCCGATGTATTTCCGAAAGAATTACCGGGATTACCCCCACATCGATCCGTTGAATTTCAAATAGATCTTGTACCAGGAGCTGCACCAATAGCTCGTGCTCCTTACAGACTCACACCCAGCGAGATGAAAGAACTGCAAAGCCAATTACAAGAACTTTTAGAGCGTGGTTTCATTCGACCAAGCACATCACCGTGGGGAGCTCCTGTTTTGTTTGTCAAGAAGAAAGATGGTACATTCAGGTTATGTATCGACTACCGAGAGTTGAACAAACTTACCATCAAGAACCGCTACCCACTACCGAGAATCGACGACTTATTTGATCAACTACAAGGCTCGTCTGTTTATTCAAAGATTGACTTACGTTCCGGGTATCATCAAATGCGGGTGAAAGAAGATGATATTCCAAAGACTGCTTTCAGAACACGTTACGGTCATTACGAGTTTATGGTCATGCCGTTTGGTTTAACTAATGCACCAGCTGTGTTCATGGACCTTATGAACCGAGTGTGTGGACCATACCTTGACAAGTTTGTCATTGTTTTTATTGATGACATACTTATTTACTCAAAGAATGACCAAGAACATGGTGAACATTTGAGAAAGGTGTTAGAAGTATTGAGGAAGGAAGAATTGTACGCTAAGTTTTCAAAGTGTGCATTTTGGTTGGAAGAAGTTCAATTCCTCGGTCACATAGTGAACAAAGAAGGTATTAAGGTGGATCCGGCAAAGATAGAAACTGTTGAAAAGTGGGAAACCCCGAAAACTCCGAAACACATACGCCAGTTTTTAGGACTAGCTGGTTACTACAGAAGGTTCATCCAAGACTTTTCCAGAATAGCAAAACCCTTGACTGCATTAACGCATAAAGGGAAGAAATTTGAATGGAATGATGAACAAGAGAAAGCGTTTCAGTTATTGAAGAAAAAGCTAACTACGGCACCTATATTGTCATTGCCTGAAGGGAATGATGATTTTGTGATTTATTGTGATGCATCAAAGCAAGGTCTCGGTTGTGTATTAATGCAACGAACGAAGGTGATTGCTTATGCGTCTAGACAATTGAAGATTCACGAACAAAATTATACGACGCATGATTTGGAATTAGGCGCGGTTGTTTTTGCATTAAAGACTTGGAGGCACTACTTATATGGGGTCAAAAGTATTATATATACCGACCACAAAAGTCTTCAACACATATTTAATCAGAAACAACTGAATATGAGGCAGCGTAGGTGGATTGAATTATTGAATGATTACGACTTTGAGATTCGTTACCACACGGGGAAGGCAAATGTGGTAGCCGATGCCTTGAGCAGGAGGGACAGAGAACCCATTCGAGTAAAATCTATGAATATAATGATTCATAATAACATTACTACTCAAATAAAGGAGGCGCAACAAGGAGTTTTAAAAGAGGGAAATTTAAAGGATGAAATACCCAAAGGATCGGAGAAGCATCTTAATATTCGGGAAGACGGAACCCGGTATAGGGCTGAAAGGATTTGGGTACCAAAATTTGGAGATATGAGAGAAATGGTACTTAGAGAAGCTCATAAAACCAGATACTCAATACATCCTGGAACGGGGAAGATGTACAAGGATCTCAAGAAACATTTTTGGTGGCCGGGTATGAAAGCCGATGTTGCTAAATACGTAGGAGAATGTTTGACGTGTTCTAAGGTCAAAGCTGAGCATCAGAAACCATCAGGTCTACTTCAACAACCTGAAATCCCGGAATGGAAATGGGAAAACATTACCATGGATTTCATCACTAAATTGCCAAGGACTGCAAGTGGTTTTGATACTATTTGGGTCATAGTTGATCGTCTCACCAAATCAGCACACTTCCTACCAATAAGAGAAGATGACAAGATGGAGAAGTTAGCACGACTGTATTTGAAGGAAGTCATCTCCAGACATGGAATACCAATCTCTATTATCTCTGATAGGGATGGCAGATTTATTTCAAGATTCTGGCAGACATTACAGCAAGCATTAGGAACTCGTCTAGACATGAGTACTGCCTATCATCCACAAACTGATGGGCAGAGCGAAAGGACGATACAAACACTTGAAGACATGCTACGAGCATGTGTTATTGATTTCGGAAATAGTTGGGATCGACATCTACCGTTAGCAGAATTTTCCTACAACAACAGCTACCATTCAAGCATTGAGATGGCGCCATTTGAAGCACTTTATGGTAGAAATGCAGGTCTCCGATTTGTTGGAGTGAAGTGGGGGATAGACAGATTACGGGTCCGGAGATTATACAAGAAACTACCGAGAAGATCATCCAAATTCAACAACGGTTGAAAACCGCCCAAAGTCGACAAAAGAGCTACGCTGACATTAAAAGAAAAGATATAGAATTTGAAATTGGAGAGATGGTCATGCTTAAATTTGCACCTTGGAAAGGCGTTGTTCGATTTGGTAAACGAGGGAAATTAAATCCAAGGTATATTGGACCATTCAAGATTATTGATCGTGTCGGACCAGTAGCTTACCGACTAGAGTTACCTCAACAACTCGCGGCTGTACATAACACTTTCCAGGTCTCGAATTTAAAGAAATGTTTTGCTAAAGAAGATCTCACTATTCCGTTAGATGAAATCCAAATCAACGAAAAACTTCAATTCATCGAAGAACCCGTCGAAATAATGGATCGTGAGGTTAAAAGACTTAAGCAAAACAAGATACCAATTGTTAAGGTTCGATGGAATGCTCGTAGAGGACCCGAGTTCACCTGGGAGCGTGAAGAGCAGATGAAGAAGAAATACCCGCATCTATTTCGAGAAGATTCGTCAACACCTTCAACAGCTTAAAATTTCGGGACGAAATTTATTTAACGGGTAGGTACTGTAGTGACCCGAACTTTTCCATGTTTATATATATTAATTGAGATTGATATTTACATGATTAAATGTTTCCAACATGTTAAGCAATCAAACTTGTTAAGACTTGATTAATTGAAATATGTTTCATATAGACAATTGACCACCCAAGTTGATCGGTGATTCACGAATGTTAAAACTTTTAAAAACTATACGATGACATATATATGGTTATATATATAGTTAACATGTTTTTATTATATGTATGTATCTCATTAGGTATTTTAACAATGAGATATATACATAAAAATGAGACTATTAATTTAAGAAACTCGAAAACGATATATATAACGATTATCGTTATAACAACGTCTTACTAGGTACATATGAATCATATTAAGATATTGATACACTTGGTTAATTATGTTAAATGATAAGTAAATATATTATTAAGTGTATTAACAATGAAATACATATGTAAAAATAAGACTACTAACTTAATGATTTCGAAACGAGACATATATGTAACGATTATCGTTGTAACGACATTTAACTGTATATACATCATACTAAGATATATTATATATCATAATATCATGAAAATATAATAATTTAACATCTCATTTGTTATAATAAACAATGGGTTAACAACATTCAACAAGATCGTTAACCTAAAGGTTTCAAAACAACATTTACCTGTAACGACTAACGATGACTTAACGACTCAGTTAAAATGTATATACATGTAGTGTTTTAATATGTATTCATACACTTTTGAAAGACTTCAAGACACTTATCAAAATACTTCTACTTAATAAAAATGCTTACAATTACATCCTCGTTCAGTTTCATCAACAATTCTACTCGTATGCACCCGTATTCGTACTCGTACAATACACAGCTTTTAGATGTATGTACTATTGGTATATACACTCCAATGATCAGCTCTTAGCAGCCCATGTGAGTCACCTAATACATGTGGGAACCATCATTTGGCAACTAGCATGAAATATCTCATAAAATTACAAAAATATGAGTAATCATTCATGACTTATTTACATGAAAACAAAATTACATATCCTTTATATCTAATCCATACACCAACGACCAAAAACACCTACAAACACTTTTATTCTTCAATTTTCTTCATCTAATTGATCTCTCTCAAGTTCTATCTTCAAGTTCTAAGTGTTCTTCATAAATTCCAAAAGTTCTAGTTTCATAAAATCAACAATACTTTCAAGTTTGCTAGCTCACTTCCAATCTTGTAAGGTGATCATCCAACCTCAAGAAATCTTTGTTTCTTACAGTAGGTTATCATTCTAATACAAGGTAATAATCATATTCAAACTTTGGTTCAATTTCTATAACTATAACAATCTTATTTCAAGTGATGATCTTACTTGAACTTGTTTTCGTGTCATGATTCTGCTTCAAGAACTTCGAGCCATCCAAGGATCCATTGAAGCTAGATCCATTTTTCTCTTTTCCAGTAGGTTTATCCAAGGAAATTAAGGTAGTAATGATGTTCATAACATCATTCGATTCATACATATAAAGCTATCTTATTCGAAGGTTTAAACTTGTAATCACTAGAACATAGTTTAGTTAATTCTAAACTTGTTCGCAAACAAAAGTTAATCCTTCTAACTTGACTTTTAAAATCAACTAAACACATGTTCTATATCTATATGATATGCTAACTTAATGATTTAAAACCTGGAAACACGAAAAACACCGTAAAACCGAATTTACGCCGTCGTAGTAACACCGCGGGCTGTTTTGGGTTAGTTAATTAAAAACTATGATAAACTTTGATTTAAAAGTTGTTATTCTGAGAAAATGATTTTTATTATGAACATGAAACTATATCCAAAAATTATGGTTAAACTCAAAGTGGAAGTATGTTTTCTAAAATGGTCATCTAGACGTCGTTCTTTCGACTGAAATGACTACCTTTATAAAAACGACTTGTAACTTATTTTTCCGACTATAAACCTATACTTTTTCTGTTTAGATTCATAAAATAGAATTCAATATGAAACCATAGCAATTTGATTCACTCAAAACGGATTTAAAATGAAGAAGTTATGGGTAAAACAAGATTGGATAATTTTTCTCATTTTAGCTACGTGAAAATTGGTAACAAATCTATTCCATCCATAACTTAATCAACTTGTATTGTATATTATGTAATCTTGAGATACCATAGACACGTATACAATGTTTCGACCTATCATGTCGACACATCTATATATATTTCGGAACAACCATAGACACTCTATATGTGAATGTTGGAGTTAGCTATACAGGGTTGAGGTTGATTCCAAAATATATATAGTTTGAGTTGTGATCAATACTGAGATACGTATACACTGGGTCGTGGATTGATTCAAGATAATATTTATCGAATTATTTTTGTACATCTAACTGTGGACAACTAGTTGTAGGTTACTAACGAGGACAGCTGACTTAATAAACTTAAAACATCAAAATATATTAAAAGTGTTGTAAATATATTTTGAACATACTTTGATATATATGTATATATTGTTATAGGTTCGTGAATCAACCAGTGGCCAAGTCTTACTTCCCGACGAAGTAAAAATCTGTGAAAGTGAGTTATAGTCCCACTTTTAAAATCTAATATTTTTGGGATGAGAATACATGCAGGTTTTATAAATGATTTACAAAATAGACACAAGTACGTGAAACTACATTCTATGGTTGAATTATCGAAATCGAATATGCCCCTTTTTATTAAGTCTGGTAATCTAAGAATTAGGGAACAGACACCCTAATTGACGCGAATCCTAAAGATAGATCTATTGGGCCTAACAAACCCCATCCAAAGTACCGGATGCTTTAGCACTTCGAAATTTATATCATATCCGAAGGGTGTCCCGGAATGATGGGGATATTCTTATATATGCATCTTGTTATTGTCGGTTACCAGGTGTTCACCATATGAATGCTTTTTATCTCTATGTATGGGATGTGTATTGAAATATGAAATCTTGTGGTCTATTGTTACGATTTGATATATATAGGTTAAACCTATAACTCACCAACATTTTTGTTGACATTTAAAGCATGTTTATTCTCAGGTGAATATTAAGAGCTTCCGCTGTTGCATACTAAAATAAGGACAAGATTTGGAGTCCATGTTTGTATGATATTGTGTAAAAACTGCATTCAAGAAACTGATTTCGATGTAACATATTTGTATTGTAAACCATTATGTAATGGTCGTGTGTAAACAGGATATTTTAGATTATCATTATTTGATAATCTACGTAAAGCTTTTTAAACCTTTATTTATGAAATAAAGGTTATGGTTTGTTTTAAAAATGAATGCAGTCTTTGAAAAACGTCTCATATAGAGGTCAAAACCTCGCAACGAAATCAATTAATATGGAACGTTTTTAATCAATAAGAACGGGACATTTCAAAAACTTAAAGAAATTCCATAACTACAGGAATGTCTTTGGGTCTCCTTTCTTTAGGTACAGTCTGGCTTACGTGAGCTATAAATGCGATACATCCCTTTCTCACATACTTCTGGACTTTCAAGCAGTTAATGAGATGTAATTGCGAGCCATTATTTTCACCATAAATCATCATAGGCTCACTGTCAGCAATAGGAATACGTATAGCCTTTAGGTCACAGACCACCTCGGACTTGTTATCAGCTAACCAGTCCATTCCAACCACAAGGTCAAAACTTTCCAGTTTAATAGGTAACATCAATTCTAAAAGGCTTACTTTCTAACGTCAAAGTACAACCATGATAAATCTTATCGGCTCTCATCAAATTACCATTCCTTAGTTCTATGGAATACACATTATCTAAGGAAGAAACAGGTTTCTTAACATTATGACAAATATCCTTAGATATAAAACTTCTATCAGCGCCAGTATCAAACAAAACATAAACAGGTTGATCATCGAGTGAAAACGTACCCGTGACTAGCTTCGGATCATCACGAGCTTCTGCGGAATTGATGTTGAATGCCCTGCCTCGAGCATTTCCATTATTGTTCTTAGGACAGTCCTTCTTGAAATGACTCAGATGTCCACAATCATAACAGTTCTTACCATTATTAGCATTGCTCGCGTTGTTTGCAGTGTTGTTGTTGCCGTTGAGATTAACCTTGCAATCCTTCGACAAATGACCAAACTTCTTACAACGGTCACAATTTAGAACAGAACAGTTTCTAGTATGATGCTTGCCACACTTCTGACAATGTGGCTTTTTGCCCTTATACCCGAAGTTAGTTCCTGTGATCCCAGTGTCGTTGCAGTAAGAATCTTGCTTCTTGAACGGCTGTTGATTAAAATTCTTGTCCTGAACACCGTTTCACTTCCTCTTACTATCGTTTGACTTATTCTCATTCACAGTAGTGCCCTTCCCTCTCTGGGCAATCTGATCCAATAGCAAACTAGCCATGTCAATAGCTTCTTGCACGTTTGCGGGTTTGGAAGTAGTGACCCCGCCTTGAATATTCTCACTTAGACCTTCGATGTACAGCTCCACCTTACGCCTTTCTGGAGTAACCATCTCAGGACACATTAATGCCAGCTCAAAGAACCTTTTGTTATAGGCGGTGAGATCGTTGCCTACTAACTTCAGCTCATGGAACTCGCGTTCCATTTTCTTAATCTCATTTATTGAACAATACTCCTCTATCATTCTTTGCTTCAGAGTGTCCCAAGGTAGGGCATAAGCTTGATCTTGACCCAGGGATTGAGCATAGTTGTTCCACCAGGTGAGCGCACTTTCCGATAGTGTGCCTGTAGCAAAACCTACCCGATCATTATCATTACACCCACTAATGCGAAAAACCGACTCAAGCTTCTCAAACCATCTAATGAGACCAACTGGTCCCTCAGTTCCGTTGAAAAAATGTGGGTTGCAACTAGTGAACGTTTTTTAAGAACATCCATAGCGGCCTTGAGTGCCGTTCCCATTGGTGTTGCTCGAACCACCACGATCATTACTGTTCCGAGCGTTGTTAAATTCCCTCAGTAGTTCAGCTCTTTCGGCCGTGATTCCTTCGGCGACCATTCTCCTGATTTGAGTGGCGGTTGATTCCTTCGGAGGCATCTTCAACACAAAAAAATACTAGGTCAGTGTTAAAACAACGCTATATATGAAAATATACTATCAACGAGTGTTGAAGACTAGTAAATACTAGTACGAAAAGATTCGCTAGTAGTGAGAAGTAGCGAAAGTAGTATTAGTAGTGATAATAGTGTTAGTAGCGTCACCAGTGATAGTAGTGATAGTAGTGACACTAGTGGTAGTAGTAGCAGTAGCACTAAGTAGTAACATTAATGGAAATAGTAGTAGTATAACATAACACAAGTATTACAATCATACAAAGTTACTAAATTTAGAATAATACCGCATGCAATAAAAGATAATACTTATTAATAGCATAAACCACCATTATTATAAATGAAATCCATAAGTGATAAACCAATTTCCAAAAGTAGTAACCCAAACAATAAACATAATGTACTAGTAGCACGGTTTATAACACCCGGTAAGTCTTATATAACCAATTAAAGAAAGAATGGTGGGTGGAAAAGAAGTTCATGGTCAATGACCCTTCACTTCATCTTCTGTCGGGTATGGGAGGCAGGTCCATCATTCCTCGACCTATCACATTCCGCTTCCAACGTAGCAACCCTGGCAGTCAAGGCTGCTATCAATCTCGTCATCTCAACGAACCTCACTTCGGGCTCATACGTATAAGTATTTATACCTGTGACCCTTTCGTCCAACCTATCAAGATCATCGGGGTGCGGGTATGTCCTAGCAATATCACTCAAAGCGTTAACACGATCAACTACATCCCTGTTGCGGTTAGTATGAATCAAATCCAATGCATAAAGGTTCACGGGATGATTGGGTATCTGATGCGAAGCAGGTGCTGGTGCTGGGGCAGGAGCAGGTACATTCACCTCAGCCACACTCGCGACATTGCTACTGTTCCTGAATCCTGTGACATCTAGCTCATAATGTAAGAACACAAATGAACAGAATAGCCAAGTAAATAACGTTAGTCACAAAGTACTCATGTATTGACTAAGTCCTGGTCATAGTCTAGACTCTTCAAGGTGTCCTAATGACCATATCAAACACTCTAATGCAAGTCCTAGTTTCCCTACGAACCGTTAACTCTAATACCAACTTTAACACCTCGCCAAATTTCCATCTGACGGCGCGTTAATCCAGGTCCCACAGTTAACAGTCACTCCCTCTATATGAGACGTTTAAAGTAATCGCATTTAATTTTATTAAAAGTTGACTTTCAAAAACATAAGTCAATAATCCCAAAACAGAAACACTGTTGTAATCGTAACCACAAGCAAACAGTATTTAAACAGTTATAAAAGTTTTAAATACGAGAGTAAATAATGTTCATTAAATCAAATGCTAACTCCACGGCCAGACATGCAGCAAACACAGCGGAAGTCTACCTCTTAAGGACCTGAGAATAAAAACACGCAAAAACAGGTCAGCAATAATGTTGGTGAATCTACAGGTTTAAAGTAATGTAGCAGTATCTGAAAAAATAGTTATCAGAAAAATAGTTTAGTTTCCTTGACCATGAGATTTTAACGTTTGCATAATCTGAGCACCTGAATACTAGCAATAACCCGAGTATAGAAGCCACTATACCCGCCTTTACCTCCTAAAATGTTATACACTTGTTCGAGCGTATCTAATATTCAAAATAAATGCACCACAATTTTTATAGCGGGTGAGGTTGTCAACTTAACGGATCCGTCCATCTAAATCGTGCTTACACCGATGGTATTAAAAGTATTCAAGCTAGAGGCTTTTTGAACAAACTCAGTACATATATATAGTACTCGTGTCAATACAAAAGCATTTGATAAAGTAAGTATAATAGTGTGTATTCTCATCCCTGAAAAACATGTAAAAAGCGGGACTGTAGACTCACCTTTGAATAAGCTTGGATGGCAGAAAAAAACTTGTACGGTTTACAGCTGAATAATGCAACCTAAGTATACGTATTTAGGTTGATCAATATATGCATCTTAAATAAGGGTGGTTTCATAGTATACGTGGTCTTATTGCTCGACTCGACGCGTTTCAAAGTAAAAGTCAACTATATCATGCAAGTCAAACAAAGTTAACCGAAGTCAAACTGAAAGTCAAACTTGGTCAAAGTAGTCAACTAAAGTCAACATCAGTAGGTTCATGTCAAATGTTGGTCAAAATGTCAAACCTAAGTCAAACAATACATTTCAGGTCATGAATAATTATTTTCACAATTTCAGTTTATCGTTGTGCACAAAGTTCATGAACACGAAGCATACTTAGCACATTATCTCATAGCACAAAATTCAAGTAAACATGGAAAACTCCAGATCATAAATATACTTAAAATCGATTCCAAAAATTCTAGCCAGGGTCTGATACGATAATTAAAATCAGGAATCAGAAGGGGTACATTCGGGGTTTTCCCAGTCAGTTTCTGACTCGCACTGATTTCGTTTTGGCTATAACCGGAGTTAGGAACATGAAATTGATACAAGACCAGTGGCTATAGTTCAAAGACAAGTCAAAGTAACGCATATCAAAAATCTAGCAACTTTTGTTTAGCCAATTTGTACAGTTTATTCGTGCAATTTGAATGTTCAGTTTTTCATCTCAAATCAGAATTTACATAAAGTAAGGCTCTATTGTGCCCAATGCATAAGGTTTCAGAAATTGACATAAACTAGCAATAAGTCATATATTATGTTAAGTTTCATTTTCCAGAAGCATACATGCTCATGCAATAAACACAATCCACATAGTACAAAACAGTGAGCAAGTTACAGATTCAATTCCCATTTAGTTAGTCACATTCGCACGCGATTATCCGAAGATCTAGATACAATTAGCCTATGATATCTACATGAAAAGTGAAGTACTTTTTGTCTACATTTCAAATATGCAAAGCTTTAATCACAAAAGTTAACACATTTTATCATACAAGGTTATTTTAATGCAAGTGCTGTATAAAACTACTTTTACACTAATTCAAGCATATCTCGGGTTTTACATAAGAAAACGACATGATATCCTAGTTTAAATTGAGTGTTTTTAAATTATATTTCCATTGGTATAAGTTTCACATGCCAATTCATTGTCTATCAATACCAGATTTCGGATCAAGCAACAAAAACACAACGATAATTCAAATTGACATAACTTAATCATACGAAAACGAAATTGAGCGAATCCAAAGCCTAAACTCAATAGTTTTTCGCAAGGAATCTGAATATAACATAATAATTAACATTTGAAAAACTTAATTTTACTGATCAAACAAAAACAAATTTATTTTTAAACCCTAGCGCATCAAACAATCAAAATAACGATAACAATTACCACGTACGCGTATAGACTTGAGCAATTGACAACATATCTATGAAACTCTAATAAAAATCATATTTTTAGGATTAGGGTTTAGCTAAATATACGTTAGATCGCTAAAAGAATTATACCAACGCGTAGAGGAGATCGAGAATTGCAACTTTCGTGTTCAAGGTTTTAGCAAAAAATTAAAATTGAGTGTGTGTGGGTGTGTGGTGATCGACGGCAGCAAGGAGGGAGGAGGGAGCCAAAAAGTTGACAAAAAAAATAATGGGGAAGATTACACAGTTTAGGTTTACGCATCCCCTTATATATTTAGCCCTAAATCTTCTAAATTGCATATAAGTTCTCCTAGTTATCAAAATTAGACATAAAAGGGTGGGGAGGGGGTGGTCGGCCGAATGGCCCATGTGGGGTATTCCCGGGCTCGTGTTTTGCAATTCCGTGTAATCGTGGTCCGTTTTAAGTGTCGTTTAGTCGTACCGAAGGCCCGAAACGCTAACCCAATCGTTAAACGCAACCAATCGTTTAATTTATTAAAAACCCAATAAATTAAATATTTTAAAAAGTTAATAATCAATAAAATTAATTATTAAAATAAACCCGAGCGTTTCGTTGCTCAAAAAGCAGTTATCAAAATCGTATCGTTTTTATCGTATTTCATTATCCGAAATATTTATTTGAATTAATATCCACCCATATTAATTATTATAACCCTCCAAAGATCAAGTAGGCATTATTACACGTAAACGCACAAAAGTTAAATAATCGCCGTTAAATAAACTAACGGAAGGTTAACGGAAGTAACGGAAAAAGTAGAGTTGTTACACCTGAACCACTAATCATTCCTCCTGAACCACAAATTACTCATCCATAGATTGTCGAGGAAGAAACCATTAAATCAGAATCCTCTAGTGATTCAGATTCAACAAATTCAATCATGGAAAATCAGGAACCTCTAAGTATGGAAGACCGAATGAGAGCTACACGCACTGGCCAAGGTCATGCCATTACTCAACCAGACATTAATGCGCCAGATTATGAAATCAAAGGACAAATTCTACACATGGTAACTAATCAATGCCAATTTAGTGGTACACCAAAATAAGATCCAAACGAACATCTTCGAACCTTTAATAGGATATGTACTCTATTCAAAATCAGAGAAGTTGAGGATGAACAGATCTATCTCATGTTATTTCCCTAGACTTTGAAGGGAGAAGCCAAAGATTGGTTAGAATCGTTACCTGAAGGAGCGATTGATGCATGAGATGTTTTAGTTAAAAAATTTCTTAAAAGATTATTTCCGGCATCTAAAGCCGTGAGACTTCAAGGAGAAATTGTTACGTTCACACAAAAGCCTAATGAAACATTATATGAGGCGTGGACAAGATTTGGAAAGTTGTTGAAAGGATGTCCTCAATATGGTTTAGACACTTATCTAATAGTACAAATATTCTACCAACGATGCGACATTACTACACGAAAAGACATCGACATAGCAGCTGGTGGTTCCATTATGAAGAAAACCGCAACTGAAGCTTATAAAACTATTGATAACACAGCCTCCCACTCACATGAGTGGCATCAAGAAAAAGACATCGTTAGATCATCTAAAGCGGCTAGAGCCGATTCTAGCCATGACTTTGATTCCATTTCCGCAAAGTTAGATGCTTTTGAGAGACAAATGGAAAAGATGACTAAAGATATTCACGCAATACAAATTAGTTGTGAGCAGTGTGGAGGATCACATTTGACAAAAGATTGTCTCAGTATTGAACAAACAATGGAACAAAGAGAGAATGTTTCATACATGAACCAAAGGCCTGGAAATAATTATCAAAATAATTATCAACCGCCAAAACCAAACTACAATCAAAATCAGAATTATAACCGAAATGTTCCATACAACAATTAACAAGGTCCTAGCAATCAACAATTATCTAATAATACTTACAATCAGCAAAGACCTATTTTTCAAAATAAACCACCACAAACTGATGATAAAAAGCCAAATTTAGAAGATATGATGTCAAAGCTAGTTGAATCTCAAACGCAGTTTTTCACATCTCATAAACAAAGTAATGAACAAAATGCTCAAGCATTTAGAAATCAACAAGCTTCTATTCAAAATTTGGAACAAAAGTGAGCAACCTAGCAAGGTTGATAGGTGAAAGAAAACCAGGGAGTCTACCTAGTGATACAAATGCTAACCCCCGAAATGAAACAGTTAAAGTCATTACCACAAGAAGTGGTATTACACTCAAACCACCTGAAATACCTGTAATTTCTGATGACTCTACTCCTACTACACAGGCACCACAGCCTGAGCCAGATAAGGAAAAAGAACCGGTAGTTGAAAAGGTTAATGAAAATAACACAGTTAAGGCAATGCCTTATGTTAAATCATACCAACCACCACTTCCTTACCTGAGTAAAATGAGAAAAGAAAGACTTGAAGCCGAGAAATTCAAATTCTTGGATATGTTTAAACAAATAAATGTCAATCTTCCATTCATTGATGTGATTTCAGGAATGCCAAGATATGCTAAATTCCTAAAAGATCTAATCACATATAGAAGAAAATGAAAGAACTCTCGGCTATTACTATGAATGCTAATTGTTCTGCAGTGCTGTTGAATAAACTACTAGAAAAATTATCAGATCCAGGAAGTTTCACAATTTCATGTTTTCTGGGTAGTCTTAATTCAATAGAAGCATTGGCAGACTTAGGTGCTAGTATAAATCTAATGCCTTATTCATTATACGCTAAACTAGACCTTGGAGAATTAAAACCAACACGAATAAGCATACAACTAGCCGATAAATCAGTAAAATATCCTAGAGGGATAATGGAGAACATGCTAGTTAAAGTTAGTACTTTAGTATTTCCGGTAGACTTTGTTATTCTGGACATGGAAGAAGATTCTCGAGTTCCTCTCATATTAGGAAGACCATTCTTAAACACGGCTAAAGCAATAATAGACGTGTTTTGTAAGAAACTGACCCTAAGTATAGAGGATGAGAGTGTTACTTTTTCTGTTGATAGAGCCATGCAACAACCGCAATTTGCAGACGATACATATTATTATATTCAAACTATAGATTCACATGCAGAATTGTTACAAGAATTTCCAGAATTACAAGGAACAGGAGAATATTCTTTAGGAGAAGGAACTGAACCAATTGATGAAGCTGAAATGTTAGCCGCACTCATGGCTAATGAATACGAACCAACAATAGAAGAACTTCAAATGCTAAAAGAGGAAGACAAATATCGATACAAATCATCGATAGAAGAACCACCGATATTAGAGTTAAAGCCACTTCCAAACCATTTGGAATACGCTTATTTACATGGTGAATCTGAATTACCTGTAATAATATCGTCTTCTCTTACAGAAAATGAAAAATGTCAACTCATTTCTGTGCTAAAAGCTCATAAACCAGCTATTGCATGGAAGATTCATGACATTAAAGGTATAAGTCCTTCGTATTGCACACACAAAATCCTTATGGAAGAAGGTCATAAAACATATGTGCAACGCCAATAAGACTAAATCCTAATATGCAAGATGTTGTTAAGAAAGAAATAATTAAACTGCTCGATGCAGGTTTAATTTATCCAATCTCTGATAATCCATGGGTAAGCCCAGTTCAATGTGTACCTAAGAAGGGTGGCATGACTGTCATCACAAATGAAAAAGATGAGCTTATTCCTACTAGGACTGTAACAGGATGGCGTGTTTGTATTGATTATAGAAAATTAAATGACGCCACCAGAAAAGATCACTTTCCCTTACCTTTCATTGATCAAATGTTGGAAAGGTTAGCCGGAAATAGTTACTATTGTTTTCTTGACGGTTTCTCTGGATACTTTCAGAATCCAATAGTACCCGAGAACCAAGAGAAAACCACCTTCACGTGCCCTTATGGTACTTTTGCTTACAAACGCATGACATTTGGACTTTGCAACGCCCCTGCAACCTTTTAAAGGTGCATGATGGCGATTATTCACGACATGATAGAAGAATGCATGGAAGTTTTCATGGATGACTTTTCAGTCTTCGGTGATACTTTTGAAACATGTCTAGTTAATCTTGAACGAATGCTTATTAGATGCGAACAATCAAATCTAGTACTTAATTGGGAGAAATGTCATTTCATGGTTAAAGAAGGCATCGTTCTTGGTCATAAAATTTCAAAGGAAGAAATTGAAGTGGATAGAGCTAAAGTAGATGTAATTGCTAAACTTCCACATCACACCAATGTTAGAGGAGTTAGGAGTTTTCAAGGGCATGCCGGTTTTTACTGACGTTTCATAAAAGATTTTTCTAAAATTGTCACTCCTATGAATAAACTCCTAGAAAAAGATGCTCCATTCATCTTTTCAGATGAATGCATCAAATCTTTTAATATTCTTAAATAAAAACTCACTAATGTGCCAATCATGATAACTCCAAATTGGAATCTACCATTTGAACTCATGTGCGATGCAAGTGATTTTGCAATGGGAGCCGTTTTAGGACAAAGAATTGAAAAACGGTTTTAACCCATATATTACGCTAGTAAGACGTTACAAGGAGCACAAACAAATTATACAACTACTGAAAAAGAAGTACTTGCTATCGTCTTTACTTTTGACAAATTTCGTTCATATCTCGTTCTAGCTAAAACGGTGGTCTATACCGACCATTCTGCTCTTAGATACCTATTTTCAAAACAAGATGCCAAACCAAGATTAATCCGTTGGATCTTACTCTTACAAGAGTTCGATATTGAAATCCGAGACAAAAAGGGAGCAGAAAATCTCGCAGCTGATCATCTTTCTCATCTTGAAAATCCTGAATTAGAAGTTCTAAATGAATCGGCCATACAAGATAACTTTCCTGATGAATATCTTTTAAAGATCGATTATAGTGAAATTCCATGGTTTGCAGACTATGCAAACTAGTTAGTATGTGGATTCCTTGAAAAAGGGTTTCGTACCAAAAACGAAAGAAATTCTTTAGTGATATAAAACACTATTTTTGGGAAGATTCACATTTATTAAAAAGTTGTCCCGATGGAATAATACGCCGATGCGTATTCGGAGATGAAGCTAGTTAAATCTTAAACTATTGTCACACAGGACCAATAGGAGGGCATTATGGGCCTCAACTCACAACAAGAAAAGTCTACGATGCTAGATTCTATTGGCCTACAATTTTCAAAGACGCACACCTTCTTTGTAAATCCTGCGATGCATGTCAAAGGGCCGGAAAAATAAGTCAACGTGATAAAATGCTTCAAAATGTCATTCAAGTATGTGAAGTATTTGACGTTTGGGGTATTGACTTTATGGGTCCATTTTCAAAATCTCATAATAATCTCTACATTTTCGTTGCCATTGATTATGTATCTAAATGGGGGGAAGCACAAGCTCTCTCAACTAACGATGCACGAGTTGTAGTCAACTTCTTAAAACGTCTTTTTGCAAGGTTCGAAACACCGAAAGCTTTAATAAGTGATCGAGGTACTCATTTTTGTAATAATCAACTTGAGAAAGTTCTCAAAAGATATGGAGTAACTCATAAAATCTCCACCGCTTATCATCCACAAACAAGTGGACAAGTTGAAAATACCAACCGAGCTTTAAAACGTATTCTAGAGAAAACCGTAGGATCAAATCCGAAGGAATGGTCCATGAAATTGGAGGATGCACTCTGGACTTTTAGAACAGCCTACAAAACTCTAATTGGAACCACACCTTTTAAACTCGTTTATGAAAAAGCATGTCACCTTCCAGTAGAAATTGAGCACAAAGCATTTTGGGCTTTGAAGACATATAATCTTGATTTGCATGAAGCCGGTCGTCTAAGGTTAAATCAATTAAACGAATTAGAAGAATTAAGACATGATGCATATGAAAATTCGTTAATCTATAAGGAAAGAACGAAGAAATGGCATGATAAAAGAATCAGAAGTTCCAAAGAATTTAAGGAAGGAGACAGAGTTCTTCTTTTCAATTCACGATTCAAGCTATTTCCTGGAAATTTAAAATCAAGATGGTCTGGACCATTTATAGTCAAAAGAGTTTTCCCATATGGAACAATAGAATTGATAAATTCAAATGGGATTGAATTTAAAGTTAATGGTAACAGAGTTAAACATTACATACATGGTCCGATGGAAGTTGACAATGAAGTCAATCATAATTTCACCACCAAAGAAAACCCTCAGAATGAAAACATAAATATGTTTACAACGAAATATGAAAAACCAAAAGTGGAAGATGGGGAGGCTTCAAATTGGAGTGATGAAGAAGAATTTTTATATAAACCTCCCATTCCAAGAAACGAAGAAAAATGTGAACAAGAAGTTCAAGTAGAAGTGAAAGAACCAAGAAAAAATCACCCAAAAAAGGTTAACAAACCAACTCTACTTACTAAAGTAGGAGACCGAGGTGAATTTATCATTTCTTGCTTGCTTAATGATGGTGCTATGTATAATGGGCTCGCAGAATTAGGAGCAAGTGCAAATGTTATGCCTCTTTCCTTATACAAAAGATTAGGTGTAGGTAAATTAAGACCAACCAAAATAGGTGTTCAATTATTTGACCAAACCATTAAACACCCAGTTGGAATAGCCAATAATTTACTTGTTAAAGTGGGAAGTTTGACATTTGTTGCAAATTTCATAGTTATTAATATGGAGGAAGACCTTGATATTCCTCTAATTTTAGGTCGCCCATTTTTAGCAACCACCGAGGCGTTCTTTGATGTAAGAGAAGGTAGAATGACACTTAGGGATGGTGACAAATCGGTCACCTTTGTGAATCGAAAGTTTCAATCTTCACCAACTAAAACTGTTGAACCAATAAAAACGCCCAAGTGTGGGGAAGATGAAGCAACACCCAATGATGACCTGATAACAAAGAACCCCATTGTTGATACGAAATTAGATGAACCCGTTTTTAACAGAATTCCTTTTTGTGTTTTTAGGTTTTACGAGATGAAGAATTCCTTTGATTTGAACCATGGTCTACTACTATACGCTATGATTACTAAACGTAATAATAACACCTTCCCGAGTGAAGTGGTATCATTCATAAGAGGCAAAATGGACGAAGTAAGGAAAGAACTCAGGAAGAATCATAATAAGACACATTTTGGTAAAGGAAAATCAAAATCCGTAGCAAAAAGAAGAGCACGACACCTTGAAAGATGTCATAAATGCGGAAAATGGTCACACGAAGGGAAATGTTCGAACAATCAAACACATTCCAATACCGAGTTCGTTACTTCATGTAGAGAAGGACCGTTCATATGTTTAGAAGAAAAGTTATTAAAAAATCAAGTTTACGCTTATGTAGCAATGGAAAACCAAATCGAACGACTCTCTTATGAATCGACTAAAGCAGGTCTCTGAGAATTCTTTCTCATAAGTAAGTATGTACAGTTTTTATTTTATTTATTGCTTTTAACCTTTTGATAATAAACGCTGAACCGTTCGCTATAAAGTACTAAACTGATATTCAATAAAATTAGGTATAATAAACCAAAATTATTGATATCAGACAAAAAATTAATGCATCACTGCGAAATTTGCCGTTTATTCACAAGGTATAAATATCTTTAATCAATCAATCCAAAGTATTTCAGAAATTCGTCAGGAGTAAAACTAGGAAATATAGCCGAAATTACTTTACCTAAAAGAGGGGCGTATATTTTTGTTAATATTTGATTGATTAAAGTGTGATAAAAGACCAAAAAGATTTTTATTTCGTTTTTACCTTGTTTTTAAAATATATAACTATATTATTTTCAAATGCAAGATTGTAAAATTAATGTATATAAATATTATTAATATTTATATGAAATTTTATGCATTTTAAATTTAAGTTTGGTGTAAATTTAAAAACAAAAATTTACTTTATTCCATTAAGTTAAAAAAAATTGATTTCTAAAATTCGTCGTGAGTTGAAGACTAGGTCGTTGAACCGAAATTGCTTTACCCGAGGGCGGGACGAGAAATTTTATTATCATTATTTTAAATTTTAATGATCTAAAGTATGCTAAAAACATTGAAAAATCCTAAAATATTTGCTTTTAAAGCAACACTTTGAAAAGACAAATTTTAAAATTTTGTCAAGGGACGAACTAGATAAACGTACCGAAACGCCCTCAATCTAAGGAAACAAAATTTTAAAAAAATTAATAAATTAATTGTTTTAATAGTTAAAGGATTTATAAAATAATAATAATAATAATATCCACTGTTGTAACGATCCATCAAAATCGCTATTGACGCGGCACGTTAATCATTGATTCCACAGTGAGGTTTTGACCTCTATATGATACGTTTTGATAAAATATTGCATTCATTAAAATAAGTGACTTTCTAAACATAGAAAGTTATAAATATGTGGGCGAGTGCTTAGGTATAAGCAAAACCCCAAAATACATAAGTCTTTAATTTACAGGTTGACATCACAGTCCAATTATTTATTACACAACGTAGTTTTATTTTGAATGCAATAAACTTTGTGCAAAGCATGAGAGACTCCATGCAGGCAACAAGCACATCACAGCGGAAGCAGTCTAAGGACCTGAGAATAAAACATGCTAAAAAGTCAACACGAATGTTAGTGAGTTATAGGTTTATTTGCTCGAGTCATAAACATATATAAAGATAGACCACAAGATTTCATCAAAGTTTATCAATAGATTCTACGTAACAGAGCACCCTGGTAACTAAACTTAACGCTATAAGGATAATTACCCCATTCGTTTTAATACACGCAAACCAACGTGTCATAAATTTAAATAACATACGTCCGTTAAAAGGCTAGCGCTCTAGCTCGGGCGGGGATGTCAAGCCCTATGGATCCATATACAATTATTCGCACCCACCAGTCCATATCCTATGTACTGGCAGCTACTAGTTACCAAAGCTAAGGGATTTTCGGTTTGACTCAGTGTAGAATTTAGTATGTACTTGTGTCTTATTGCGTTTAAAATAAATTGCATGTATTCTCAGCCCAAAAATATTTAAAGTATTTAAAAAGGGAGACTATAACTCACGATTCAATATTGAGACTCAATATTGTAGGCAAATAACATAGACGTAATGATGGTAGATGACTGTATGGTTGGCCTTGGATTCAAGAACAATACCCCGAACAATACCCAATATTTCCTTAGCTTAAAGCGGTTTGAAACCTGAATTAAAACACCCTCGAATATACTTTATTATTATTAAACTTAAATTAAAATTATAATTATAATTATAAATTTAAATTACAGATGAAAAATAAAATGTGAAGTATATCGTCGAACAAACTGGCTTTTTATAGTACTTTTCGATTTACTGTAGCTCATGCGATCGCATGAGTTTTCAGTGTTTTTGCCATGCAATCGCATGTACGCTTTTTCGATTTTGTTTGCTAGTTCGTCGACATCAAATAGTGTACTGTAGCAAATAGTGTTATTTGTAGCAAATAGTGTTTACTGTAGCAAAATAGTGTACTGTAGCAAACAGTGTTACTGTAGCAAATCACTGTAGCAAAGTCGTTTTCATTGTAGCACTGTAGCAAAATACGGTTTCACTGTAGCAAATAGTGTTTTACTGTAGCAAATAGTGTTTTACTGTAGCAAAGTTATTTTTACTGTAGCAAATAGTGTTTTACTGTAGGAAAGTCATTTTTACTTGTACATATATATATATATATATATATATATATATATATATATATATATATATATATATATATATATATATATACATACATATAATTGTTCATGAATCGTCGAGAGTAATCAAAGGTAATTGTATATATGAAACAGTTCTAAAATTTTGAGACTCAATCTAACAGACTTTGTTTAACGTGTTAAAATAATAAATCGTAAAGAGAATTGGTTTAAATAAGTCAAAAAATTTCGGGTCATCACAGTACCTCCCCGTTAAAGAAAATTTCGTCCCGAAATTTTGAGTAGTACCTGTTTCATGAGCGATATCAGTGAACAAATGTGGATACTTTTGCTTCATTTGATCTTCACGTTCCCAAGTAAACTCGGGTCCTCGTCTTGCATTCCAACGAACCTTAACTATCGGTATTTTGCTTTGTTTTAATTGTTTGACCTCACGGTCCATGATTTCAACAGGTTCTTCGATAAAATGGAGTTTATCATTTATTCGTATTTCGTCAAGAGGAATTACGACATCCTCTTCAGCTAAACATTTCTTCAAATTTGACACGTGAAATGTGTTGTGAACAATACTAAGTTCTTGCGGTAGCTTTAATCGATAAGCAACTGTTCTAACTCTTTCTGTGATTTCAAAGGGTCCTACGTACCTAGGACTTAACTTTCCTCATTTACCGAATCATACTACGCCTTTCCAGGGTGACACTTTCAACATGACTTTGTCGCCCACTTGAAATTCTAACGGTTTTCTTCTTACATCAGCATAACTCTTTTGGCGACTCATGGCCGTTTTCAATCGTTGTTGTATTTGAATGATCTTTTCGGTGGTTTCATGAATAATTTCTGGTCCATTAAGTTGTCTTTCTCCTACTTCACTCCAACAGATAGGAGATCTACACTTTCTGCTGTAAAGTGCTTCAAATGGCACTGCGTTGATGCTCGTATGATAGCTGTTATTGTATGAAAATTCTACCAATGGTAAGTGTCGATCCCAACTGGTTCCAAAGTCAATCACGCATGCCCGTAACATGTCTTCCAATGTTTGTATTGTTCTTTCACTTTGACCATCTTTCTGTGGGTGATAAGCGGTGCTCATATCTAATCGAGTTCCCAATGCTTTTTGTAATGACTGCCAGAAACGTGATGTGAATCGGGTGTCGCGATCAGATATGATAGAGATGGGTACACCATGCCTGGAAACTACTTCCTTCAAATATAGGCGTGCTAATTTCTCCATACTGTCTGTCTCCTTTATTGGTAGAAAGTGAGCTGATTTAGTTAGACGATCAACTATCACCCAAATAGTATCATGACTACTTGCAGTCCTTGGCAATTTTGTAATGAAATCCATGGTTATTCTTTCCCATTTCCACTGCAGAATTTCTGGTTGTTACAGTAATCCTGACGGCTTTTGGTGCTCAGCTTTGACCTTTGCACACATTAAACATTTGCTTACATAAGTAGCAATTTCTGTCTTCATATTAGGCCACCAATAGAACTTCTTGAGATCGTGGTACATTTTCCTGTTTCCTGGGTGAATTGAGTACCTCGTTTTGTGTGCTTCATCTAGTACTAGTTGCCTTAGGTTACCATGTTTTGGTACCCATATCCTACCAGCAAAATACAGGGTTCCATCAGCTTTTACTTCAAGTTGTTTTTCTAACCCTTTGCTCATTTCGCCTTTTTCGTTTTGTTCTTTTAAAGCTTCTAACTGTGCTGCTTGAATTTGCTTTGTGAGATCAGTACGAATTGTAATATTCAAAGCTCGGACCCTAAGAGGTTTTACTCTTTCTTTTCGACTTAGGGCATCAGCTACAACATTAGCCTTTCCGGGGTGGTAACGGATTTCACAATCGTAATCGTTTAACAAATCTACCCAGCGACGTTGCCTCAGATTGAGTTGTTTTTGATCAAAAATATGCTGAAGACTCTTATGGTCGGTGTACACTGTACACTTGGTGCCATATAGATAGTGTCTCCATATTTTGAGTGCAAAAACTACTGCTCCAAGTTCCAAATCGTGCGTCGTGTAGTTCTTTTCATGAATTTTTAGTTGTCGTGAGGCATATGCGATAAATTTTGTGCGTTGCATTAATACACATCCTAAACCTTGGCGCGAAGCATCACAATAGATCAGGAAATCATCATTTCCTTCTGGTAATGACAAAATGGGTGCAGACGTTAACTTCTTCTTTAATAACTGGAATGAGGATTCCTGTTCCGTGGACCAATCATACTTCTTTCCCTTTTGAGTCAATGCAGTTAAGGGTTTGGCGATTCTAGAGAAATCTTGAATGAATCTTCGGTAGTAACCAGCAAGACCTAAGAATTGGCGGATTTGTGTTGGAGTCTTCGGTGTTTCCCATTTACTAATGGCTTCGATCTTGGCAGGGTCAACTTTAATTCCATGTTTACTGACAACATGGCCCAAAAATTGTACTTCTTGTAACCAGAAATCACACTTCGAAAATTTTGCGTATAATTCTTCTTTCTTGAGTATCTCTAGTACCAGTCTTAAGTGTTGTTCATGTTCTTCCTTGTTCTTCGAGTAAATCAATATGTCGTCGATAAAAACAATGACAAATTTGTCTAAATACGGTCTACAGATGCAATTCATTAGATCCATGAATACTGCTGGAGCATTAGTCAATCCAAAAGGCATGACTAAAAATTCATAGTGACCGTAACGGGTTCTGAATGTGGTTTTAGGAACATCTTCTTCCTTCACTCTCAGCTGATGATATCCGGAGCGTAGATCAATCTTAGAATAAACACTTGATCCTTGTAATTGATCAAACAAATCATCAATCATCGGTAATGGGTACCGATTCTTGATCGTTAATTTGTTTAATTCTCGGTAATCTATGCACATTCTCATAGATCCATCCTTCTTCTTGACGAACAGAATAGGAGCACCCCAAGGTGAAAAACTGGGACGAATAAATCCACGGTCCGATAATTCTTGCAACTGGTCTTGTAATTCTTGCATTTCTGAAGGTGCAAGTCTATATGGAGATCGGGCTACAGGTGCAGCTCCTGGTATGAGATCAATCTGGAATTCTACACATCTGTGTGGAGGTAGCCCCGGTAATTCTTCTAGAAATACTCCGGGATATTCTCTTACAACCGGCATGTCATCAATGCTTCTTTCTTCAGTATCGATCTTCTTTATGTGTGCCAGAATATCATAACAACCTTTTCTTATAAGTTTCTGGGCCTTCATACAGCTGATAAAGTTCAGCTTTGATTTGCTCTTCTCCCCATAAATCATTAATGACGTTTCATCCTTACGAGGGATGCGGATTGCTTTTTCAGCGCAAACAACTTCCGCTCTTGTTTTGGACATCCAGTCCATGCCAACGATTACGTCAAAACTTCCTAACTCTACGGGTATCAAATCGATTTTGAAGGTTTCACCAGCGAGATTTATTTCGCAACCATGGCAAATTTTATCGGCTTTTATCAGTTTACCATTAGCTAATTCAATAGTATATTTATCGTCTAGAGGTAATGATGCACATTTTAGTTTAGAACTAAAGTCTTTACACATATAACTTCTATCAGCACCCGTATCAAACATAATAGAAGCTAGTTGATTATTAACGGTAAACGTACCCGTGACAAGATTAGGATCCTCACGTGCTTCACTGGTACTAACATTAAATGCCCTCCCACGTGCGGGTTCTTTGTTCTTTTCCTTATCAGGGCATTGATTTATAAAGTGACCAGACTTCCCGCATCCAAAACATTTCTTGACATCGGTCGGTTTTGTCTTTACTTCAGAAACGGTGGCATAACAATCTTTTGCCACATGTCCTTTCTTGTTGCACTTATCACAGACCACTTGGCAATAACCTGCATGATGTGTGTAACATCTTTTACAGAATGGATGGGGTCCCTTATAGTTTGGACTTGCAGTTGCCCCATCTTGTTTACCTTTAAAAGTTTCTTGTTTCTTCAGGTGAGTACTTTTGCCCTTATAGTCTTCCCATTTCCTCTTTCCTTCAGTTGTCTTGACTTCGGTAATTGGTGCCTTAATCGAACTCTCTGTGATCTGGTCCATGAGTTGGTGTGCCATTGTCATGGCTTCCTGCATCGTATTCGGTTTGGACGATGTAACATTTCCTTTGATATTGATCGATAAACCGTCAATATACATTTCTATCTTTCGTTTCTCGTTTGGCACCAATTCGGGACACAACAAGTCTAGTTCCATGAAACGCTTTTCATAGTTATTGAGATTCGCGCCGAAAACCTTCAGATTACGTAACTCAGATTCCATTTTTCTGATCTCGTTTCGAGGACAGTACTCCTCGATTAGCATCTTTTTCAGTTCTTCCCAAGAGATATCATATCCCATATATATTCCTTCTGCTTTAGCATAATTGTTCCACCAAGTAAGTGCACCGTCTTGCAACGTGCACGAAGCATACTTTGACTTGTCTCCATCCGCACAATTACTGATTTTGAAAACGGACTCCATCTTTTCAAACCATCGGGTTAGACCGACTGGTCCCTCGGTTCCACTAAACGTCTGTGGTTTGCATCCTTGAAAAGTTTTGTATGAGCATCCGTTTCGTGAGTTTGTGTTTACGGCTGCTGCTTTGGCTGCTGCTTCGGCTGTTGCTTTTGCTGCCTCGGCTGCAGCAATTCTTTCATTCACACGTTTCTCGACTAGTTGCTCAAACTCAGCATCCGACATTTGAGACATGTTTCTTCAATAAACACAACAGATATAATTTAATCATATAGAATATTATAGGTAAAATATGTTGTCAATAGTTAATCGTAGCATATTAATAATATGAACCCATTATTATAAAAGCCTTTTCTTCTTATTAGCATTTTATAATTATTTCTAGGGTATTACCTACCCGTTAAGTTCATACATAATAGCTAGTATAAGGAATTAACTACTAAAATCCTAATAATATTTCACTATAAAAAATTATAGCGAGTTACTACGTTATTATGTAATAATAATAATAATAATAATAATAAGTAGTAATAATACAAATAATCATTCCATGCATTTATTATTAATAAACCAAAATAATACAATACCATACAATACCGATATTTTACATATGATTATTCTACAATACAAGATAGAGTAGCACACATAAGTAATAAAATAGCGCATGGAAGATTTATGGTTGCGAGGTCGTTTATTCAGAACTATTAGAAACTTCTTCCCATTTGGTTCTCTCTGCCAATTGTTTGTGTGCCCATGGTCCGACAGACATTCTGGCAGTGTATTTAATTTTTAGTTGGGGTTTTGAGGTGCCCGGTGCCTCAGTGGATTTACTATGGTAAGGGTGGTGACGAACCGAATGGTCATGTTCCTTTTTAATAATTAACGACTTTTTATTATTGTGGTTGTTTTTATTATCTATAGCAAGTTGGAATTTCTCCTTAGTGACCTCTTTTATTTCATTAGCGAAATCCTCCTCCTTACTGATCTCGTTTGATGACGAACTGTCTGAGTCATGTGTAGGAGAATATGATGACGAACTGTGAGAATATGTACCGGTGGTCATGAACCGAAATCTGCCAGGCGTAATCGGCACAACCCGCCCATCGGCGGTATATCTGGACCAATGTCCATATTCGTTTAGAAATGGACGATCCTCGTTTACTCCAGGGATCATGGGTCCATGCCAACGATACTGTGGCTCCGGAAAACTAAAGCTAGGTGGAGCTGGAACCTCCTCTGGGTTTACCAGGAGTTGAGATTCCCCGGCTAACACAATTTCTTCTTTAATAGGTATTCGAACGTCCTTTTTAGTTGTGGATAGAATAGATTCAGTGTCCGATTCCGAGTCGTATAAAATGATAGGATTAGAAGAAGTCATCTATCACATAATTGAAACAACAATTACGTTAGCATATATATATATATATATATATATATATATATATATATATATATATATATATATATATATATATATATATATATATATATATATATATATACATATCACATATAATGTTTTTGACCAAATGATAAGCAAAAATCAGTAAAAACAAATATGGTCATAGTCCAGACTCACTAATGCATCCTAACAATTACCAGTTAAACACATTAATGTAATTTCTGGTTCACTATGACCTCAAGCTCGGATACCAACTGTAAAAACAGTGGGGACGCATCCCACTCAGTGCCTTCCCAGCTAACTGCCTGGTGACCACTGAGCGTACCTCAGACACTGATTTTACGGCCCGCCTCTCGGCAACGTACAGCCAACCCTAATATGGACCGCGAGGAGTAAGAGCCAATGCTTCGTCACAGGTAACACTGTGAGAACCCCCTCTACGATTAACCCGTTCTTAAACGGCATTAAACCAGCTCTGATACCAACTGTAACGACCCGTCAAAATCGCTATTGACGCGGCACGTTAATCATTGATTCCACAGTGAGGTTTTGACCTCTATATGATACGTTTTGATAAAATATTGCATTCATTAAAATAAGTGACTTTCTAAACATAGAAAGTTATAAATATGTGGGCGAGTGCTTAGGTATAAGCAAAACCCCAAAATACATAAGTCTTTAATTTACAGGTTGACATCACAGTCCAATTATTTATTACACAACGCAGTTTTATTTTGAATGCAATAAACTTTGTACAAAGCATGAGAGACTCCATGCAGGAAACAAGCACATCACAGCGGAAGCATTCTAAGGACCTGAGAATGAAACATGCTAAAAAGTCAACACGAATGTTGGTGAGTTATAGGTTTATTTGCTCGAGTCATAAACATATATAAAGATAGACCACAAGATTTCATCAAAAGATTATCAATAGATTCTACGTAACAGAGCACCCTGGTAACTAAACTTAACGCTATAAGGATAATTACCCCATTCGTTTTAATACACGCAAACCAACGTGTCATAAACTCAAATAACATACGTCCGTTAAAAGGCTAGCGCTCTAGCTCGGACGGGGATGTCAAGCCCTATGGATCCATATACAATTATTCGCGTCCACCAGTCCATATCCTATGTACTGGCAGCTACTAGTTACCAAAGCTAAGGGATTTTCGGTTTAACTCAGTTTAGAATTTAGTATGTACTTGTGTCTTATTGCGTTTAAAATAAATTGCATGTATTCTCAGCCCAAAAATATTTAAAGTATTTAAAAAGGGAGACTATAACTCACGATTCAATATTGAGACTCAATATTGTAGGCAAATTACGTAGACGTAATGATGGTAGATGACTGTATGTTTGGCCTTGGATTCAAGAACAATACCCCAAACAATACCCAATATTTCCTTAGCTTAAAGCGGTTTGAAACCCGAATTAAAACACCCTCGAATATACTTTATTATTATTAAACTTAAATTAAAATTATAATTATAATTATAAATTTAAATTACAGATGAAAAATAAAATGTGAAGTATATCGTCGAACAAACTGGCTTTTTATAGTACTTTTCGATTTACTGTAGCTCATGCGATCGCATGAGTTTTTAGTGTTTTTTCCATGCGATCGCATGGCCGCCTTTTCCGATTTTGTTTGCTAGTTCGCCGACATCAAATAGTGTTACTGTAGCAATAGTGTACTGTAGCAAATAGTGTTTACTGTAGCAAAATATTGTACTGTACCAAATAGTGTTACTGTAGCAAATCACTGTAGCAAAGTCGTTTTCATTGTAGCACTGTAGCAAAATACGGTTTCACTGTAGCAATAGTGTTTTACTGTAGCAAAGTCATTTTTACTGTAGCAAATAGTGTTTTACTGTAGGAAAGTCGTTTTTACTTGTACATATATATATATATACATACATATAATTGTTCATGAATCGTCGAGAGTAATCAAAGGTAATTGTATATATGAAACAGTTCTAAAATTTTGAGACTCAATCTAACAGACTTTGTTTAACGTGTTAAAATAATAAATCGTAAAGAGAATTGGTTTAAATAAGTCAAAAAATTTTGGGTCATCACAACAGTCGCGGAGGTTTCTGTGACCCCACGTCCGCAGTCGCGGAGCAATGATATTTCAGACCAGATAAATTGGTCGACAGACCAATCCCAAACACACCCATCTCAATATTTCTGCGAAAAACACACACAAAATACTCTCAAATACGCGATTTTTCACCTAAAATCATCAAATCTTTCATAAAATCACGATGAGAAGAATCCTACCAAGAAGTTTTACAAGGAGATCGGTAAATTTCTACATCCAAACACTATTTAATTCGGATTTATAGTGTTCTTGAGCATAATTTTACCTAATTTGATTTTGATGATTTCTAGTTTAATTGTGGTTAAATTATTTGTATATTATGCTTGTATAACCTAGATTGATGCTATTTAACATGATTAGAAGCCTTAAACTTCAAATTTTGAGTAATCTAGGGTTTGTGTTCTTGAGCAAAATTAGGGCTTTTGATATAAACGGGTTATGGCTGAATTTTGTTATTAGTTCATACTTAATTAAGTAGTGTAACATGTTTAGGTTGCTAATTGATCAAAACTTTGATCCTAAACATGATTTTTGAACATCAAAGTGAACTTTTTAAGTCAAAAATGCATGAACTAGGTTATTTTGATATGAATGCCATTTGAAACTTGTCTAGTACCTAATAATGATTATTTTGACATGTTATTTGAGTTGAATGCTTATGAACATTGTATACATTGTCATATATGCTTATTTGTAAAAGTGTAGAATTGTTAATTTTATGAAATTGTGTATAAGTTTAATATTGTTTAAACATGACATTATGATTATTTTGATTTATGATTTTGCTAACACTAATGCATATTTGGATGCACAAAAATTGTGTTTAATGTGTTTTGCAGACTGAAAGGGGTGAATCTTCATCCGCTTCCCAGGCTCACAATGCTCCTCCTGAGAATGCAGACGAACAGGAGATTAACGGTCAATATCAGAGGAACTTACACATTCTTCAGTCTAAGGATGTTGAAGTGCCCAGGGTGATAGATTGGGAACCGTTAGAAACAGTGGGATTAACCGAACGAATCAAGGAATTACTTTACCAAAGGTATGGTAATTCTACTTTTAACGATTGAAAACGTTTATTCACCATACGTAGGCCTGTATATAGAGAATGGTGTGTAGAATTATTAAGTAGTGGTGAAATAAATGATTGGGCATCTAGTTTAACCGATCAGAGTTTTATTAGATTTTTGTTAGGAGATGTGATGTGCCATATGTCTTTATTAGATATGGCTCAACCTTTGTGTATATATACGCCTGAGGAACTAGCATCTACTGATTGTCAAAGGTTGATAATTAATGGTAGAAGGGTTGATGAAAATTTTGATATGAATGGAATATGGAGTAGAATGACTAGCCATAACTGATTTTGTGGGGGAACTCACTCTTATACCGATATTAATAGAGCTGCTGAGCTAAGAGCAATCCATAGGTATTTAGCAAACTCGATTACACAGCGAGGTAGGAATAAAGAAAAGGTAAATGAAAATGATCTATTTTACCTCATGTGTATTAGAGACCCACAGAGCGTTGTGAACATACCTTATTGTGTGGGTTATTACTTATCGGTTATGGTTAGGGGTATGCGGCCTAATAGTATAATAGGAGGTGGTATCTTTATTACTTTAATTGCTGAGTATCTCAATGTGGATAGAAGTTAGGGGGATTATTAATTGAAGTACCAAAACCCCGTGATGGAATAGATTTACGCGTGTATCATGGTGCAAAGGTTTTAAAGAAATGACATAACACTGCAGTACCATATGATGGCACGCATCCACAGGTAGAAAGAGATTAGGAGCAAGGTAATGTGGGAGGAGGGAATCAGATGACAGAAATGAAAATTTTATTGGCCCAAAATGAGTATGAAACGACTAGACAACGAGCATTTGTAGATTGGCAATATCATCAAAGCCAAATCATAAGCCATTGTGCCTACATAAATACAAACTACATTCCTACTCAACCGGCCATATTTCCTCCCTGGACTATACAGACCCGACCACCGTTCCCTACATATAACCCAGCTCAAGCATGCTACAGCACTTACGGCTATGAATGGAATCCCTACTGGAACCATCCTCATCAACCGTAATTTTCTTTTATTCATATTTTTATTTATTTTGTAACTTGTAATTTTATACTTTTAATACTTCTTTTGATACTGTAATAGTTTTTATAATTTTCTAACTTTTATTATTAGATTTTAATAATTTTTGAACGTGGGACGATATACCCAACTTCAAAAAAAAAAAAAAAAATATATATATATATATATATATATATATATATATATATATATATATATATATATATATATATATATATATATGTTTGTAGTTTATCTTATGTACAAAACAGGGTAAAATAGCGCACTTTCAAAGACTGGCATTAAGTTCAGCAAAAGCTATTAATTTTGAGGACAAGACGAAAAACAAATGTGATATAACAACTGCAGGAATGAACAAATAATGTGCACCATTTATCATTCAAAGAAACAACAATATGTTTAGAAACTTTGGTAAAATTTAATCATTTTTCTACGCTAATCACCCTCAATAATTTAAATTGTTACCAATTTCTTGCAAATGAGGGCATTGCAAGATCTTAAGTGTTTGAAAGGATTAAATTCTTTCGGTTTTAAACATTTGACTTATACACTTGGTTTAATAGCCACCGTTAAACTTTACTAGTAACGCAGTAGTTGTATTAGAATCTAGTGCTCTCTGATAATAAAGAACAGCCCTAGTCTTATATACAAACTACCCACTTCTAGTAAAAATTTTAATAATTTTTCAACTAAATGAACTCAAAATCATGTTTATACATATTTATGAACGATAAAACTAGGTGTTAACACCGAAATTATTGTTACCTCGGAAAGGACATAAATTGAGAAACAACCCAAAACGCTTGAATTCATTTAAAATGGAATAGAAGAGAATAAAAAGGCAAAGAAAGAAAAATAAAAGCCAAGTGTGGGAAAAATTTACCAAGTTATTTAGAACATATATCGCATATTTTTGTACAAATAATTGAAGATACTTTTGTTTTGGACGATATTAATCAATTTTACCCAGTTTATTGTAATATAAATGGAATTTAAAAGGATGTAAAGTTTTTCGAGAAAAAGACACGCGCTTCTTGATTTATGTCAGGAAGTTGTCGTCCAGACCAGTTGTAGAGTCTACGAAAAACCTTGAAAAGTTTTCTCGAAAATCAGCTGGAAATCCACGGACCTCAGCATCAAACAGGGTTGCCAAGTGGTCAGACTTATCCTAACCATGAGAGGATCTATCTCGTATAATGGGGGGCACCGTGAAAATTAGCTTATAAGACTAATGAATCAGATCCCCAGAAAGGATAATCTCCTTAAAGATCAAAAATCACATTTAAGCCTGATATTACTCAATCCTTGAGATTGACTCTTAAAGATTGAGAATTCAAACTCATGGAATTCAATGATATCTAAACTCGAGCTTGAACGAGAAAATATTTTGATCAAAATTACAAACCAATTTGTTTTCTGAAAACCCATTTTCAATACGTTCATTACCATTAAACGTAAAATCCTAGGAATTCAACGGAATTCATTAGGTCACCTGAACCAAATCGGGTGTCAACCGTAAGAACGGTGGTTGCATAGCATGGTCGAAGACAGGACCTTGTGCCAGACCGAAAAACTATAGGGTGATCTTTACTATTGCTCATACAAAGGATAGTAATTGCATCCGACATGATGTAGACCATAATCAAAAGTATGTCATTAGACATTGTCTTAACAGTTGCTTGTTCAACGCTTTCCTTTACAACCGTACGGTAGTTTACCGAAAGGAAATATACGAAGCAAGTATACTGGACGTGTTGCTTTCCCAATACAAGGTTAGCAAGTGGGTGACACAAAACCGCAAGTTTTGAGCTAAAATTTCCAAATCTGAAACCCACAAAACCCACAAGAATATTTTGCAAACACCGGTGAAGGGTTATTCCAGAAAACTTATCTAGGGTAAAAGCTAGATTGAATTTTCAAAAGATCAATTATTTTCATAAAGATTCAATTTCCTAACGGATCAAAATTTTATAGTCATGTGGGACTGTAAACCACATAGTTACTATCATTGTTCATACCGCCGTATTAAAATCACTGATGTACAAAGTGTGAAGAATAAAGAAGTGATTCTAGTAAAGTTGTATTCAAGTTCTATATTACTTGAGGACAAGCAACGCTCAAGTGTGGGAATATTTGATAATGCTAAAAACGAACATATATTCCATAGCATTATCCTTCAAGAAAGACAAGCTTTTAGTTGCAGTTGTTCTATTTACAAGTGATATTTGTTTAAATAATAAAAGGTGAAGACAAAAGACAGATTCGATGATTTGAAGACGCAACCGACCAAAAAGCTAAAAAATCCAAAGTACAATCCAAGTGGTTCAATTTATTGATGAGAAATGTCTCAATATTACAAGAGTACAAGCCGCAAAACGCAAAGTATAAGATATTAAATCGTACGAAAAGGCGTTAGAAAATCCAAAACTGAGACATGAACCAACTATCAACGTACGACTCAACGGAGCAAAAATTACAAGTCAACTATGCACAAGAATATAATATAATATATAATTAATTATATATAATTAATTATATATTATAAATAATCAGCAGCCCACGTTTAATTCGTTTGGTGAGCTGGAATCCATAGCTCCGCGACTGCGGAGCTGTGAGGATGAAAACAACCGCAATCGCGGAGCTCTACAGTTCAAAGTGGGCCTATAAAAGGCCGCGCATTCTGCTCGATTTCCTTAGCCCTTTTTCTTTCTTTCTATCTAAGTAAAATATATATATAATTTTAATTTTAATTTTAATTTAAGTTTAATAATAATAAGGTTATAGTGGCGAATGTTTGAAGTTTGTAAGCCGAAACTCTGTCCATGTAACACTACGCGATTAATACTCATTGTAAGTTATGTTCAACCTTTTTAAATTAATGTCTCGTAGCTAAGTTATTATTATGCTTATTTAAGCCGAAGTAATCGTGATGTTGGACTAAATATTAAGACGGGGTTATTGGGCTTTGGACCATAATTGGGGTTTGGACAAAAGACCGACACTTGTGGAAATTGGGCTATGGACTATTAATGGACTTTATATTAATTAAATGATACCTTGTTGATTTAATATAGAGATTTATAATTTGACGTATTTATATATAACCACATACACTTGACTGGGTACGGTGAGCGGGATATTTATAAATACGAATAATTGTTCATTTGACCGGACACGGGGATGGATTAATAGTCACTGGACTCATTAAAACAGGGGTGGATTACATTCAAAGGTAATTAGTGTAATTGTTAACAAAGTATTAAAACCTTGGATTACACGCAGTCGATAACCTGGTGTATTCATTAAACAAAGTATTAAGACCTTGTTATAGTTTATGTGACGACCCGAAGAATTCCGACCAAATTTAAACTTAATCTTTATATGATTTCGACACGATAAGCAAAGTCTGTAATGTTGTGTCTCAAAAATTTTGAAACTGTTTTTACATGTGCAATTAACCTTCAACCATTTTCGACGATTCACGAACCATTATTTATAAATAGATAGGTATATATATAAATAAGTAAATATAAACAATTATACATACAAGCGATATATAAATATTATATATAGAAGTTTATAAGATTTCATTCCATATAAATAATTATGTGTTAATATTAATTTGTTATATTAATATTATTAATATTATTATTACTATCATTATTATTAATAATTATTAGTATTATTACTAAAAATTGGAAAAATTATTATAATTATTATTAATATTATAATACAACTTATTATTACTATCATTAGTATTATTACTATTATATATTCAAAAGACAAACTACTTGTGCAATTCATTTTCTTCCGTAAATGTAGTTGATTGAAAGGCTTGATTGATATTAATTATTTAAGATTACTGTATCAATTTGAAATTTGAGATTCACTAGATCAATTACGATTTAGCTTTCTGTTATGAGTCTAATCTAACTAATATTATATATATAAATTATATATACACATACATCATTGACAGCTATGAATTTCGAAATTTCAGTACTAGATCACTGTGTTTGCTCCTTTTAGTTGTAATATTCTATTTAACTTATTATATGAGTATATCTAAATGCATGCACCTAGTACATACATCTCACTATCTATCAATCTTCTTTAGATCTTCCATCTCATCCCAATACATAACTGCAACATGAGTTCTCATAATCCTAGCTACTCCTACGATTAAACTATCACCCTTCTGGTTATTGTCTGAGAACTATCCCAAAAACCATCACCTTTCATAATGTATTCTAACACACTTACACATACATAAAACTATCACCTTTGCACCTTAGCTAGTGACTTGTTGAATGTTCTTGATCCGTGAAAGACCGAAGTAAACCACCATCTTCACCTTCATTCAATCACCTTGATTATTTACATGTTCATGTTGTGGCTTCCTGTTTCTTGTTCCGATTACCTATAAACGCCAACCAACACCATCACCATATCATACAACCTGCTTGTTAATCGACTTTCTTTTCTGTTTAAACCGTGAACTCTCATGAACCACCACTTCACTATCCCCCTCCCTCACTTCTCTGCTACTGCTACTGTTTCCATTCGAATTCTATCACCATCCAACCATTTGAATACCCTTTATGCTTTCTGCTCGCTGCTATACCTATGATTCCTTTTTCTCCCATCAAAACACATGTTATAGGTAAAGATTTTGCAAGTGGGAGCAATGAAACTATTTCATGGCCGACAAAGATATATACTTTGGGACGTTTTTCTTTAGTAAAATAATCATAACAATATTATGTGGATCACTATCGTAAAGGTGATAGAAAAACTGTCTAGTCGATTATAATAATAATGAATGGACGATAATAATAATATTAGGTGGAAAGGTGTCGTATATAATGATTTATTGATACATGATATCAATAAAGTTGAAGATGGGGTCGTGCATACTGGTGACGTGCAAGTTGTTGATTAAATAAAGAGAAGGTGGTGTCCACATTTTCTGTTTCAATGCCGTTCTATGGTACCAGCAAAACTCACAAAATTATTTTATATCAGATTACAATTTGAGCCAAATATTATGTTTGGGTTGTGATCTTTTATTTCCATTTAAACTGAATGATCCGATTCCTTTTCCTGTTGGGGCCAAGTTTGCCTTATTGGATTGAGATCCAACTCACATAAGTGGGCCGATAGGTTTTATTTTCCTGTTGGACCGTTATGATCTAATTGAATGTACAATATAGGATTGATGGTTAGGCCGAGAGCCAGGTACTCGGTTGGACTGGATAGGATAATAAGGATAACGAGATGGTTTCATAGTATTAATCGAATAACCTTCAAGAAACCAAGGTGATATAACTGCTATTTGTTGCTGTTTAGAAAATGATTATGATATCATGCTATATGACAATGATAGTGATGATATGATACTAAGATGATGAAGGCATATTGATAATGATAATGATACGGTTATGATGATCACCATGATTATTATGATGTTGGGTAGGATAGACGTATGATGATGATGGATATGATAAGTGGATGATGATATTGAATCATGATGAAAAGGGGTTAAATGATGATATTGAATTATTATTATTACTATTATTATTATTATTATTATTATTATTATTATTATTATTATTATTATTATCAAGTATTATCTATATCATTATTTGTAAAATAATAGTGTTTATGAAAATAAAAGTTTTAATGATGTTACTAAGGTTATAAGTATAAAAATAAAGACTATTATTAATGCTACCATTATTATTATTAAGAAAATTATTATTTCTATCATTATACTTATTCTAGTAGTATTGTAACTATATTATGTAAACAAAATATTGCTTATATAAACAGATATACAATATAACACTTAAATATATTAAAGTTATTATTTATTTAAATAGATAAAATAACATATAGTTTATTAATATAAAAATTATATCATTTATAATAATATATATATAATTGTTCGATTTCGATTATATGTTTTAATATAAATATGAATAATATAGGTTCGTGAATCCGAGGCCAACTCTATACTTGTTCAATGTCGTTCTATGTATTTTTACTACAAAATACAGTATGGTGAGTTCATTTGATTCCCTTTTACTCTTTACATTTTTGGGACTGAGAATACATGCGCTGTTTTTACAACTGCTTTATTAAATGCTTTTGAAATATATTTTGAACTGCGGATACATGAAATGCTTTTATAAATGTTTGACGAGATAGACATAAGTAAAACATTCCTCGAATGAATTATTATGCAGACAGAATTTCTGCGGATTATTATTGAATTATGTGGACATGATAATTGCCACCGTTGAATTATGTGGACATGATAATTGCCACCGTTGAAATTATGTGGACATGATAATTGCCACCGTTGAATTATGTGGACATGATAATTGCCACCGTTGAAATTATGTGGACATGATAATTGCCACCATTGAATTATGTGGACATGATAATTGCCACCAATTGATGTGAATGTTATGTATCGAGAGAATGATTTTTATACACAGGTTATGTGTATTAGTTTTATGCACGAGATATGTGTACGGTTACTAAGATTTATGAAAAAGGATTTCGTACACAAGAAAGGTGTATTGTATTTAAAAGATATAGCATGTACATTACAGGTGGGTATAGGATTCGGGCCCATTTGTACCATGCAGCATTTAAATTTTGTGGTCTATCAAAATGATAAATTTTATTGTTTTATGATAAACTTATGAACTCACCAACCTTTTGGTTAACACTTTAAAGCATGTTTATTCTCAGGTATGAAAGAAATCTTCCGCTGTGCATTTGCTCATTTTAAAGACATTATTTGGAGTCGATCATCGCAATAGGACCAGATGTTTGTGACTTCGTCCAGATGGATTAGGACGGGTCACTTCAGTTGGTATCAGAGCGGTAGTCTTAGTGAACCAGGTCTTGTATTATTGTGTCTAACTGATAGTTGTTTAGATGCATTAGTGAGTCTGGACTTCGACCGTGTCTGCATGTCCAAAGTTTTGCTTATCATTTCGTGTCGAAAATTACCTGCTTATCATTCTTAGGGAATCACTTGCTTATCATTCTTAGTCTAGACACATCTTACTGCAATGATTGCATGAATAGTGTATAGACAAAAATTCGTATTTAGCGTATCTATTAATTCATATCTTAGCATATCTATTTCTGTAGACTTTGCCTGACAACTTCCGTAGATTCCTCCGTAACTTATGAGATTTTAGTATTATATATGCATATATAAATTATGTATTGCAGGGTACTAAACTACCTCCTATAATCTAATTCTTATCGAAAATCCTTCATCAGATCGTACAAGATGAATCCCTCAACCAGTTCAAGTTCCTGGAATTCCGACAGCTATTCCAATATGGAAACACACTTGAGCTTCGAAAGCAGTATAACTGGAATGGATCAACAAAATCAGTCATCACCAATTTGGGATGAATTGGCGATGGGTTCGTAGTTGACTAAACCAACAGAGACAAGAAGAAAGCGATCATTTCCTTTCCACCAACCGAATTTACCTCTTGGCGATGAACCTGAAACACTTACCGGCAAACCTGTTTGTAATACTATTTTCTCTCTCATTTCCCAAATATCTCGCCAAGATTATATTCTATCTAAAATTCTAAACCTTATTCATTCGCTCGTTCCAATCGACAATCACCCCAGAATAATAGAAGAAGTCAACAAACTTCGCGTTCGAAAAATAAATTTGAAGAATATGGTGCAAAATGTATCAGCTTCAGCAACATCACCGGCACCAACAGTACCATCAGTAACAGCACCAGTACCATCAACAATCTATGCCTCAACATCTCATTCTGTACCTCGAGTATAATCATCGTTCTACGTATCATTCTACATCGATTATCTTCGTTCTTCATGACGATTATGTAATCTCTAATGTTTTAGAGATTATATATTCTTGTTCTAACGATAAATCAAATGAGTCTAATATCATATTGACTCATTAAATCTAGGATTTCATCTGAAGAAAATATATATGTATATATATTTTCATAAAGATTGTAATTAAAAATTCTTTCGTACAAACTGTTAATGGTGAAAATATTTTAACGGGTAGGTAATACCTGAGAAATATTTAGATTTCACATTAATAAGTTACACTGTACATTCTTTCAAATCTAATTCAACAGTCATCTACTATCCTATTTACAACCACCGATATACGTATCCGTTCATCGCAAAATAACCATTTTCATTCAATTTCATATTTGGATTTAGATCTATCAAAATCCAACAAGTGGCATAATGAAGAAAACATTTGACAAAATAAAATTTGTTAGAAACAAACAAATTAACTATGAGAAATTTTGTTAAGAATCCATGCTAACTGTTCCTAGCAAATTGTTCCTAGCTAACTGATTACATTTTATTTATCGCAATTTAATTATCACAATTTACATTCTCGCAATTTTATTTATCGTCATTTAATTTCTGTTATTTATTTTACGCACTTTATTTATCGTTATTTAATTTCTGTTATTTATTTTACGTACTTTAAATATCGGGACACGTATACAAGGTTTTGACATATCATATCGACGCATTTATATATATTATTTGGAATAACCATAGACACTCTATATGCAGTAATGATCGAGTTCTCTATACAGGGTGGAGGTTGATTCTACAATAATATATATAATTTGAGTTGTGATCGAGTCTGAGACATGTACACGGGTCACGATACGTATTAATTAATTTGAATATTATATATTAAACTATATATGAATTATTAGACTATTACTATGGACTATCAACTGTGGACTAATAGCATTGGACAATTAAAATGAATTAAAATATTGATTATAACATATGAAACTAAACATATCTTCAAGTTTGCCACTTGATTTCATCTTAACCCTCATTTGTATCTTGACGATTACAATCTGCGTTCAAACCTTTCATGATTCTTGAAAACACTTCAATCGAGAAGATGAACCAATCGCAATTCATCTACGGAAGGAAATATTTATGCATATAGTTGTGCACCTGAAAAACTCGCGGAAACTAAGTAAACGTTTAACACGTAGTTGTGCTAAATCCTCAATGTTATTATTACCCAAAATAACTTGATAATTCCTTTCAAAGTAGCAAATTTTGTCACAGCTCCAACAAGACAACTTCGACTTTTCGTTCGAAACAACCTTATTATAACCTTGATATATATGCGTGCTCTTTTATTGTTACCTGAGAACCTTTCATATTCCACCATGTTACCATCAGCGTTTAATCTAAAAACACAATTCTCTTGAAACCACTTCGGAATGATAACCGATGACTCAGATATCGTAGCATTAAATGCAGAGGAAACAGAAAAATTGTAGATGGTCTAAACGGTCAAAAGTTTGATAATAAAGAATTGAATGTTGGGAACGCTCGATAGAAAATTTGGTACTGAAAAACTGATTGAGCAAACTACGAAAGAGTCTCTGAACAAATCACAAGGACTAAACTTGTACATTAAGAATCCTGATGATTCTGTTTCTGATGAAATCTTTAGCAAATACCTTGCTTCTGACTCCAAACTCTTGCGAACAAATTTTCTTCACCATCCTTCGATATTAGAAATTCCAAGATATCATCGTATCTTTTATTATAAATATCCTCCATATTTCTGAAGATATTTTCATAACTATTCTTATCTGAAATCATTAATCTCTTAGTGCTATCAGTGTTACATCATATAGAAACTGTTAGTTTCTATATTCTGTAAACTTTCGAACTTAAAATATGAATGTTATTGAAGTAATGTTGGGAACTGATGCATGAGTTAGTATAATATAATGACACTTGATCAACGTGATTATATTACAGTAAGTCATGCTGAGTTTCTAATGAAACGTGATGATTCACAGACTCTAACGTCATCATGTGCCATGTTACACGCCTCTTACATTCCATCTGATATATAAACCTATCAAAAACATATTTTTATAGTCCTATCTTTTCCTTGAATTCTGGTAATTTGACAAGTCATATTGTGCTATTACCCTTTCTTTCTTGGAACATTAAAAATGTTCATTCTGAAACTTATATCCGCGAATTCTGGACCATTACAAGAGATGCCCAATCACAAAAAGAAGAAACGAAGGGACAAAGCTCAGAAATAGAAAGTGGAGTATAAATCGCAACAAATAGGAGGGAGTAGTAACTATGGATAACAATGATTATAGGAAACAGAAATATGGTCATTGAAATATAAGGGGAGATATAAAGTCCAATAACAACACGGAAATTACAGACCGTGTATATCAATGTTTATCGCAACATAAAGACACGGGAGAATTAAAAACACTATAACCCCAAGGGCGAAGTAAAAGGAAGCAGATTCCTCTGGTGGAAGTTGGAAAAGGAGAATGATTGTTACAATAGTCAGGATAAGGACAAGAATCAGAACTGGATTAAGCATTTTCACAATCTTGTGGATCTAAGAACCATGAAAGAAAGTATAAGAATGGTGAAAATTATGGAACGGGAAGAGTTTAATTTATAATGGAAATATCAGATGGAGAAATCAAGGCAGATCACCGTATTTAATTATAGAGATCCTAATTTCCTTAAATCCCGAAGAATCAAATCTTTTGGATTTCGAAGATTTTCTTTAAATTCCTTGAATTCCGAAATTCAACCAAGACAACGTCAAAAGCTAAGACGCACCTTATTTTCTAAATTCAACCATGATTAGTTAAAAGTTATGATGAAACTTGTCTTTCTTATTTTACTATTTGGCGACAGCTTCACTCATACGCTTCACATAATCGAATCGTTTTATCTATATTAATCAATAATGATAAAACTTTATTTATCAACTCAGAGTCGTCATGAAAACATTTTTATTGTTAGTCATGACCACCTCACTCAAATTTCGGGACGAAATTTCTTTAACGGGTAGGTACTGTGACGACCCGGAGAATTCCGACCAAATTTAAACTTAATCTTTATATGATTTCGACACGATAAGCAAAGTCTGTAATGTTGTGTCTCAAAAATTTTGAACTGTTTTTATATGTGCAATTAACCTTCAACCATTTTCGATGATTCACGAACCATTATATGTAAATAGATAGGTATATATATAAATAAGTAAATATAAACAATTATACATACAAGCGATATATAAATATTATATATAGAAGTTTATAAGATTTCATTCCATATAAATAATTATGTGTTAATATTAATTTGTTATATTAATATTATTAATATTATTATTACTATCATTATTATTAATAATTATTAGTATTATTACTAAAAATTGGAAAAATTATTATAATTATTATTAATATTATAATACAACTTATTATTACTATCATTAGTATTATTACTATTATATATTCAAAAGACAAACTACTTGTGCAATTCATTTTCTTCCGTAAATGTAGTTGATTGAAAGGCTTGATTGATATTAATTATTTAAGATTACTGTATCAAATTGAAATTTGAGATTCACTAGATCAATTACGATTTAGCTTTCTGTTATGAGTCTAATCTAACTAATATTATATATATAAATTATATATACACATACATCATTGACAGCTATGAATTTCGAAATTTCAGTACTAGATCACTGTGTTTGCTCCTTTTAGTTGTAATATTCTATTTAACTTATTATATGAGTATATCTAAATGCATGCACCTAGTACATACATCTCACTATCTATCAATCTTCTTTAGATCTTCCATCTCATCCCAATACATAACTGCAACATGAGTTCTCATAATCCTAGCTACTCCTACGATTAAACTATCACCCTTCTGGTTATTGTCTGAGAACTATCCCAAAAACCATCACCTTTCATAATGTATTCTAACACACTTACACATACATAAAACTATCACCTTTGCACCTTAGCTAGTGACTTGTTGAATGTTCTTGATCCGTGAAAGACCGAAGTAAACCACCATCTTCACCTTCATTCAATCACCTTGATTATTTACATGTTCATGTTGTGGCTTCCTGTTTCTTGTTCCGATTACCTATAAACGCCAACCAACACCATCACCATATCATACAACCTGCTTGTTAATCGACTTTCTTTTCTGTTTAAACCGTGAACTCTCACGAACCACCACTTCACTATCCCCCTCCCTCACTTCTCTGCTACTGCTACTGTTTCCATTCGAATTCTATCACCATCCAACCATTTGAATACCCTTTATGCTTTCTGCTCACTGCTATACCTATGATTCCTTTTTCTCCCATCAAAACACATGTTATAGGTAAAGATTTTGCAAGTGGGAGCAATGAAACTATTTCATGGCCGACAAAGATATATACTTTGGGACGTTTTTCTTTAGTAAAATAATCATAACAATATTATGTGGATCACTATCATAAAGGTGATAGAAAAACTGTCTAGTCGATTATAATAATAATGAATGGACGATAATAATAATATTAGGTGGAAAGGTGTCGTATATAATGATTTATTGATACATGATATCAATAAAGTTGAAGATGTGGCAGTGCATACTGGTGACGTGCAAGTTGTTGATTAAATAAAGAGAAGGTGGTGTCCACATTTTCTGTTTCAATGCCGTTCTATGGTACCAGCAAAACTCACAAAATTCATTTATATCAGATTACAATTTGAGCCAAATATTATGTTTGGGTTGTGATCTTTTATTTCCATTTAAACTGAATGATCCGATTCCTTTTCCTGTTGGGGCCACGTTTGCCTTATTGGATTGAGATCCAACTCACATAAGTGGGCCGATAGGTTTTATTTTCCTGTTGGACCGTTATGATCTAATTGAATGTACAATATAGGATCGATGGTTAGGCCGAGAGCCAGGTACTCGGTTGGACTGGATAGGATAATAAGGATAACGAGATGGTTTCATAGTATTAATCGAATGACCTTCAAGAAACCAAGGTGATATAACTGCTATTTGTTGCTGTTTAGAAAATGATTATGATATCATGCTATATGACAATGATAGTGATGATATGATACTAAGATGATGAAGGCATATTGATAATGATAATGATACGGTTATGATGATCACCATGATTATTATGATGTTGGGTAGGATAGACGTATGATGATGATGGATATGATAAGTGGATGATGATATTGAATCATGATGAAAAGGGGTTAAATGGGTTTTGTTAAGAAAAAGAAGAAGAAAAAGGAAAACAATTAGATATAGGTTAAGATTATTTATTACGGATTTTAATCAGAAAAGATGAGACAGCATGATGGTTGAGGATTGTTTGTGCTAAATAGGAGGACCAGGGTTCGAAACCAGCATGTGACATATTATTATTTTTTTTAGAAAATGAGAAGAGAAACAGACTGAGATGAGATAATATATATATAGTAATAGGTTGGGATTAATTTAGCAAATCATAAACAGACTGATGGTTAGGAGCATGAGTGTGTAACCAATAGGTCGTGGGTTCGAGTCCCGGCTTGGGCGAATTGTTATCTTTTTGAACCTATAAGGTAGTAATCATCTTTATTATTATTGTTGTTGTTATTATTATTATTATTATTATTATTATTATTATTATTATTATTATTATTATTATTACTATTATTATTATTATTATTATTATCAAGTATTATCTATATCATTATTTGTAAAATAATAGTGTTTATGAAAATAAAAGTTTTAATGATGTTACTAAGGTTATAAGTATAAAAATAAAGACTATTATTAATGCTACCATTATTATTATTATTAAGAAAATTATTATTTCTATCATTATACTTATTCTAGTATTATTGTAACTATATTATGTAAACAAAATATTGCTTATATAGACAGATATACAATATAACACTTAAATATATTAAAGTTATTATTTATTTAAATAGATAAAATAACATATAGTTTATTAATATAAAAATTATATCATTTATAATAATATATATAAATTTGTTCGATTTCGATTATATGTTTTAATATAAATATGAATAATATAGGTTCGTGAATCCGAGGCCAACCCTATACTTGTTCAATGTCGTTCTATGTATTTTTACTACAAAATACAGTATGGTGAGTTCATTTGATTCCCTTTTACTCTTTACATTTTTAGGACTGAGAATACATGCGTTGTTTTTACAACTGCTTTATTAAATGCTTTTGAAATATATTTTGAATTGCGGATACATGAAATGCTTTTATAAATGTTTGACGAGATAGACACGAGTAAAACATTCCTCGAATGAATTATTATGCAGACAGAAGTTTTGCGGATTATTATTGAATTATGTGGACATGATAATTGCCACCGTTGAATTATGTGGATATGATAATTGCCACCGTTGAAATTATGTGGACATGATAATTGCCACCATTGAATTATGTGGACATGATAATTGCCACCAATTGATGTGAATGTTATGTATCGAGAGAATGATTTTTATACACAGGTTATGTGTATTAGTTTTATGCACGAGATATGTGTACGGTTACTAAGATTTATGAAAAAGGATTTCGTACACGAGAAAGGTGTACTGTATTTAAAAGATATAGCATGTACATTACAGGTGGGTATAGGATTCGGGCCCATTTGTACCATGCAGCATTTAAATTTTGTGGTCTATCAAAATGATGAATTTTTTTGTTTTATGATAAACTTATGAACTCACCAATCTTTTGGTTGACACTTTAAAGCATGTTTATTCTTAGGTATGAAAGAAATCTTCCGCTGTGTATTTGCTCATTTTAAAGACAATATTTGGAGTTGATCATCGCATTGGGACCAGATGTTTGTGACTTCGTCCAGATGGATTAGGATGGGTCACTTCAGTTTAAGTCTCCAATTAGTTGGAATATTTGACTTCGGGTATAAGGTTAATTTGGCGAAGACTCTCGCACTTTATAATTATGACCGATGGACTATTATGGAAAAAACCAGATGGACATATTGAATAATCCAGGACAAAGGACAATTAACTCATGGTAATAAATTAAAATCAACACGTCAAACATCATGATTACGGAAGTTTAAATAAGCATAATTCCTTTATTTTATATCTCATCGCACTTTTATTTATCGTACATTTATTTTATTGCACTTTTAATTATCGTACTTTTATTTATCGCACTTTTATTTATCGTCATTTACTTTACGCTTTAAATTAAGTTATATTTATATTTAATATTTTACATTAGGTTTTAATTGTGACTTAAGACATAAAATCGACAAACCGGTCATTAAACGGTAAAACCCTCTTTTTATAGTAATAATAATAATACTACTATATTACTTATATATATATATATATATATATATATATATATATATATATATATATATATATATATATATATATATATATATATATATATATATATTTATACAAATATAGTTTAAAATAAATATAGCGTTAAACTTAGTTGTATCCCTGTGGAACGAACCGGACTTACTAAAAACTACACTACTCTACGATTAGGTACACTGCCTATAGTGTTGTAGCAAGGTTTAGGTATATCCATTCTATAAATAAATAAATAACTTGTGTAAAATTGTATCGTATTTAATATTATTTCATAATAAAATTAATAGTATTTCGTACTACACCTCGCACACATCAAGCCTGTACATGGTTTTCTGAATTCTTTTCTATCAAAAGTTCTCCCTGATCATTTTACTATATATAAATGCGTTCATATGAGAACGTTCTCATTTATATAAATGATTAGAACAGATCTAGGACGTTCATAATTTTAATCAATGGTTAAAAAATTTTAAAGCAGTTTAAATTTAAAAATAAATGATAAGGGCATTTGTGAAAGTGTGCTTCCCCTTAAACTTCTCCACATACTCCGTATTTGAAGCTATAACCGACTTTTTCTTCCTAAATTTCTTTTCTCCATTGTAACTAAACATAATTTATGTATGTACTGATAGGGAAAAAAGCATCAACAATTCTTCTTTCCACCATTCTCTTAAATAATAATTAAACCACAGTCAAAAAAATGTTCATAGAGCAAAGATTTGAGCAACCGCTCTGATACCAATTGTAAGTAACTAGAGGGGGTGAATAGTTACTTAATGCATTTTTAAAACTTTTTCGATAGATTACTAAACTTGATTAACTATAATCAACCAATTCAACTCAAACTTGATGAAACAACCCCAATCCGTTTACCAAAAACGAAGCACATTTTTTTTATAAGTTAGGTCCCATTAAACATCCACTTTACATAAATCATTCCAAATAGTTTTAACGGAATAAGCATTATCATAATGACACATTTAACATTTTAATATGAATCTTGGTACACAAATGACATATTACAAAAGAATTTGCAATAATGACCCAATCACACGAAATACGGGTTAATACACGACAACCTAACCAGATACCATGAGTATAATTCCGGGGACTAGCAAATCCCCAATCCGTGTCCAATATCCAAAAGCTACCCCATCGACCCCAAGTGCTCCCACGCATCCAGACTAACAACTAGCTAGCTTAACATTCACAATACCTGTAAAAAGGTAAACAACGAGAGGGGTAAGCAAAACGCTTAGTGAATGCAATAATTATATATATACGTATACAATTTACCTACTTGCACCCACTTACACAAACACGCATAAAATCCGCATATCAATGCACACAAGCTAGCATTTTCAAACGTATAAACTAGCACCATCATTAGCATATAATCTCAACAATATAAATGCTAAATAATAAGCAACACACAAAACATCGATGTTCAAAACATCCGTTAGTATTCAAGGCTAGCCCCGCGAATGGTATCGTCAACATCGAACTTACACCCCATCCGCCCCATTTAATGTGGTATCATCAACATCGAACTTAAAACCCTCATATGAGGTATCGTCAACATCAAACTTTAACCCCTCATCAAATCACTACAATAGTAGTATGGCATCGTCAACACCGAACTTTAAACCCTCATCAAACAATAACACACACAAGGATATGGTATCATCACATCGAACTTTAAACCCATATCCCACAAATAAATAAACCGTATACATACATACATATATAATTATTCCACTCACCTTGGAATGCCCGCACAAGTCATGTATACCATGATCTCCGTCCTCAAATCCGAGCAAGTAACCACCTATATCACACATAGGTACAATATACACATACATAGCCATTCTATAAAAGAGAACCTGACACAAACATCCCTTAACCGAGGGATTACACCTTGCTCGCCAAAACCCGCCCATTTAACACCTAATGGACACAAACCATTTACCACTTCGGGTGGTAATTCAAACCCACTCTACAAAGTATAATTTAACCCAATTTATACTTTACACTAGTTATACCAACCTAGGTCTTAACACTAAATTACTACTTAGGTAGTATCATTTCGAACGTCATTTACACCAAAACCCCAACACGTGCAATATTGACCCATATTGCTTTTGACCATGTTTGACTTATGTTTAAAACATCACTTTGATCCGAAATCACTTCTCACAATTTCTTTCATTCAAAAACGTCATTTAACACTTAACAAAAGTGTTTAATATCCATTTATCCAAAATTAGCGTCATTACCAAAATTCGACCAAATCAAAGTTAACCCATTTTGACACCATTTATAAAAACACCCAAAATCACTAACGGCTAGTGTTATGTTTCCAAAACACTAATTAACACCTAAACCAAGTATTTACATACTTGATTCACCAAAAATCAAGAAGACTTGACCCATTTCAACACAAAACCCATTTTGACCTAAATTAGGGTTTACACCCAAAATCAAGTCAACACAACGCCAAAATCGCTAGTACACAAGTGTTCTAAGGTTTAAACCAACACATGCAAGACCCAAACTTACAATTTCATCAATCAAAACCCTAAGTCACCAATTTGGGTTTACTTACATGAATCTTACCCAAAAACCCCTAAAATCACAAGAAGTGGGTTCTACAACTCATCACTAACATAAACCCTAACCCAAACAAGAATCAAACAATGAAAATCGGAGTTAAAACTTACCACCACTACCAAAACATAGCCGTGGACGAGGTGAACAACTTTAACACTTGAACCTTGGAGTGATTTCATCTCCTTCTTCCTCAATCGAGCTTCCTCTATCTACAAATGGGTTTCTCTCTCTAAAAATGGATGTGAGTGTTTGTGTGGGTGAGAAATGAGGTAAGGTTAAGCTCTAGATCAGTCCACAAGCATATAACCCGTCTTCAAGTGAAATGACACAAATACCCCCAAATTAAACCCCAAAACTAGTTCAAAATGGTCATTCAGCACTTCTGTCGCGTTTGCGACTACCTGTCACGTTTCGCGACTACCTGTCACGTTTTACGACACCCCAAACGCGATACACCTGACCAAATCGCTACAAATTGACCAGGACCAGTTTTTTAAGGCTGTCGTGTTTTGACCATGTTTGTCGCGTTCCGCGACGTACCAAAACGCGACAAGTATGCTCCAAACGCGATAACTGCAGTTCTCAGCTTCCATTTAAAAGTTCAGGGATTGAGGTTGATAGATTCTGATTCTGATGTAAATTCTGAAAATGCATAAGTGTTTGGTTGACTTTCAGTGACACTTTCTGATGCACACTTTTACTGACACTTTCTGATAACACTTCTGATGTATAAAATTCAGGGTGTTACACTTGATGTGACCTAGTGATACTGACTTAAATAAGACAGAAAGTTCATGTGCTAGGTCTTCACAGATTCGAGCATCAAATGCAGGACATGCAGGTAAGGCCGGTAAAATTGGTTTAGCTACTCATAATTGCAGTAATAAAGCAGTTAATAGTCTAAATTAAATTCCAGACAGGACTAAAAACCCATGGAAATTTGATTTTACCATCAAAAGTTTGGACGGAACCTTCTGCGGTCGACCCACGGTTGACCGTAGAGTCGACCGTGCACTCCTGTTTTTGATTGAGTCAAAAATCATTTTGGGCAAAAACCCGAGTCAAACGTTCTTGATAATCCAAAAATGATAAATCAGCAAGGACAATTTGAATATGTGAACAGCTGTTAATGAAAATCTACCTTTGATGATTGACATTGATTTTTCGACGATGAGCGATGACCCGTAAGTACAAGCATTGGAGTCGTCGGATTTATCCTATATCATATCACCATCCGTATTTAGGTGCATCCAAGCGAATCTGTTGAACTTTTGGATCCTTCCATATCGGATGAATTCTCAAGTGCATCCAGGCTCATCACTTGAAAAAAGGCTCATCACTTGAAGTCTCATATCGATTCAAGTTCGTAGCTTTAACTCGCGGTGCATTTAGACACATCGTGTACAGTTTGGTCCATCCACATTCATGGATTGTACTCATTAGTGCATCCATAAACATCGCTTGAAGTCTTGGTCCATCTATAGTCATCGATTAAACTCGTATTTGCTTTTTGGTTTGCATTTTTTTTAGATTTTGGTGTTCATTGATGATTTGAGTTTGTGAAGAACCGATGTATATAATTTCTTTCTGTGAAGAATAATACGGTGTATATAGTTGGGTAAGGATGCATGTTATTGTTTTCATGTTTGTTTTTTGATTCTTATTTTTGTTATAACTATGGTAAATACTCTAATACATACCATGCATCCTTATATCTTCTAAATAATAATTGTATTGCATAATTGCTTTCAGTTAAATCTTTCTTAATTGCATCCATAACAATGAGTTTAATTGATAATGATTGAAACGAAATATTGGTTCATCAATGATGTTGTTTGATGTAAATATGTAATATATATATATATATATATATATATATATATATATATATAGTACTTCGTAACAACAATATCATACATATAAGATTTCATGAGAATACGATTTTTTTTTGCTTAAATAATTAATAGAATTAAAAGTCACAATGATAATGATGTAAATTTACGTAAGTATCCCTGTTCTCATTATATTTATTTGTGAGAATGTTCTTAGATGATCACTATATATATATATATATATATATATATATATATATATATATATATATATTTGAAGCATTATGTACAACCTTATAATAAAACACCACCAAGACCATATATGTATGTATGTATGTTAACAAGCTTGTATTCATTGTGTAGATTTAGAAAATATATATATTTTTAACATGCTTGTTAACATACATGTGATGTATGTTAACAGTGTTCATAACTAAAAAAATGAAAAAATAACTTTTGATTAATGAAAAACAATGTTTAGGATTTAGTAATTAGGGTTTAAACATTAAGGTTTAGATTTAGGGTTTAGATTGAGTTTTTAACAAAACCGTTTTAAAGCAAATTTGCAAAAGACGTGAGACGTGGTCGAGAAGGTCGGGTCCTAAAAAGGTCGAGACGTTCGAGACGGGGTCGAGACGGGAGTCGAGATGGACGTTGACCAAAGTTGACTTTTAAATATATATAAGTGTATAAATGCATATATGTATACATATTTTAAAGCTAAAAACTTTAATTGATTAATTTGTATCCATAATTGTTATCATCGTTAATTTAATACAAAAAATTCAAACTAAAATACGATATATTTCACCAATATTCCGATTTTCTGGCTTTTCTGAATTTTGACCGACTTTGACCCGATTTTTTTCAACTTTAACCCGAATTTTAACCGTTGAATGTCATATTAGACGGTTTTCTTCAAGACGGGACGGGCTAGTCACAAAGTCGTCGAGACGGGCGTCGCAACGGGTCGAGACGGGGTGTTTTGCAACAGTTGTTTAAAGTTTAGGGTTAGAGTTTTGGGACTAAACCCAAAACACTAAACCCTAACCCTTAAACCCTAAACTCTAAATCGGGCTAAATGTTGGAAAAAAAAACCCTTAAAAAGGTTAATATACACCACATGTATGTTAAGCTAATCTTAATATATATATATATATATATATATATATATATATATATATATTCTGAATCTACACAATGAATGCTATTCTCAGAAATTTTTATTTTTTAAATTGAAATTGTAAAATTAAAGATATAAAAAATCAAATTTACTTATTCTCTTATTCCTAAATTAGTGTTTATCCCTTGATCTCTCCTCAATATATATATATATATATATATATATATATATATATATATATATATATATATATATATATATATATATATATATATATATATATATTATATATATATGTTTATGTGAGAAAATATAAATATAAATATAAATATTAAATATAACGGAGAGGGAAAATGATAAAACCTTTTTTATATATAAAAAAGTTGTAATGTTTTTTTTTTTTTTTTTTTAACCGTTGAAAAAAATGACTCTTGTTGCATCAACTTTTCTGTAATACTTACAGTTCAAGTATAGTGAAAGACACGTGTGGTCCAATTCATCAGAGAATTACTCGTATAAAATAGATACTCGATACAAGATCTTGTTTTAAAGCTTTTCCATTAGAGCCAATCCAGTGTCCATCATTTAAAAGAAAAAATTAAACTAACTTCCCTTAAATTTGACATCTGCACATCATATATAAATATATATATATATATATACAACAACAACAACAATACCCACATCAACGAAAGTGGGGTATGGGGAGGTGAGTGTAGACAATCATTCCTCGTACCCTAGATTAGAAGGAAGTCACTACTCCACCCGCGGGTATAGAACCCGCGCCTAGATAAGGTCGTCCCTCCCTCTACTCTAGCGCAAAAGAGATTGCTTCCTAAAGGACCTCCGGCCCGAAAAGCTCATAAGAACGAAATAGATTGGGCAAATGATACGTACCTGTACGAGTAATGAGCGCCTAGCAAGAAGCAACCATACACGTTAACCATAAAAGGGATACATATACCAGTAATGCACAACAGTAGGGCAAAGAGCATGAATAAAATAGTGCACATAACTATTTAATTTCAGGTAGACATACAGACAAACAAAGCATATGCATATGCATATGCATATGCATAAGCATATACATATACATATACCCACCCACACAGATACACACACCGATATATATATATATATATATATATATATATATATATATATATATATATATATATATATATATATATATATATATATATATATATACCACACGAAAGCATGAAAATAAAAACTCATGCTTAAACATAAATACATATAGATACATTCGTAGATATATATACTTAGGTACAGATACAAGACAGACAAACATACATACACCGATACATGCACTTAGATACATAGATACATATATAGATACAAACATATACATCGGTACATATATATAGCCTAAAAACATATACATAAATACAAAGGCATATAAACCATGTAGAGGGGTATAAATAATGTGGTTATTGAAAATCTAGTTATAGTTATATATGTAGGTGTATAATAAAAGTAACTAACACAATGAGAAAAAAAAAAAAAAAAAAACCTACTCAATAATTCTAATTATACTCCTCCACAGGCTCCTATCAGAAGTCATGTCCTCCGTCAGTAGGAGCTCTTTCATGTCGAGCTTCAATCTATCCTCCATCCTACGTCTAGGTCTACCCCTTCTCCTTACGCCGCCAACGGCGAGGGTCTCGACTCTCCTAACTGGGGCTAAAAGTGGGCGCCTCCTAATATGCCCAAACCATCTATGTCGTTCTTCCCTAAGTTTGTTGATGATGTTCCCAACTTCCAATTTCTCCCTAAAAACTTCATTTGGTATCATATCTAGCATGGTCTTACCACACGTCCATCTAAGCATCCTCATTTCTGCCACCTCCATCCTCCTCTCTTGGGCCTTCGTCATTGGCCAACACTCTGATCCGTACAACATGGCTGGTCTAATTGCCACCTTAAAGAATTTACCTTTCAGTTTAAGTGGGACCTTCTTGTCGCACAACACCCCTTTCGCAGCCCTCCACTTTAACCATCATACTCGTATACGATGCGTCACATCCTCATCTATCCTTCCAGAAATGTGAAGCATCGAGCCTAAATATCTAAAGGACTCTTGAAGGGGTAGAATCTGATCCCCAATTCTGATATCCACTATATCGTCGTGTTCCTCTTCGCCCCCCTTGAAATCGCATCTAAGGTACTCCGATTTAAGTCTGCTAATCCGTAGGCCATTTGATTCTAAGGCGATCATCCATTGCTCTAGCCTCCTGTTAAGCTCATCCTGAGAATCCGAAACTAATACAATATCGTCGGCGAAAATCAGGCACCATGGGATGTAGTCTTGTATCCTATGAGTCAACTCGTCTAGGATCAAAGCGAAAAGATAAGGGCTAAGGGCAGATCCCTGATGTAAACCAACCTCTACCGGGAAAAACTCTGTGTTTCCTACCGTCGTACGTACACGAGTCTTCGCCCCCTCGTACATATCTCTAATAGATCTTATATATCTACTTGGGACTCTCCTAGCATTAAGAGTCTTCCAAATCAGCTCACGCGGGACACAGTCATAAGCTTTTTCCAAGTCTAAGAACGCCATGTGTAGGTTCTTTTGCTTTTCCCTATACTTCTCCATAAGGCTTCTAACTATGTGAATCGCTTCCATCGACGAGCGTCCTGGCATGAAACCGAATTGGTTCTCTGAAACCTTTGTCTCGCGTCTGAGCCTCGTCTCGATCACTCTTTCCCAAAGCTTCATAGTATGACTGAGTAACTTTATGCCTCTATAGTTACTACATAATTGCGCATCTCCCTTGTTTTTGTAAATGGGAATAACCTCACTGAGTCTCCATTCCATAGGCATATTTGCGCTTCTAAACGTCGTGTTGAAAAGGTTTGTCAACCATCTAACCCCGTCACCTCCTAGGCACTTTCACGCCTCAATCGGAATTTGGTCTGGTCCTACTGCTTTGTTTCTCCCCATCTTTCGTAGGGCCAATCTAACTTCCTCCTGATTAATCCTCGTGCAGAAACAGTTGTTTTGAAACTCCTGAACCTCGTGGGGTTCACCGTTCCGCTCTGGTCTTCCCCTACCGAAAAGGGATGCAAAATATTCTTCCCATCTTTTCCTAATAAGGTCTTTTCTCACTATACTTTGACCTGCTACATCCTTGATAAATTTGATGTTACCTAAGTCCCTCCTTCCTCGTTCCCTAGCTTTGGCTATCCTATATATGTCATTAGCTCCCTCTTTAGAGTCTAGTTTCCTATATAAGTCTTCATACTAGTTAAATACCCACGACTTCGCGGGTTTTATTAAATTTTGATATTTTAAATGTTGTCTTATATTTATTATGACGGCGCACACAATTGAATATTCAATAAGATATGTATATAGGGCACTATGATGTAATATGAATGATCATTATGAATGTAGTGATTTATGTTGAACTATTGTTTTGAATAAACAATCACATTGTAACAATAGTTTCTCAAAAACTCAATTTTGAGCTGTTACACAAAAGAAAAAGGTATTAAAAATAATGATAAGTGCTTAAACTGTAAAAAATAGCTCGCCAAGTGTTTTACATGAAACGACTTTTCATGCTAATAGTTGAATGTTGATCTCAAATCTTCGGCATACTTTCCCACAAATTTGTCAACGTCACTAATCTTTGTAGGTGGTCATGAATTGCATATAATGTCATAACTTGTTGTTTTGTGGTTAGTATCTTTTGTATCTCCGTTATAGTCTTTTCACGTAATTGGTCAGCCTGTGAATAGATATTTATATTAAATGTTTATTCAAAGGCAAGTAAAGTATACTAAAAATTAAAAGTTGTAAAGAGATGAGAATTGTTTACTTGATTGATAAAGTTGTGCAGTATAGTAAGCTTTCCAACTAAAGATGACATACAATTTGCCTAATTTGAAATAGCAGCCTCGTCACCTTTATTGACAAATGAATTTCCAATTAAAATGTTTGATGTAATGGCTTCTAACTTGTGAACTTCATTGCTTAGTTCATTTTCTTCATTTATCATAGCATCTTTTAAACATTCCATTTTTTCAATTCTCATAGAACCCATAATCTCAACGTGGTTAGTTATTAGCTGCATTAACAAGAACAAAAATAAACGATTAATACATCTGCACAATCAACTTGTTTATGTTCTATTATGGAAAAACAGTGATTCATTGAAGTTACTATCATATATAAACTTGCCTCAAGTATATGAGTAGGACGAAAATCACCAACCCACATTGTTAAGCGATCAGCCGGTGACATCCACGTCCCATAAACAATACTAAAAACATCCACATTTGCAGCTTCCTTTTTTATTTTGAATTGATGAAGAAAATGTGAAAAAATTTCATTGATGATCGGTTTAATGTTATCCTCAACAAATTCTCCAATCAAATGTCTACGGAGATTTAATATATTTTGATGATGTTCCGCTAACCAATCATGATATTTTTTCTTGAGATTGATAGGATCTTCAAAAAAAGATTAAAGGAATGTTAAAAGATTTAGATACCCCTTTTTTATTATTTTTAACGTTATAATGTACCGAGTAATGTTTATGACAAGTAAAAAAATAAAAATTTACCACGATTGGTATTGGGGTTCTTGTTAGCCTGTAGATGTTTTATAACACAAGAAAAAAAAGTAAATAATCAAATATATAATGTTAAGTTTAAGGTGAAACGCAAGATGTATAACAAATACAAGTTTCGGAATGATACCTTATGAAGAAGCTCATTTTTTTAGGTGTAGTTCCTTGTTTAGTTGTTGGACTTTTAGTTCCAACTTATTTAAGTGTAACTACATTTATTTACATAATCATAACCATTTGTTAATTATACAATCATAGAGAGTAATTATATTATATATTTATTAATTAAAAAGTTAACCTTTTTCTTTAACATGTGCCTCTTATCAGCTTCTCTTTGCTTTGCCTTTTTATCTTGTAGCTGTAAAACACCCAAAATGTTAGATTTATATAATATAATGAAATGAATATTGTGAGTATATATGTTAAAGTTTTTTCTATTGGATCTTTATACATGTTTTTTTTATTTGTATATCCCTTTCACTATAAATCTAATAAATCTAATGGCCCATTTTTTGGTCCAATCCACCAACATAAAACCCAACTAAATTTGGACTCAAACCCAAACTAATAAGAGCAAATATAAACAGGTACCGTTTTTTCGTTCTTAAATTCAATCCCATTCGTGCAACACACCTTGTTGGTTTACACATCGAACAGCATTATACGAAGTTTATGATTCAAATATTTGATTTGAAGAAAAGTGGTGTTGTTAATTAAAATTGGATCGGCAACAACAAGAGTTGAAGAACAAGGTTCATGAATTGATTTCTTCAAATTAATGTTAAATATATCCTTCCGATTCTTGTCAAAATATGGTAATCTTAGTATTTATTATTGATTTTCCGATATAATATCTTTGTAATCGGAAAGGAAAAAATTGAGGGAATTGACGATAAAATGTGTGTATTGCATTTACAGAAACGATGTTGGTTGTCTATAAAGCAATTGGTATGGTATTCGAAAATATCACCCAAGAGTCTGATTTGTAATGGTTTGCAAAGGTATGTTTTATTATAAAACTTGTTTTGAAAGTGCACGATTATGTTCTGTATATAGAGGTAAACAGTAAACCTATGTAACAAGTATTCAAAAGAAATTAACACTTACCTTTTCTTCATCATGTTGGATGTTATCCGTTTTTCTCCAGTCTGGTGTAGGAACCACAAAAGTTTTTTCATTCTCCATTTTTTTGCAATTGTTGAGTGTCGGTATAGACTACTTGTTTGTATATTTCAAGTTATGTTGATAGAAATTTAGAATAGCACTGGATGGGTTATTGACCTGTAATATATTTAAGTTAAAAGTTTGCCCAATTAGGTAAAGGTCTCCTCTTAATCGATTTCTCATTAGTTATTTTAGGATAATATCATTATAATTAAAATCCAGTATGTTGTGTATCAAGCACTTGAAATACATTTGCTCTGATTTGGGTCTAATTTTGTAACGTTATTCTGGTTAATTTAGGGAACAATTGACTATGATAAAAATATGATTTACTAAGTTATTTCGGTAACCATATACCAAAACAAATCTAAAACCGAAATAAGTACCATTTAGATTTATAAGGTTACACAATATAACAGTATTATATATAATTGATTTTGATGAAACGCGGTTTATTTCATACTAAAATAAAATTACACGATTTGTATCTCACATTCATATTTCCTATTCTTATTTATAATCCAACTTCTATTCAATTTATATACCATTACTCATATCACTTTGTTCTTTGAATCATGGCACGTGTTCTTAAGTTTACTGATTTGAAAAGTCTCATATTGATAGTTTGAAGTCATATTGGTCAATCTTGTATACATTGTTGTACGATTTTAAGTTTCATATATTATGATCCTATCATCAACTCATCAAGCCTACTAAGTTTGGAGCTCTACTTACTTTGATGTTGGAGAATGGTTGTTAAAAAGGCTTGGTCATGAACAATTAAGAGATGCAGTCTCTACCTTGTATATTATGGAGTACAATATTTGTAGAGGTTTTTGTTTTGTTTGGACTCGGTGCCTATGATTGTATCCTTGTTTCGAATCCTCATTTATTTGGTTTACGGTTCCTATCTTTTTTTTTTTTTTTTGTGGCAGACAATCAATCAATTTTTGAAGTCTTATCATTGCACCCTAAACTTGTGGTATATCATTCCTTAAATTATTTCAATCAAATTGTGCACTTTGATTCAAAATTGTAGAATATGATTCATCATTTAACTTCAATTATATTTAAAATTGCAACTAACTTCAATTTTAAAATACATATAAATCATGCGAAATCAATTGAAAGGACGAATTCGAAACAATTACATAGACAGGTGATCTTATAATTACAAATGTCTAAAGCTTGATACAAAATGTTTGCAAAAACCAATAAACAAATCTTATATATTTAAGTTGTTGAAAGGCATAGAAGCTGAAAAAACAAATATAATAAGGATTACAAAATCGAGTTATATAAAGATGATAAGAAACAATCATTAACAATTATACAATTTTGGTTTACCTGAATAGAAGGCTGATTTAGTACATCCATTGTTCCATCACCTTATGCATAAACACAAACACAACAATGATTGATTAAAAAATAGTTAAGCTTGTATGTTTGCCGATAAAACAAGTATCGATAAATCTGTGTATATCCTAACAGGTGTATATGCAAAGCTGTTATCACGTTGTGGTACTTTTTTTTGAGGAAATTAAGTAGATTTTAAAATTTGAAAGTATAAACCATGTTTATTAGTAATGTATAACTGTTAAGATATAACCTTACCTCTGAGTCAAATACGCCTCAACACTTCTTTGTAAACAACATCCTTTGTGGTTTTTGAATCTTTCCCATCATCGTCTAATATGATGACTTTCAGGCCCTTTTTTGTGGTGACACGAGACACTGCTACATACAATTGACCATGAGTGAATACCGGTTTTCGAAGAAATAGACCAACATTCGATAGCGACTGACCCTGGCTTTTATTGATGGTCATCGCAAAGCAAATGGATATTGGAAATTGCCTTCGCTGAAACTTGACAGGAATCTTGTTGTCAGTTGGTGCTACAATCATCCTTGGTATGTACGTAAGGCTACCAAAACAATGTCCAGTAATGATCCTTGCCTCGATTGTATGTTCCTTTAACCTTTCGATTTGTAGCCTAGTACCATTACAAAGGCCTTTGGTCTGATCAATGTTCCTAAGTAACATTATAGGTACTCCTGGCTTCAAAATCAACTTATGGTTAGGAACACCAGGTACCTTTAGAGTATTAAGAGTTTCAGGTGAGTACAATTGTTGAGCAAACAAGTCATTGTCCTCTTCAGGGCATAAGCTATCAGAACTGCAATAGATTCTTTCCTCACCGGGTACAGATTGTAAAATATGTTCATTTATGGAGTCAACTTCTTCATTTGTAGTAGCAAGTATGGCTCGATCTTGGAAAAATTTTGGATCTTTCAAGTGATCATGAAGTGAAGGATAAGTTGAGCTAACTATTGTTTCAACGGGGTTGGAATTTGAATTAAGCAAAAGGTCATCAGGAAATTCAACATCTGCTTCAGCATCGTTAGGCTCATTAATTCCGCCCTCTCCGATTCGTAATATCCAATCTGCAAACTCGCGCAGATCTTTCATTTCAACATCATTGTTTTCACATCGAAGGCGCATGTTCTTGTTTAACCTCAAAACTTTGCATTTATTCCATAAATATGAAGAATGAAGAGATGCATCTACTATTTCGGCTCGTGTACCTCGTTGAATAACTGGAAGAATTTGTCGGAAATCACCTCCAAACACAACTACTTTCCCACCAAATGGCTTCAAACTATTGTCTCTGTTATCTGATTTTATTATGTCTCGCATCGTGCGGTCAAATGCCTCAAAGCAATGCCTGTGCATCATAGGAGCCTCGTCCCATATAATTAACTTTGCCTGGTTTAAAAGAGCTGCAAGTTGACTATCAGGTTGAATGGAACAGAAGGAATCTTCAACAATGTTAATCGGTATTGCAAATCTAGAATGTGCGGTTCGCCCTCCGGTTAAAAGTAATGCAGCAATACCACTCGAAGCTACATTTATAACAATATCGCCACGTGAACGTACAGCGGCTGCAAGAGTCTTCCAAACAAATGTCTTACCTGTACCGCCATAACCATAAAGAAAAAAAGACCTCCATCATCTTTTTCTATTGAATTGATGATCGTGTCATACGCGTTCTTCTGTTCATCAGTTAATGTCGAGTGCAAAATTTCATGTTCTTGTTGCAGAGCAGACGTGTCGTACGCCAACTCATCATGAATAAGCCTATTGCATTAGGTCGTTATAAATTGATAATCCGGGAAAGGCATTTTTGGTATGTTCTTCAACGTCAGCCCAGAACTATTTAACTGCAATTCTATTTTTGCAAGAGCAATGTTATGGAGTACCTTCTTCAACGAAACTGGATCTGTACCATACACAGTTTTAAACAAAGTAAGTTTGAAAGGATTTAACATTGCGCCTCAAGGTAAATAATGTAGTAATAATTTATAAATGATCAGTGTTTATCAAAAATACCATTTGATCGGAGTTTTTCAGGAACTTCGTGTTAAAATAAGAATTGTAATTGTATTTTGCTTGAGTATTGAATATTTTCACTTAATTGAGTTTTACATTTGGAAGATGAAAGCTGAACTTATACAGAGAATAGCCTAACGGCTATATGACAATATCATGGAAAAAATAAAGGTATGTTTCCCTTTTTGTAAAAGTTAATCTTGCTGTCTTTTTATTTCTAACACTCCCCTGCAAGTTGAATAGTGGGGTTTCCGATGTTCAACTTGGAGAGTATTCCTTTGAAAAGTCTTCCGTTGACGGACTTGGTTAAGATATCTGCTAGTTGGTCTTCTGATCGGACGTGAGGTAAAGATATGATTTCGGCTTCTAATTTTTCTTTAATGAAGTGTCTGTCAATTTCTATATGTTTGGTTCGATCGTGTTGAACTGGATTTTCTGAAATTGCAATTGCCGCTTCGTTGTCACACATGATCTTGATCGAGGTATTAGGAGGAAAACCAATTTCCGTCAAAAGTTTCTTGATCCATAAAGCCTCGGTTACACCTCGTGAAATTCCCCGAAATTCAGCTTCAGCACTAGACAGGGCAACAACCTTTTGTTTCTTGCTTCTCCAAGTAACCAAATTCCCTCCAACAAAGGCAAAGTATCCGGATGTTGATTTTCTATCTCCCTTTTCTCCTCCGTAACCCGCATCGGTGAATATTTGTGCTTCTAGATGATTGTTTTTCTCGAACAGGACTCCATCTTCTGCAGTGCCTTTTAGATATTTGATAATCCTCCATACTGCATCCATATGGTGTTGTTGTGGTTGATGCATGAATTGACTAACAACTCCAACAGCATGTGATATATCTGGACGAGTGTGAGCTAGGTAGATAAGTTTTCCCACGATCCTTTGGTATTGAATTCGATCTGCTGCTTTGGCATCATCCTCTATATATAACCTGAGGTTTGGAATCATAGGAGTATCCGCGGGTTTGCAGTCGACCATTCCTGTTTCTGCAAGAAGATCAAGTATATATTTCTTTTGACATATAAAAATTCCCCTTTTTAAACGTAAAACTTCGATTCCCAGAAAGTATTTAAGACCTCCGAGATCTTTCATTTCAAATTCTTTAAAAAGGTTAGCTTTTAAGTTTGTAATTTCCTCTTGATCATTTCCTGTGATAATCATGTCGTCAACATAAATAATGAGACACGTGATAAGGTTTCCTCTTTTTTTTAAAAATAAAGTATGGTCGGAATTACTTTGTTTAAAACCGTAATTTTTCATAGCAATAGTAAAACGCCCAAACCAAGCCCGAGGGGATTGTTTTAAACCATAAAGAGATTTTTTAAGATGACAAACTTCCCTTTCTTTGAATTCTGATGTGAAACCGGGAGGACCTTCCATATAGACTTCTTCTTTGAGTTCTCCATGTAGGAAAGCATTTTTAACATCAAATTGGTGAAGTGGCCAGTCTTTGTTTGCGGCAACGGAGAAAAGAATTCTAATAGTATCAATTTTTGCAACCGGTGAGAAAGTTTCTGAGTAATCAACGCCATAGGTTTGAGTGTACCCTTTGGCAACAAGCCGTGCTTTATATCTTTCGACAGATCCATCGGCTTTGTGTTTGATTGTGAATACCCATCTACATCCTACTGGTTTCTTTGATTCTGGAAGAACACATTTTTCCAAGTATTATTTACCTTGAGAGCCTCCATTTCATCTCCCATTGCTTTCCTCCAGTATGTTGATTTTAGAGCTTGTTCAACCGTTGTTGGAATTTCTTCAGAGTATAATGCGGAAGTGAACTTTGTTGCTTCTTTTGATAGATTTCCTCTAGCAATATTTGCCATTGGATATCTTGATTTTGATACAGTTCTCTCAGGAGAGTATCTCCTGGGAGGAATTCCTCGGTTGATTCTTGGAGGAAGAACATATCGTTCCGGTTCTTGTTGTTGTGTTTCATTTTCAGGATATACTTGATCGCTATTTTCCTGTAAAATCTCCTCTAAATTTTCATGATTAGTAATATCAGGAGATTCGGTATTTACCTCTGTATGGTCGGGAAGATCATTAACCGTAGTACTGATTGGAGGAGGACTTTGTGGAGTGGTATGATGAGTCACTTCTTCAGATGATGGAATATCTAGCCAACTCACAGCGTCACCAAAGTCTGTCTCCCCCTGACTTGTGTGTTGGGTATAGAAGTATTCAGTTTCCAAAAAATCACAATTCATTGTAGTGTACATGTGTTTCCTTTTTGGACTATAGCATCTATACCCCTTTTGATTTACCCCGTATCCCACAAAAACACATTTTTCAGCACACGCATCTAATTTGGTTCGTTCGATTTTAGGAATGTGAACAAACACCGTGCACCCAAATATTCGAGGTCTTAGGGTGAGATTAGATGGCGGTTTATAAAATTTAGTCAAGGCCTCAAGAGGGTTCTTAAGTTCTAAAGCTCTAGTTGGGAGTCTATTTACAAGATAAGTTGCAGTGGCAAGAGCTTCAGGCCAAAAAGATCTTGGAACATTAGATTCAATCATTAAAGCACGGGTTATTTCTAGTAAAATACGATTTTTTCTTTCAGCCACCCCATTTTGTTGAGGTGTGTGTGGACACGTGGTTTGATGAATAATACCCCTTTCTTCACAAAAGAGTTGCATTTGACTGTTGACAAATTCACCACCATTATCGGATCTTAAAACTTGTATTTTACTTTGGAATTGTGTTTGAATCATGTTTGAAAAAATAGTAAATTTATCAAATACTTCGGATTTGTTAGTTAAAAAATATGTCCAAGTCATACGAGTACAATCATCAATAAATAAAAGAAAATATCGAAAATTGTGTCCCCCATTAACCCTTGCGGGTCCCCATACATCGGAGTGAACTAAAGCAAAAGGACGTTCGGTCTTTGTATTACTAGTTTTAAACGAGTTTTGATGGCTTTTGGCCAAAATACAAGTTTCACACTCAATACTTTTATTTGAAGAAAATAAATTAGGAAATAAAATGCGTAAATATCCAGCAGACGGATGACCAAGACGTCTATGCCACAACCATGCTTGTCTGTCGGGAGTCCCGTGAGCTAGCATGATCCTACAATCTTGAGTGACCTCATCCACATAGTATAGACCATCCCGTTCAGTACCACGCCCAACTATCTCCCCCGTTCTGATGTCCTGTAAGATACAGAATGTAGGGTGTAATAAGACGGTACAATTAAGTTCTTTTGTCACATGACTAACAGACAGTAATTTATGGGAGAGATCGGGAACATAAAGGCAGTTTTTTAATTTTAAATTTGGTGAGATTTCAACTGTTCCCCCGCCCTTGACTTGTATAATACCGCCATTAGCGGTTTTAATTTTGGTTTTGTTTGGTTTCGTATTTATAATAATATCATTTTTATTAAAAGTCATAGTATCGGTGGCACCACAATCGATAATCCACTCATTACTTTTTGTTTTATTTGAAACAATATTAATTGACGAAACGTTATTTTTAATTTTAAAATCTTTAGTTTTATTGAAAAAAGGTTTTATTTGTTTATTACCAACTATATTATTACAGGGACTATTTGTGTCAATAAAACAATTTGGGGAATTAAATTCGGTGGTGGGTGTTGAGTTGGTGACCGACACTCCTAACCCATCATACTCATCGACATATTTATCCCCACCCACTTTATTCAATTTGTCGGGTATGATTTTTGGGGATTTAATCCCTAATCCCAATCCCCTGTTACCTTCACCGGATGATGATGATGATGATGGTGGCTCGGCTGTGAATAAACCGAAACCACCTTGAGTGGTGGTGCAGGTTTCGTTATCCTCCTGTTTTCCCTTGGTTGTGGCCGTCGTTACCATCGAGGCTTTTCCCTTTCTGTGTTTATCAGCCCACCAATCGGGGTATCCAATAACCTTGAAGCATTGTTCTCTGGTATGTCGTTTCATACCACACTTTGTACATTCAAGGTTGTCTTTATCTCGGGATGATGACGTGGAGTCTGACCGGCGCTGTTGATTTCTTGATAGCAAACCATGGCCGTCGAAATCATTGGATTTTGATGCCGGTGCTACCAGACCAGTGGCTATGCCAGATTGGGTAAAGGCATCCGTTTTATTATTAAATATAAATTGGTGTGCATTTTCTTTTCGAATTGCAGCATAAGCTCCTTCGACAGTGGGTAATGGATCGGTTCTTAATAACTCACGTTTGATATTGTCATGTTTATGATCTAAAGAATTTAAAAACTGGAAAAGTTTTTGTTCTGACCTGATGTTGTTATATTTGACAATATCATTCGGATGTTCCATGGGATTTGGATCCCTTGTGTCGATTTCACCCCAGATTCCTTGCAATTTCAACCACAGTTCTTCGGTTGATTTACCATCTTGCCTGATATTATTAGCTTTAACATGTAAATCAAAGGTTTGGAGTTTGTCTTTACCAGAACTGTAGGTTGTAATGAGGGCATTCCATAAGGTTTTTGCTGTAGGGAACTGGGTCAGATTGCTTGCAATTTGTGGCTCTATATTTTGAATGATCCATGAAAATACCACCAAGTCTTCCTGGTTCCACTTCTGGTTGTTGGTTGATGGTGGATCTTCGGTTAAATGATTGAGGAGGGCCTCGGATTTACCTCCGATGGCAACCTTGATCATACGAGACCATAATGAATAATTTGAGTTGTTAAGGGTAACACTGATTTTTAAAGAATCAGGATGCCTTTGTGATTGATTTTCATTGTTGGTTTGGAGAATTCTAGCCAATTGGCTAGTTAATTCTGTAATGAGTTGAGTTTGGCTGTCATGTTCTGCCATGATAACCACTCAAACGAAAAAAAATAGGCAAATGATTTAAATTGCTGTGATTGAATGATTTAGATCATCAACACAAGCTCTGATGCCATGTTAAAATAAGAATTGTAATTGTATTTTGCTTGAGTATTGAATATTTTCACTTAATTGAGTTTTACATTTGGAAGATGAAAGCTGAACTTATACAGAGAATAGCCTAACGGCTATATGACAATATCATGGAAAAAATAAAGGTATGTTTCCCTTTTTGTAAAAGTTAATCTTGCTGTCTTTTTATTTCTAACACTTCGTGCATTAGATCATCTGAAAGTAGGTCACATGTTATATTCCATACACGTTCAGGGCATGACATGCTGTCTGTTGTTATCAAGGACACAAACAAAGATCGACAATAGTCACCTGAGGCCCACTCATGGGTCTCTCTAATAGAAGCTATGTATTCTCTATCGTCATTCAAAAGACCCATAGCGTAGCATGCTTCTTTGAAAGTATCGTATAAGGTTCCATTCACCATCCGTATGTCCTCGTAACAAGTTGGCCCTTTAACCTTGTTTAGCAGGATACGTAAATAATAACATTCACCTGATTTAGGTGGAACAAAATTCATTCGACCAACAACTCTTCCCGTCTTGCGTTTAGTCCACATTCTCGCGGGTCCATTCCATACGTAATGCCTTGGGAATTCAATGTAAGTGTACTATCATGCGGAAGGATCAACACGATTGCGGTTCATCCATTCTAAAAACTGAGATGCACCAATGGATGGTTTAGAAAGAACAGATTCCATTTCAGAGTCTGCATCGAAAACAATTGGTTGTTGATCAGGTAAATGAAATGCCAATCGATAAACAGCTGGTGTTCTATGGACAAGCTCGTATTCAAACAGTCGCCATGTTACCTCACATGCTGAGAGATAACGACAACTGTAGTATTCCGCAATCTCATCTTTACTTTTGGATCGGTTGTTGTTCGGTTGAGCATCGTTATTTCCTACAAACCCGACAGATATTCTGTCGACACCCTTGGTGATGTATTTGAATAAGTATTTAATGGATCCCAACTGGTTACACCACTCAACGTTAATATGTGCTTGGTACTGTTTGAGTAGAGTTTTGTTATATGGTACTACGTACCTGCAGGGTAAATTTTAAAAAAAGCAAATGTGGGTTATATATATAATATAGGATATTTGAAAAATTATGATATATTTATAATCACTACCATTGATAGTACCTGTTATCTAGTTCGGTGCCTGATATCATAATAAGATTTCCATTATCACGCCTCCTATACAATGGATATCCCTGGGCGTCGAAATGAGTCTCATTTGTAAAATCCTTAGGAAATCGCTTTGAACATTTTTTGTTTGTCATACACGGTGAAGATAGGTGATTTGGTCCGCATGGTCCATGCATCATGAACTCTGAGACAAGCTGATATAATTCTGGTTCTTCATCTTTGTTTGGAATTTCAGCACAGATAACATCGTCAACATCGGCTGCGGTAAGGTTTCTGTTGGCTCTATGGATAAATAAACAAATATGAGCGTGTGGCAGGCCTCTCTTTTGAAATTCTATAACGTACAACTCTGCAATAATTTAGAAAACAAATATAAATATAAAATATTAAAAAGTAAAGTTTTGTAGCAAATATTATTAAAGGAGTGTATCCAGACCATTAGTTGAAACTTTACATTACCTCCAATGATTTGTCCAAATAATGTTCCATCCCTGATCTGATTAATCAGTGAATCTAACTTAACTTTAAACACCCTTGCACTGATATCGGGCCTGTCTTCGGGTTTGAGATTGAGTGGCGCTACATACCTAAGTATTTTAGGCCACTTAGGGTTGCAAGTGAAAGTAATGAAAAGAGATGGATAACCATAAGCCCTAACAATCGCCATGGCGTCCAAATAATTCTGTCTCATATACCTAGGTCCACCCGTAAAAGATGATGGAAGTGTAATCCTTGTTCCCATTACCGAAACATCATAATCGCCTGATTCTTGAGCATCATATAGGCTCGCAATTTGAGCACATCTGAATACCTTCTGATTCTTACGTATGTAATTCAACCTGGTATTCTCAACCATTGTGTATCCGTCAACAATAAATTGTTGTAGTAACGTTCGAGCCAATAATAAGAGTGATGTCTCACAATCTCTGAATTGTAAGCGATATGCAAAAAACTCCCGTATAGTTAGACGTGCATGACCAGCTGCATCTTCTATTTCTACACCTTTATGATAAATGTCAGGCCTATAGCCGTCTTCTGCGTATGGAAACAGTAATGGGTACTGAAGTGCAAGATACGAAGGGTGTAGCTCACTTATACGTTGTAATTGTTTTGATTTAGTTTCGACTATAATGTCCCTTTTGTCCGCTGTACCATCAATATCACCAATTATTAAAGCTGCGACCTCATTTGCTGATGGTAGATTATGGGTTCGTCCATCTCTGTCTCTACTACCTATAATCTTGAGTTTTATAGGTTCAGCTGCATTCATGTCAAATCTATCTCTGGCTTGACGAAATTGTTGTACTAATGGATTTGTGAAATCCAATAGACCCTTTAGTTGATAAACGGTCGGCACATCAATGTCAGACCGGGTGGAATTCTTTTTTGATTTGGTTGAATTCCTGTAATTAGAAAGATGGCAGGAAGTTAATTAATTTAGTGTATAATGATAAAGATAAACACAATAGAATATATAAGATACAAGTTGGGTTATAGTTGAACTGTAATTGTACCCGTATGCATTGATCCGGTTATCCACCTCATTATATGTATCATATATGTACAACTGACAGAATCTCGGATCTTGACCTTCTGGAGGAAGCAAACTACCATACAAATGGTAATTTTGTCCGTGCATGCGGTATACAAAAGGAGCACGCCCTGAGTTAACTTTGTAGTCAAGTTTTCCGCCCATGGATGTAAAGCTAAACATCATGTTATAGCGCCTCACGTCCTTCACAAAATCCTTACTTTTTTGTGTTTGTCCTTTCATTAAATCAACCAATAACTGAGGTGGCTGCTTAAGTTTTGGTAGTTCAACCTTTCCATTTAAACAACAAAGGGAGTAAACCTTTTTCCTTAAAGTTGGATTACCACGTTTTGCCTCAGATTTCCAGAGCCTTGCATTACATCCATTGTAAATATAAATAGGATCACCAATGTCTTTATAATCTTTTTAAAAAAATATACATACACTATATAAGATAAATTGATATTTGAAGATGAATATGTTAATAATAGCATATTTATATATGATAGTAATAGTAATCTAATAATGTGTAGAAAGAGTTTTTACCTGGATGAATCCCTGAGAATTGCTGCAAGTCTGCTTGTATGCCCGGCTCAACATGTATATTATCTTCCATTAACTTTGTCCGAATAATGTCATCATCTGGAATGTCGTACGTACAAGGTCTTCCTTTTGTGTTTCCGGAGTTATTACTTGTTCCAATATTAGATTTTGATGACTTTGTGATGGTTTGTTTATTACCTAAACAATAAAGGATAGTATTAAGTTTGCGACTATGTTAATGAGCGTACTTGAAAAAATCTGAAGTAACATTTGTTATTAATGATCTTACCTTTTGGTTTGCCTCTTGTACGTGATGTGGATGGTATATCTTTAGCAAGTAATGTGGCTGAATTTATATTGACTACATAACAGTATGTGTTGTGATTAAGGTTCAATTAGTGTGTTAGTAGTAGAAATTACTTAAATTATTATAGCACTAACCTGGTAATAAATGATTGAGCGGTTGAGTTTGGGTAAGTAATTCTTTCTCAATCCGATTTGTTGTGTAAACTGCAGGTCTACCCATGTTTGTTTGCGGTAAAGCTTCCATATTATCGCACTCCTGATGTGATGAACAATCTCCTGTTACACCAGGTATTATGTTAATTATCATTTACTTTATATCCTGCTCAATTGTCATTATATGTAAAAACAACTACAATTTTGTAGAATTTGTTTGTAACGGTTTACCTGAGTGTATGGGACTGTTTTGTTGTAATCCTGGCAGTTTGAAACCGATGATGCCTGAACTATCTACGTCGTATAAGGTGGGTCTACCTCTGCGTTTAGGCACACTTTGAAGCAAGCTGTTACTTCTTCCAATAGTGTTAACTGTATTGGTTTGTTCCGCTATTTTTAATTGAAATACTCAGCATTAAGTATGCTACATAAACGTGTCTTAAAGATATGTATTGCCTAAAGATCAAACTTATAGGATACAAAGTGTGGTAGAGATCATGTAGGTGAGAAAGTATAACTAATTAATGTAAATAAATAAAATGTAAAATTACCAGAACAGGTTAGGGGCGTAATTGGCTGATTTATACATCTTGCTTGCAAGATTTGAGGTGTGTTTGGACTTGTATAGTTGGAACCTGCAAATTTTGAGTAAAAAGATTAATATCTATTTGATATTAAGTAAGATTAATATCTATCCGCTATTTTTTTAGTATCACAAAAGTATTATTCAATGTTAAAAGTAAGTAAGAGATATATTGAGAGATGCATACCTTTAGGGTTCGTGCTTTTGCATGTTGGTGTTGTGACAGAAGTTTGTGAAGGAGAAGAAATGTTTTCTTTGTTGTCGTATGTATCCAATTTCCTCTTTCTCCTAGATTTGGTATTTTGTGTGGTACTCATGATATGAAACAGCTAACGATTGAAGTCGATGTATGTTGTAAAGTTCAGGTTGTATCCTTTTTATACAAGTTGTTTGTGCAATTGAGAGGATGATTGAATGATGATGTATACAAGATCCAATATTTTAGAGGATGATTAGCAATAATTTAGGAATTGTTCACTAAATTGTAGGCATATTAATTAGAAAAATTGTAAGTTTCTAATTTAATTGATTCTGTTTATTCTCTATCTCTATTTCCTTTATTTCTACTATGAATTGGAGGGAAGTTAAATTTTGAATTTTAAAATATTTTAACTAACTTCTAATGAATGTTTATACTTGTCAATAAGTTTAGTTCACGTTGTGTTAAAAAAGAAATGACTGTGCAATCGTTATTTTCGGGTTATGTGGAGTTTTTTTAGCTTGTAAAGAATGTTAAGTAAATTTGAGATTCGAGGATAATAAAGTGTTAGTTGGAGGCTGTAAAGAATGTTGAGTAAATTTGAGATTCGAGGATAATAAAGGATAATAAAGATTGTTTTTCTGTAACGTTTTTTTTATTACTAAATGTTAAATAGTTCAACTATAATAAACAATATTACCAATAGTGCATTAAGATAGTAAGATAAATGATTTATTGGTTTGTGTGAATTTGAAAGAACATATTATCAACACTGTTTAATGGAGAACGTGGAATAAGTAAATTGTTTGTAGGGAAATAAGACAATCAATAATTATTAAGAATAATTTGCTTGATAATAAAGAAAAAACACCTATAGGTGTTCAATGATTGAAAACAATCAATAAAAACCAACCTAAAAAAAAACAACCAAACATATTGTTTTGAGGCAACGAATCTAACTCCCTAGTGAGATGACATTGCCATTATTGAAACACAAAAAATGCAGGAAATTTTTGAAAAAGCAAACACAATAAATCAGTTGATTCACAACTTCTCCATTTTGGGTATCTTTAGTTCACCCAAGGCTGTAGTTGTTCCACCGGTAGGAGTATCAGTTGCCTCAGAGTCATCAGGAGAGTTACTTTTACATTTAACACCGCTACTTCCAGGTGTCTGCTTGTTTGAAGTAGGTGGTTCGTCGGTGATGACTTCAACTGTTTGCACCTGATGTTACAATTAAACAAGGATGTTACTTGATATCTTAATATTAGAAGAGGTTGTAGGTTAAACGTTTACTCGAGCAAATAAATAAAGCAATGTAATTAAGAAGTATGTATAGTTAGTATTAACAAATGTAAAGTAACCTTCAACGACTGAGGAGTTTGTGCACAAACGTTGTCATCAGCTTCTCCATAATCAACATCCTCAAAGTCAGCATACTCTGTTTCCTTGTCACTAAGCATTTGATTCAGAGTTTTTATAACTTCAGCATCATCAGTCAAGTCACTGACAGTGCATCCAGAGTATTGCTTGTCTTCGCCATACAAACTGTGTTTGACAATGAACGCATACTGCTTTTGTAGTATTTGATTCAGTTCTTGGGGGTACTCGCTTGATGTAATAGGACCCTGACACATTCGAAAGATTAACTGCTAGTGGTAAACATAATACAAAATTAAGGATGTACAGTGAGCGTTTATAGGTTGGTTGTAATGTAGAAAGGTGTGTGAAAAGTGCAGGATATGTTTTCACGTACGAAACAACTTACATTATTTGCAGTAGTATTCAACCACTGAACACTTCGATTTGTAATCTTAGAAAGATGAGTGTCGAACAAAGCCAACTCACAACCACCAGTTTTATCTTGAACATATATAATTGCACGAATCCTACATAGTAATATAGTGACATAGGATAGTTATAAGGATTAACTTCACATTGATATAAGGGTAATTAAATTAGTGTAGCAAAATTTTATTTTTGACCCATGTTGCTTGTTTAAAAAATATAGAATATCTTAAATAATGACACTATCTTACTTTGCGAACACATCTGTAACAGCTCGATCACATTTGGTGCATGATAAAATATTCTTCTCTTCCTCAAGACAGTAGCTTTTTATAACTTTTTTTTCACACACCCTGCAATAGTGTTGATACCAACCTTCATTTCCAGCAAACTTCTCTACTGTTCCTCTAACCACGAACGTACATACCTATGGACATTTGATCAGTAAATAATAATCAATAAAAGTTGTAGATGGTGTGAGTAATGAAATTAAATCCTTATGCATACCTTATCCATAAAACGCACTTCGTCTAGTACATAAGCTGTTTTGATTTCTGGGTCAGTGAATTTTGCATATGCAGATTGAACCTGTTTGTCAAGCCTAATGTCAATAGTAGGGTATTCATATCCATCCTGCTGCTGTGCTGTTGCCAATCTGATATAAAGTAAACATGAAATTGTATTCTGCATCAGTTAATGGTGACTTAAAGTGTATTTAAATAGAATTTTAGGGATGTTTGCATACAGGGTCTTGAAATCTTCAATCGGCTTTGAGGGTTCATTGATGGAAATTGTAAAGCCCCATAGTTGGTTACTGATTTGAAGACCTATCAACGTGGTGATGTTATATAAAATTAGAAAGTAACAAACAATGAAATATAAAATTCTAAAGATAACTATGAAATAATAATCGTAGTTACAACAACGTGAATGAGTTTACCTTCCCAGTTAGTCATGCGGCAGTTGTGAAGCCACACGATTTGTGGTTCATCCTTATTTTTCTTTTCAAGTTGGGAGTTGTACAACTTATCAGCATGACATCCCCATATCTTGCATCGAACCTTTTCACCACTGTTATTTAATACAGAAGAAGGAATAGTTACTTGTAGGTAATTTAACAATATTAGTTACAAAATAAAATTTAAAGTAATCAATGTCTATGTTTACAAATGATATCAGTATTTTTAAATTAATGTCTATGTTTACTAATGCTATCAATAATTTTAAATGTTGAATGATTTTTTTGGTACCTTGGATGTTGTAGTTCAAACAAAACAGATATCTTCTTAGTATCTCCTTCTTCGACAACCTTATAATTGTTCATGGTCACTAACTGCCCGACTACATCTAAAAAATGTAAACAATAACAAAGTCACAAATGAATATTATTTGGTTAGCTTCATGATATTGTTCGAAGATGATGGGATCATCTAAATATTATGTTTCCAAAATTATTAGTACAATATGATAACAAAAACCTGCAAATACAATAATGTTAAACTATGCCTTACCAAACACATCATTCAACCCAACATTCCCTGCGTTAACATCTTCATAGTTAACAAAATCGATCAGATCAGCCATAATATTGAATGGCTGACATCGCCTCACTCTGGTTTTCCTATTAAGATTGATCTTAAATTCATGAGCAACCAACCTGTTCTCCTCTTCATGTTTTTAGACATCAAAGTTTGTCATTTCTAAATAGCTGCCCAATTTAAAGGTACGTTCAAAGAACTGCATGAAACTCTTGAAAATTGTGGCTCGCATTTTGTTTCCCTGAATATGTAAAACAAAGTCAATTATATAATTTTACGGATCTAGTTGTAACATATAATAAAAATTTATAAAATTAGAATGGACATACCTGATCATCAGCAAGAATGAATTCGTATGAAGATACATTATCAGGCTGCTTGTAAACAGTTTTAACCCAACTATCTATCACCTTAACTCTAACATTCCAATCCTTTCTTTCATTAGTGATCACACTAAGAGGACTGAAAACTACAACTTCTGCCATGAGCGATTTATGTTGATTATTAATGTAGTGGATTTAGCTGTTCGAGAGTGAATAGGATGTGTTAGAATGTATGTTATTTATAGGCAAGAAAAAGGAAGCTAATACGTGTGTTTAGAGATTCTAATTTTGGAAACGATATCATGTAAATCAATCAAAGATGTGATACTTACGAAATGTGATTTTGTTTTTAATGGCAATAAATCAATTATTTTTACGATTGATTTGATGTGATCAATATATTTTAGGTTTGGATTGATTAAATATCGGTGACCAGAATACAGTCAATATTGCATAATTATCATCATTAACACAAAACATGGACTGTAAAAGGGCTAAAAGGACATATTCGAACAATCAAATTACTATCAACAAAGCTTTACTGATAAACTTCTGTAAGTATATGTAAGAGGATGACAAACATGGACATTAATTAATCATAAATTATTCAGAGATAATGAGTAATTGAATACCTTCATATGATTTAACCCTAAATTGAAAAGTGCAAGAAGGTTCGTATGTAATCGAATTGAAGTTCGTTCCAGTTGATGATCTTCGATTATCGCAATAATCAGGGCTAATATGACTAAACACGATTATAAGTTCCATAGATTTTGTTAATTTTGATTTGTGCCAGAGGAAGGTTTCGTAAGAGTTTGATTTTCCAATTGAGCCGGATATACGCCTAAATTCACGGATAGAACATAAAATATGTTTAAGCGCGATGTTTTTTTAAAATTTTAAACCCTTGTGCTGTATTTAATTTAAACCTTGGGTATTATTGGAAGTTTAGTGGTAAGTTTGATTTATTGGCCAATTTATGTGTAGATTAATTTTTGGCCATTGGATCAAAGGGTATATGGTGGTCTTTTTTTGATCTTATGGTGTTGAATGGTGTTTTGTGAAGATTTATTGCTCAATAAGTTTTGTATTTTAAGGGTTAGGGGATATATATATATATATATATAAACATATATATATATATATATATATATATATATATATATATATATATATATATATATATATATATATATATATGTTTATGTGAGAAAATATAAATATAAATATTAAATATAATTTATAGATATAGTAGATGTAGGGCGAAAATGGAAAGGGAAAATGATAAAACCTTTTTTATATATAAAAAAGTTGTAATGTTTTTTTTTTTTTGAACCGTTGAAAAAAATGACCCTTGTTGCATCAACTTTTCTGTAATACTTACAGTTCAAGTATAGTGACAAACACGTGTGGTCCTATTCATCAGAGAATTACTCGTATAAAATTGATACTCGATACAAGATCTTGTTTTCAAGCTTTTTCATTAGAGCCAATCCAGTGTCCATCATTTAAAAAAAAAAAAAAAAAACTAACTTCCCTTAAATTTGACATATGCACATCATTCGAGTATATTTCAGTTGATTACTATGTTGTACGGACTACGGAGTAAATAAGTTTTGAAAACGATTTTGTATTTCGATATCATTACTCGAAAATATGATTAGTGTAAAGGACCATTGGTGTAATGAGTCCTAAAATAAAGAACTATGATAAAACTACTAATTAACTTCAATGCAATTAAAAGGAATAATCATTACTTTAGGTTTAAAACATAGGCAAATTGTAAAAAACTTCCATTACGTGTATTATTTTTTGACAAAATTACGTTGTTGATACCGAATGTTGCTCAAAACACGGATTGGCCTAAAGTATTATATTGACACGAATGAGCCTGATGTTTTAATTTGTTACTCGGTTATTACCTGAGCCCGTTAAGTAGGGTCATGCGAGTTGCAAGTAAGGGTATTCTCATCATTATATTAACCCTTTCATCTTTATTTTTTGAGAGGTGATATTTCCAAACAAGTTTTTTATACATCCACACACTTTTGTTGATATTTTTCAATAATGTCCCTATAATAAATTGTACTACTTAGTAAAAAACGTGTGTACCATATTATTAATGGCAGTTTAGTAAATCTATATGCATTTATCAAAATTGTGTTTGGAAATATCACTTCCACCAACGAATCTCATTAACAACAACCACTAATTAACATAAATCTAGCATGTCATTTAACACCCAAATCAAACGACTACAATATCCTTGTTTTTAGGGTCGGGTTTTGTAGATCTAAGGGTTGGAACCACCATACAGATCTTACAGATTTGGATTGCCGTCATCCAGATCTTACTGACCCGATGTGATTTTCAGATTTGGAGCTTTACACGTCGGGAACAATGGTGATTAACAAATTGTTCAAAGCTGGTGCTTTTCTGTCAGGAGAAAAACATGAGATTTCATCATCTATTTTGTTATGAGATGTTGATCCATAATCTCTTTTAATTTTGGTTAATTAGATATTTATGCTTTTGAAATCAAAATAATGTGTATGTATGTTTATTCTTGTTGAATCTTTTGTTTAATTATTAGTTGAAAAAGATGAGAAATGATATATTGGAATTTAAGAGTTAAAAAAAGATGAATCTGATGTGAAGGGACGCAAATGACGAAGGTACATGTTTTGAAAAAGTATGTTTTGTATAGATTTGTGATGAAAACTTTGATTATGTTTTGATTGATTTAATTTGATGGTGGGGTTGAAGGATTTGAGGGTGAAGAATTGTTGAAGTTGAAAATGAAAACGATGTTGAAATGTATTTAAAAGTGGGGGAGATGATATGTGTAAAGAAGAAAGAAAAAATTACGCCTTTGGTACCTGTAGTTTGTTTATATTTTCTTCACAACACCTAAACTTTATTTTTTACATAGTTGGTACCTGTATTTTGCTTAACTTTCGTGGTTGGTACCTCAACCTAACTTCCGTTAAGTTTTTGAGGTTAACTCCCCTCATGTGCCACACATGTGAGGGCAAATTCGTCCCTTTAAAATTAATAATTTATTCCATTTAAAAACCATTTAAATTGAAACCATCTAATCTCTATCGTTTCATTATAAACCCTAATTAGCTGCTTCCCAATTACGTTTCAAATAATCGATCTGTTTTTCTGGCCACGTATATACTTATGTGTTAAGTTGCAGAGACACTTTTACTCATCTCCATTTAATACCTTTTTATTCTAAAATTAATACTCCAGAAAATTGCAAACCTTCATAATTAAAACAGGTATCTTTCGAAATAAGATTCATAAATCAATACTCCATAGATATCTTTATGAACACAATATTATGACCTTGCTTTTGTGAAAATAGGCAATTTTACAAGAACATCATTGGTGAATGTTTGACTGATATGCCATCGAAAGAGCTCAAGAACCTCGAAGTTAAGTTAGAGAGAGCAATTGGAAGAATTCGTTCTAAAAAGGTATAGCTTATTTTGCTAACTTCTAACTTCTTAAATCTCCAAAATCTCTTTTTTTTTTTAAAAACAAGCAAAATCTCCAAAAGCTCTATCATAGTAGGACTTGGATACATGCTGTTTTCATTCTTTTTAATCAGATCAAAATTCATGTATGTTTCTGAGATCTGATTACTGGAATGTGATCTACAATCAAAACCTAAGTTCTTGATTATTCAAATCAAATTAACAACAAATCAGTGGCGAATTTGATCGTGTTCTTCATTTGTGTTCGTCACTAACCGATTTGAGCTTCGGAACAATTCGAGATAATTTTCAGAAAAGTAAAAATGCAGAAGTCTTCGTTATCATATAGTGAAACTCTCTGTAAAAACTCATATCAAAACATGAAGAATCGAGCTTGAATTTCGAGGTCAAAGTTTCAAAGAGAAAGTCAAACGAACTGACTTGGATCAAATTCGAGTTCTGTGTTTTGATTCAGGTTATTTTAATGATTCTTGAGTGTTATGTGGATGATTTGCAACGTATTTCATGAAGGATTTGTGTTCTGAAACGATCTGAATTTCGATGTTAGTTTTTGATGTTCCTTATTGAAACTGCTACTGCTACTGTCGGTTGAGGTTTAACAATGATAAAATTAGTCAAAGAAAATTACAACCTAACAGAATTAATCCGCACCAGCGGTCCAACACCACGTAGTCACTTTTATATATACAAAGACTATTCTTATTCTAATCAATATGGAGTATTATTTAGCAAGTAAAGTAAGACCAGATGATAAATAACATACATACATTCTACCTGTAACTCTATTATTATAATTCAGTCGCAGATAATATTATACAACAATAAAATATAATATACTCAATCAGAGCACATAAATATCTGAAAGTCATGAAACATTGTTCCAAATAGTTCGTAATTTCGTAAACCAAAATTGCGCTGATGACGATGATTATTGGAGATTGACGAATTTGCCCTCACATGTGTGGCACATGTGGGGGTTAACCTTTAAAACCTAACGGAAGTTAGGTTGAGGTACCAACTACGAAAGTTAAGCAAAGCATAGGTATCAACTATGTAAAATACCCTTACATGTAAGGCACATGGGTCACGTAACGAGGCCTGACTAACGGTCGTTAGAGTGAGATACCAACTGAGTAATAAATTGAAACATAAGGCTCATCAGCACCAAAAAAATACTTAGGGCCATTCTGTGTAACTTTGAGCAAATATTGGGTACCAACGGTGTAATTTTCTTTTATTTTTTAGCTGAAAAAACAAACTTATATAAAAAAAAAAGAAATTTCATCGAATAATGTAAGAATTTAAAAACGATACAAAGATGTGGCGAATGTTAACTAAACAAAGAATCAACAAATCACAACGATAAAAATCGACGACAAGATGAAATTTAAACAAATTACTTTGTAGAATGGAAAAAACGACCTAAAAAGAAGAACTAATACAAGAAAATTAGAAACTACATAAAAAGTCAAATATGCAAACAAAGAGAATCAAATAATGCAATCACCAAATCCCCAAGCAACATAGGAAAACTCCATTTGAATTATATTGTCCGTTAATTTTGAATATCTCAAATTGATTGTCCAACTCCTCACAGGGGTGGGCCTAGTTTATCTACAGTGATAAAACGAGCTACCAGTGAAAAACACGATGCAATGGAATTTTTTATTTTAGCTTTTATTGTAAATTTTTATGTGTGACACCACTCGATAGTATAAATTTTGTTGAAATTTTAACTAATGACATCCGTGACTATGAATTCTAGATCAGCCCGTGATTTTATAAATAGATAAGAATAATGAGGTAATTTTTTGTGGTGGTCAGGAAAGAGTAGAAAATAGTCAGATATTAATCATGTTTGGTTGTGTAAATTAGAGTATGAGGTCGGACTACTTGCCTTCTTTGGTAATTCGAATAGAGAAAACCTTCTTCCTTTAATGAGGTAATTTTTTTTTATCTCTACTTTATATATTTAAGATAAAATAATAAGTAAAAAGTAATATATAAAATGGAAAACTTAACAAAAAGTAATAGTTATTATAAACTGTTTTCGTGTCGGTCTACGGACTCTGTTTCTATCGGGCCGACTATGGAATCTTTAGCCTCATCCTCGTTTGGGCCTTCTGGGGTTGATGGTCCTGTTTCTTATGGACCTTTGTCAAATGTTGGTATGATGTCTGGATCGTGTGTAAGTGAAACATAGTCTAAATAAAATGGATCGTGATACTTCAATCGATGAAAAAGTAGTTTATAACGCAGTAGCTCGTTTTCGGGTTAAGAAGAAAAAATTTCCCCCCTAATAAAACACCATTTTACTAATTATGTCTTGCAGAGAAAACATTTGAAACGTAGAAGGCGTCGGGACGAATATAGATGGTTTGAAAGAGCTTATCTAGTTGATATGATGGAGGCTTTGGATAAAGATGATGACGTCGAGGATTATTGTTCATGCTCTGATTCGGACACGTAACATTGTTGGATGGTGTCATGGTTAGCTCGATTGACATTTATAAACATTTGTATTTTTTCGGGATTCCCTCGTGTGTTGTTTTTTGTTTGGTTTCTCCCTTAGGTGCTTTTTCGTGTTTATTTTGTTGTTTCGAGTTGGTGGTCTAGTCGTCCATGATTTGTAGGTCGTGTCTTTTCGTGGTCTCGTGTTGTATTTGCTAGCTTCTTGCTAGATTTTTTGGTTTATATAATAATTTTCTTGCCTTAAAAAAAAAAAAAAAAAAAAAAAAAAAAAAAAAGATTTATAGTTTGAAAAGTAGGAAGTATGCTACACACCATATAGTGATGTTACGCCAATTCTTATTCATATTCATATTCATATTTCATATTTTTTATTATTAAAATTCACTATTTGAAAGCGGTGTATAAAGGACGAAGGTGGTGTCTTTTTCATTCAATTGCATACGACTCTTCCTTCTCATCTTTCAGGCGTCCGTACCTACATATTCCCTGTCGTGTACCTTATATCCGAAGTTCCTTCCTATACAATTAGCGATGATAATAAATTGAATATCAATCGGGTGATTTTATATCATATATATTTAATTTTAAAAATCATTATCTACATTCACGTAATTTCTCGTATAATTTATCCATCTATATTCATATCTATTTTATTAAAAAAGTTAACGATCGTTCAACGTTGAATTTTTGTTAAGATATTCTTAGATATCAAATAAAATGTTCAAAGTAATTTTAACAGATATAAATATAATTAAATATAATAAAATTTATACAGAAAACCATGTAGTAATCGTTGTCGTCATATCATCAATATGTATTAACTAATGTCTTAACTATCATATATTTAAGATTATTTTTTTTGAAAAGCAAGATGATATATATAGATATTAACAGAATACAAGTAAACGGCTATGACCAACAAAAATTGAGTCAAGCTATGAGTTCACGAATACATATATAGGGTGCAAAGTTTGCGACCCACTCGAACCTAACAATTAACTATCTCAATAGAAAGACGGATTAATAATCCAATTATGCCAATCCACACTAAGGCCTTTTATCTTAGTAGAGATCCATTCAAAGGACTTTACTCGGACATCATTAACCACGACCGGTGCAATACTTCCTTTGTCTTGAAAAATCTTCATATTCCGATTCCTCCATAAAGAGTACATACATGTCCAATGTGACGACCCGAAAATTTTCCGACCAAATTTAAACTTAATCTTATTTGATTTCAACATGATAAGCAAAGTCTGTAAACTTAATCTTATTTGCCCTTTTGACTATTACCGACGATTTACGAACATCGGTGAGAAAATAAATATGTAGATATATATGAATTCTAATATATATATATATATATATATATATATATATATATATATATATATATATATATATATATATATATATATATATATATATATATATATATAATTAATAAATATTAAAAATTTAATAAATTATATAATCAGTAGATATTATATAATGGATGGTAATTTATTAAATTTAATTATAAGTTTGAATATAAATGTTATATTAACATTATTATCATTACCAATGTTTTATTAAGTAGTACTATTAATAAAATTATTAAATAGATTGTTATTTTTATTACCAGTATATATATATGGTAATGTATAAATATTAAATATTAAAAATATGTTATTATATACATATTACATGTGATGACCCGAAAATTTTTGACTTATTTAAAGTCTGTTAGATTGAGTCTCAAAATTTTAGAACTGTTTCATATATACAATTACCTTTGACTACTCTCGACGATTCATGAACAATTATATGTATGTATATATATATATGTACAAGTAAAAACGACTTTTCTACAGTAAAACCCTATTTGCTACAGTAAAAATTACTTTGCTACAGTAAAACACTATTTGCTACAGTAAACACTATTTGCTACAGTAAATCACTATTTGATGTCGACGAACTAGCAAACAAAAACGGAAAAGGCGGCCATGCGATCGCATGGCAAAAACACTGAAAACTCATGCGATCGCATGAGCTACAGTAAATCGAAAAGTATTATAAATACGCCAGATTCCTGCACGAACTCTTCACACTTTAATTTTCTTTAATCAATTTTTATATTTATAATTATAATTATAATTTTAATTTAAGTTTAATAATAATAAAGTATATTCGAGGGTGTTTTAATTCGGGTTTCAAACCGCTTTAAGCTAAGAAAATATTGGGTATTGTTCGGGGTATTGTTCTTGAATCCAAGGCCAACCATACAGTCGTCTACCATCATTACGTCTACGCAATTTGCCTACAATATTGAATCGCAATATTGAACTGTGAGTTATAGTCTCCCTTTTTAAATACTTTAAATATTTTTGGGCTGAGAATACATGCAATTTATTTTAAACGCGATAAGACACAAGTACATACTAAATTCTACACTGAGTTAAACCGAAAATCCCTTAGCTTTGGTAACTAGTAGCTGCCAGTACATAGGATATGGACTAGTGAGCGCGAATAATTGTATATGGATCCATAGGGCTTGACATCCCCGTCCGAGCTAGAGCGCTAGCCTTTTAACAGACGTATGTTATTTGAGTTTAAGACACGTTGGTTTGCATGTATTAAAACGAATGGGGTAATTATCACTATAGCGTTAAGTTTAGTTACCAGGGTGCTCTGTTACGTAGAATCTATTGATAAACTTTTGATGAAATCTTGTGGTCTATCTTTATATATGTTTATGACTCGAGCAATTAAACCTATAACTCACCAACATTCGTGTTGACTTTTTAGCATGTTTTATTCTCAGGTCCTTAGAATGCTTCCGCTGTGATGTGCTTGTTGCCTGCATGGAGTCTCTCATGCTTTGTACAAAGTTTATTGCATTCAAAATAAAACTGCGTTGTTTAATAAATAATTGGACTGTGAAGTCAACCTGTAAATTAAAGACTTATGTATTTTGGGGTTTTGCTTATACCTAAGCACTCGCCCACATGTTTATAACTTTCTATGTTTAGAAAGTCACTTATTTTAATGAATGCAATATTTTATCAAAACGTATCATATAGAGGTCAAAACCTCACTGTGGAATCAATGATTAACGTGCTGCGTCAATAGCGATTTTGACGGGTTGTTACAGTTGGTATCCGAGCTTGAGGTCATAGGGAACTAGAAATTACATTAGTGTGTTTAACTGGTAACTGTTAGGATGCATTAGTGAGTCTGGACTATGACCATATCTGTTTTTACTGATTTTTGCTTATCATTTGGTCAAAAACATTATATGTGATATATTTATATGCTAACGTAATTGTTGTTTCAATTATGTGATAGATGACTTCTTCTAATCCTATCATTTTATACGACTCGGAATCGGACACTGAATCTATTCTATCCACAACTGAAAAGGGCGTTCCAATACCTATTAAAGAAGAAATTGTGTTAGCCGGGGAATCTCAACTCCCGGTAAACCCAGAGGAGGTTCCAGCTCCACCCAGCTTTAGTTTTCCGGAGCCACAGTCTCGTTGGCATGGACCCATGATCCCTGGAGTAAACGAGGATCATCCATTTCTAAACAAATATGGACATTGGTCCAGATATACCGCCGACGGGCGAGTTGTGCCGATTACGCCTGGCAGATTTCAGTTCATGACCACCGGTACATATTCTCGCAGTTCGTCATCATATTCTCCTACACATGACTCAGACAGTTCGTCATCAGACGAGATCAGTGAGGAGGAGGATTTCGCTAATGAAATAAAAGAGATCACTAAGGAGAAATTCCAACTTGCTATAGATAATAAAAACAACCACAATAATAAAAAGTCCTTAATTATTAAAAAGGAACATGACCATTCGATCCGTAACCACCCTTATTGTATTAAACCCACTGAGGCAACGGGTACCTCAAAACCCCAACCAAAAATAAAATACACTGCCAGAATGTCTGTCGGACCATGTGCACACAAACAATTGGCAGAGAGAACCAAATGGGAAGAAGTTTCTGATAGTTCTGAATAAACGACCTCGCAACCATAAATCTTCCATGCGCTATTTTATTGCTTATGTGTGCTACTCTATCTTGTTATGTAAAACAAGCATATGTAAAATATCAGTATTGTATGGTATTATATTATTTTGGTTTATTAATAATAAATGCATGGAATGATTATTTGTATTATTACTACTTCTTATTATTATTATTACATAATAATGTAGTAACTCGCTATAATTTTTCATAGTGGAATATTATTAGGATTTTAGTAGTTAATTCCTTGTACTAGCTATTATGTATGAACTTAACGGGTAGGTAATACCCTAGAAATAATTATAAAATGTTAATAAGAAGAAAAGGCTTTTATAATAATTGGTTCATATTATTAATATGCTACGATTAACTATTGACAACTCATTTTACCTATAATATTCTATATGATTAAATTATATCTGTTGTGTTTATTGAAGAAACATGTCTCAAATGTCGGATGCTGAGTTTGAGCAACTAGTCGAGAAACGTGTGAATGAAAGAATTGCTGCAACCGAGGCAGCAAAAGCAACAGCCGAAGCAGCAGCCGTAAACACAAATTCACGAAACGGATGCTCATACAAAACTTTTCAAGGATGCAAACCACAGACGTTTAGTGGAACAGAGGGACCAGTCGGTCTAACCCGATGGTTTGAAAAGATGAAGTCCGTTTTCAAAATCAGTAATTGTGCAAACGGAGACAAGTCAAAGTATGCTTCGTGCACGTTGCAAGATGGTGCACTTACTTGGTGGAACAATTATGCTAAAGCAGAAGGAATAGATACGGCATATGATATCTCTTGGGAAGAACTGAAAAAGATGCTAATCGAGGAGTACTGTCCTCGAAACGAGATCAGAAAAATGGAATCTGAGTTACGTAATCTGAAGGTTATCGGTGCGAATCTCAATAACTATGAAAAGCGTTTCATGGAACTAGCCTTGTTGTGTCCCGAATTGGTGCCAAATGAGAAATGAAAGATAGAAATGTATATTGACGGTTTATCGATCAATATCAAAGGAAATGTTACATCGTCCAAACCGAATACGATGCAGGAAGCCATGACAATGGCACACCAACTCATGGACCAGATCACAGAGAGTTCGATTAAGGCACCAATTACCGAAGTCAAGACAATTGAAGGAAAGAGGAAATGGGAAGACTATAAGGGCAAAAGTACTCACCTGAAGAAACAAGAAACTTTTAAAGGTAAACAAGATGGGGCAACTGCAAGTCCAAACTATAAGGGACCCCATCCGTTATGCAAAAGATGTTACACACATCATGCAGGTTATTGCCAAGTGGTCTGTGATAAGTGCAACAAGAAAGGACATGTGGCGAAAGATTGTTATGCCACCGTTTCTGAAGTAAAGACAAAACTGACCGATGTCAAGAAATGTTTTGGATGCGGGAAGTCTGGTCACTTTATAAATCAATGCCCTGATAAGGAGAAGAACAAAGAACCCGCACGTGGGAGGGCATTTAATGTTAGTACCAGTGAAGCACGTGAGGATCCTAATCTTGTCACGGGTACGTTTACCGTTAATAATCAACTAGCTTCTATTATGTTTGATACGGGTGCTGATAGAAGTTATATGTGTAAAGACTTTAGTTCTAAACTAAAATGTGCATCATTACCTCTAGACGATAAATATACTATAGAATTAGCTAATGGTAAACTGATAAAAGCCGATAAAATTTGCCATGGTTGCGAAATGAATCTCGCTGGTGAAACTTTCAAAATCGATTTGATACCCGTAGAATTAGGAAGTTTTGACGTAATCGTTGGCATGGACTGGATGTCCAAAACAAGAGCGGAAGTTGTTTGCGCTGAGAAAGCAATCCGCATCCCTCGTAAGGATGAAACGTCATTAATGATTTATGGGGAGAAGAGCAACTCAAAGCTGAACTTTATCAGCTGTATGAAGGCCCAGAAACTTATAAGAAAAGGTTGTTATGCTATTCTGGCACACGTAAAGAAGATCGATACTGAAGAAAGAAGCATTAATGACATGCCGGTTGTAAGAGAATATCCTGGAGTATTTCCAGAAGAATTACCGGGGCTACCTCCACACAGATGTGTAGAATTCCAGATTGATCTCATACCAGGAGCTGCACCTGTAGCCCGATCTCCATATAGACTTGCACCTTCAGAAATGCAAGAATTACAAGACCAGTTGCAAGAATTATCGGACCGTGGATTTATTCGTCCTAGTTTTTCACCTTGGGGTGCTCCTATTCTGTTCGTCAAGAAGAAGGATGGATCTATGAGAATGTGCATAGATTACCGAGAATTAAACAAATTAACGATCAAGAATCGGTACCCATTACCGAGGATTGATGATTTGTTTGATCAATTGCAAGGATCAAGTGTTTATTCTAAGATTGATCTACGCTCCGGATATCATCAGCTGATAGTGAAGGAAGAAGATGTTCCTAAAACCGCGTTCAGAACCCGTTACGGTCACTATGAGTTTCTAGTCATGCCTTTTGGATTAACTAATGCTCCACCAGTATTCATGGATCTAATGAATCGCATCTGTAGACCGTATTTAGACAAATTTGTCATTGTTTTTATCAACGACATATTGATTTACTCGAAGAACAAGGAAGAACATGAGCAACACTTAAGACTGGTACTGGAGATACTCAAGAAAGAAGAATTGTACGCAAAATTTTTGAAATGTGATTTCTGGTTACAAGAAGTACAATTTTTGGGCCATTTGTCAGTAAACATGGAATTAAAGTTGACCCCACCAAGATCGAAGCCATTAGTAAATGGGAAACCCCGAAGACTCCAACACAAATTCGCCAATTCTTAGGTCTTGCTGGTTACTACCAAAGATTCATTCAAGATTTCTCTAGAATCGCCAAACCCTTAACTGCATTGACTCAAAAGGGAAAGAAGTATGATTGGTCCACGGAACAGGAATCCTCATTTCAGTTATTAAAGAAGAAGTTAACGTCTGCACCCATTTTGTCATTGCCGGAAGGAAATGATGATTTCGTGATCTATTGTGACACTTCGTGCCAAGGTTTAGGACGTGTATTAATGCAACGCACAAAAGTTATTGCATATGCCTCATGACAACTAAAAATTCATGAAAAGAACTATACGACGCACGATTTAGAACTTGGAGCAGTAGTTTTTGCACTCAAAATATGGAGACACTATCTATATGGCACCAAGTGTATAGTGTACACCGGCCATAAGAGTCTTCAGCATATTTTTGATCAAAAACAACTCAATATGAGGCAACGTCGCTGGGTAGAGTTGTTAAACGATTACGATTGTGAAATCCGTTACCACCCCAGAAAGGCTAATGTTGTAGCTGATGCCCTAAGTCGAAAAGAAAGAGTAAAACCTCTTAGGGTCCGAGCATTGAATATTACAATTCGTACTGATCTCACAAAGCAAATTCAAGCAGCACAGTTAGAAGCTTTAAAAGAAGAAAACGAAAAAGGCGAAATAAGCAAAGGGTTAGAAAAACAACTTGAAGAAAAAGTCGATGGAACCCTGTATTTTGCTGGTAGGATATGGGTACCAAAACATGGTAACCTAAGGCAACTAGTACTGGATGAAGCACACAAAACGAGGTACTCAATTCACCCAGGAAACGGAAAAATGTACCACGATCTCAAGAAGTTTTATTGGTGGCCTAATATGAAAACAGAAATTGCTACTTATGTAAGCAAATGTTTAACGTGTGCAATGGTCAAAGCTGAGCACCAAAAGCCGTCAGGATTACTGCAACAACCAGAAATTCCGCATGGAAATGGGAAAGAATAACTATGGATTTCATTACGAAATTGCCAAGGACTGCAAGTTGTCATGATACTATTTGGGTGATAGTGGATCGTCTAACTAAATCAGCTCACTTTCTACCAATAAAGGAGACAGACAGTATGGAGAAATTAGCACGCCTATATTTGAAGGAAGTAGTTTCCAGGCATGGTGTACCCATCTCTATCATATCTGATCGTGACACCCGATTCACATCACGTTTCTGGCAGTCATTACAAAAAGCATTGGGAACTCGATTAGATATGAGCACCACTTATCACCCACAGACAGATGGTCAAAGTGAAAGAACAATACAAACATTGGAAGACATGTTACGGGCATGCGTGATTGACTTTGGAACCAGTTGGGATCGACACTTACCGTTGGCAGAATTTTCATACAATAACAGCTATCATACGAGCATCAACGCAGCGCCATTTGAAGCACTTTATGGTAGAAAGTGCAGATCTCCTATCTGTTGGAGTGAAGTAGGAGAAAGACAACTTACTGGACCAGAAATTATTCATGAAATCACCGAAAAGATCATTCAAATACAACAGCGATTGAAAACGGCCATGAGTCGCCAAAAGAGTTATGCTGATGTAAGAAGAAAACCGCTAGAATTTCAAGTGGGCGACAAAGTCATGTTGAAAGTGCCACCCTGGAAAGGCGTAGTACGATTCGGTAAACGAGGAAAGTTAAGTCCTAGGTACGTAGGACCCTTTGAAATCACCGAAAGAATTGGAGCAGTTGCTTATCGATTAAAGCTACCGCAAGAACTTAGTAGTGTTCACGACACATTTCACGTGTCAAATTTGAAGAAATGTTTAGCTGAAGAGGATGTCGTAATTCCTCTTGACGAAATACGAATCAATGATAAACTCCATTTTGTCGAAGAACCTGTTGAAATCGTGGACCGTGAGGTCAAACAATTAAAACAAAGCAAAATACCGATAGTTAAAGTTCGTTGGAAAGCTAGACGAGGACCCGAGTTTACTTGGGAACGTGAAGATCAAATGAAGCAAAAGTATCCACATTTGTTCACTAATATCGCTCATAAAACAGGTACTACTCAAAATTTCGGGATGAAATTTTCTTTAACGGGGAGGTACTGTGATGACCCGAAAATTTTTGACTTATTTAAACCAATTCTCTATACGATTTATTATTTTAACACGTTAAACAAAGTCTGTTAGATTGAGTCTCAAAATTTTAGAACTGTTTCATATATACAATTACCTTTGACTACTCTCGACGATTCATGAACAATTATATGTATGTATATATATATGTACAAGTAAAAACGACTTTTCTACAGTAAAACCCTATTTGCTACAGTAAAAATTACTTTGCTACAGTAAAACACTATTTGCTACAGTAAAACACTATTTGCTACAGTGAAATCGTATTTTGCTACAGTAAACACTATTTGCTACAGTACCACTATTTGATGTCGACGAACTAGCAAACAAAAACAGAAAAGGTGGCCATGCGATCGCATGGCAAAAACACTGAAAACTCATGCGATCGCATGAGCTACAGTAAATCGAAAAGTATTATAAATACGCCAGATTCCTGCACGAACTCTTCACACTTTAATTTTCTTTAATCAATTTTTATATTTATAATTATAATTATAATTTTAATTTAAGTTTAATAATAATAAAGTATATTCGAGGGTGTTTTAATTCGGGTTTCAAACCGCTTTAAGCTAAGGAAATATTGGGTATTGTTCGGGGTATTGTTCTTGAATCCAAGGCCAACCATACAGTCATCTACCATCATTACGTCTACGCAATTTGCCTACAATATTGAATCGCAATATTGAACTGTGAGTTATAGTCTCCCTTTTTAAATACTTTAAATATTTTTGGGCTGAGAATACATGCAATTTATTTTAAACGCGATAAGACACAAGTACATACTAAATTCTACACTGAGTTAAACCAAAAATCCCTTAGCTTTGGTAACTAGTAGCTGCCAGTACATAGGATATGGACTAGTGGGCGCGAATAATTGTATATGGATCCATAGGGCTTGACATCCCCGTCCGAGCTAGAGCGCTAGCCTTTTAACGGACGTATGTTATTTGAGTTTAAGACACGTTGGTTTGCGTGTATTAAAACGAATGGGGTAATTATCACTATAGCGTTAAGTTTAGTTACCAGGGTGCTCTGTTACGTAGAATCTATTGATAAACTTTTGATGAAATCTTGTGGTCTATCTTTATATATGTTTATGACTCGAGCAATTAAACCTATAACTCACCAACATTCGTGTTGACTTTTTAGCATGTTTTATTCTCAGGTCCTTAGAATGCTTCAGCTGTGATGTGCTTGTTGCCTGCATGGAGTCTCTCATGCTTTGTACAAAGTTTATTGCATTCAAAATAAAACTGCGTTGTGTAATAAATAATTGGACTGTGAAGTCAACCTGTAAATTAAAGACTTATGTATTTTGGGGTTTTGCTTATACCTAAGCACTCGCCCATATGTTTATAACTTTCTATGTTTAGAAAGTCACTTATTTTAATGAATGCAATATTTTATCAAAACGTATCATATAGAGGTCAAAACCTCACTGTGGAATCAATGATTAACGTGCTGCGTCAATAGCGATTTTGACGGGTCGTTACATTACATAACTGCAAAATATTACAAAAATTAATAAATTGTAATAATTATATATTTTGTATAATTACAAATTAGAAATATAAGTGTTATACTAAAATTAATATTACTCTCATTAATATTATTATATTAATATTAATATTGAAATCAGTATTAGTTATACTATTATTTTCAATATATAATAGATAAATATGAAATTTAATACATGTAAATTATTATATCTTAATTGTTACTTGTATTATCACTAGATATTATTATCATCAAAAAATCATTATTTTCATAATTATCAATATTATCATTATTTATTATTTTATCATTAATATTATTATTACCTTTATTATTAGTGTAAATATATAAGTTATAGATATGGAATTTGATATATATATATATATATATATATATATATATATATATATATATATATATATATATATAGATTGTTATATTACTACTATTAACAGTATTATTATCATTTATAATAATATTATTATTATTATCATTTTTACTAATATAATTATTATTATTATAGTTATCATTAGAATAAATTATTATTAAACCTATTATAAAAGATGTCATTATTGTTATTATTAATGTTATCATAATGCTATTATCATTATTATTATCAATATCTTTAACAAATATTATTAATATTATTACTAATAAAATTGTATTATTAATAAAACTGTTATTAATTAGTATTATTATTATTAATAATATATCTATTAATTTTTAATGTTTATATAATAAAATATATGATATATGAGCTGATATATAAAACGCGTAATACCTATTTCCAATCCGTTTTTAAACTATAATTGAATTGTATCTCCTGTATCTGATTATTGGAATTATGTCACAAATTAGTACGAATCTGTTATCAATCGTAATCATCTTTTATATTTTATTTCTCTATCGTCTTTATTTGTCTGATCAAATATTTTCCTGTTGACTCTTCTTTGCTATAAAACGAAAATTGCCAATGGGATACAACTACACTCAATCAACATTATATCCTCAACATCAACTATCAATTCTTACAGCATTTATTTATTTGATTTTTATTGAAAAATTTATAAATAACATTCCAGTTCCCTGTTCTGCTTTCGTTTTTCAAATTTAACGATTTTGAAATCAATTTCAAAAATTGTTAATGAGGTTTTGTTAGGAATCATCTAGTGAATCTGTTTGCAAAGTTTTAGCTTCCAATTCATTATATCGAGCATGAATTTATGAGTCAAAGATATAATTTCAAAAGGCAAACGTTTGGTTCTTGGCAAAATTTGAATTCGTTTTAATGATTCTGTTGAAATTGATAACTCAGAAAGTTTATACTAACAATTTAGAACCTAATTTATGTTATAAATTTTTTCTAAAACCATCTAGAATTTGATAAGTGATTCTGTGTTCTTCACGTTCCTAAAAAGGCTATTACAGCTTCTTTTAATTCGATTTTCTGTTTTAAACTAATTTGATCAATAAATAAATGTTCTGTATACATCAAAAATCTTAATGAAATAGCTAGTAAGTGATTCCGATCTCTGGTCATCTGAATTGGACAGAAGAAGAGAAAGGGGGAAAACAGAAGTCGGGTTGAATAAAATTAGGATTGATATAATTCAGATAAACAGATATGGTTGAGTGGTTAAGGTTGTTAACGGGTGAGCGAGAGGTCTCGGGTTCGATCCTGGATTGGTGCAATACTTTTTAAAACGGCTCTTTAAAGGTAGTCTTTATTTTTAAAAAAATTGTTATTATTATTATTATTATTATTATTATTATTATTATTATTATTATTATTATTATTATTATTATTATTATTATTATTATTTATTGTTATTATTATTATAGTTAATATTACTCCCAAAATCTAGATGTATGAGTAATATTATGATTGATATTATTAAGTAGTATAGTTATAATTATCATAGTTATAAATATTAAAGTCATTATTATTATTATTATTATTATTATTATTATTATTATTATTATTATTATTATTATTATTATTATTATTATTATTATTATTATTATTATTATTATTATTATTATTATTATTATTATTATTATTATTATTATAAGTATTACTAAATACTAATGTTAGTATTATTATTTTTATAATTCTAGTATTAATATCATTATTATGATTACGATTATTATTGTTATGAACCTAATAAAATTCGTTATCATATTGATTAATATTAGCACAAGTATCATTATAAATATTAGAATTATTATTATAAACATAAGTATTATTAGTAATATCATTAGTAGTAGTAAAATGGTTAAAATTATTATTATTATTAAGTATTAAGTATTATTATCAAAAATGATTATTACCCTCATTACTAAATTTTTTATTTTATTAAAAACTACTATAATTATCATTATTATAAGATTTAGTATTAAGACTATCATTAACAGTAAAGATTAATATTTTTATAGTTATTATTATACTATTACATTTATCACTAAGATTATTAACATTATTATTTTTATTTGTAATATTATGTATTATCATTTTTACCATTACAAATATTAATTCAGTACTATTACAATTACTAGTTTCAACAAACAAATAATATATATAAAAATATATTTAACATAAATAACTTAACTATATTAATGCTTTTTATATACAAAAAAGAATACATTTAATGAAATAATGAAAATATATAAGTTAATAATATAAAAGTTAAATCACTAATAATAATATATATCTGTTCGATTACATGTATATATTTTAATATATATACAAATAATATAGGTTCGTGAATCCGATGCCAACCATGCATTGTTCAGTATCGTCGTATGAATATTTTTACTACAAAATATTGTAGAGTGAGTTTCATTTGCTCCATTTTTAAATGCTTTTGCAATATATATTTTTGGGACTGAGAATACATGTGCTGCTTTTATAAATATTTTACGAAATAGACACAAGTAATCGAAACTACATTCTATGGTTGGATTATCGAATCGAATATGCCCCTTTTTAGCTTGGTAGCCTAAGAATTAGGGAAATGGCCTCTAATTGACGCGAATCCTAAAGATAGATCTATGGACCTTGACACGTCTCATTCGGGTTACGAATGCTTTAGTACTTCGATTATCATGTTCGATGAGAGTTCTGGAATGATGGGGATATTCTATATGCATCCTGTTAGTTCGATTATCAAGCGTTTACCATATGAATGATTTTTATCTCTATGCAGTTTGCGAAATGCCTGATATGAGATGATGTTTATGAGAAATGAATTGAAAATCTTGTGGTCTATTAAATTAATGGAAATGATTGTTATGTTAAACTAATGAACTCACCAACCTTTTGGTTGACACTTTAAAGCATGTTTATTCTCAGGTATGAAAGAAATATTCCGCTGTGCATTTGCTCATATTAGAGATATTACTTGGAGTCATTCATGACATATTTCAAAAAACGTTGCATTCGAGTCGTCGAGTTCATCAAGATTATTATTAAGTCAATTATAGTTGAATGTATTATGAAATGGTATGCATGCCGTCAACTTTCACTGTAAAGAAAGTGCGTCTTTTAAAAACGAATGCAATGTTTGCAAAATGTATCATATAGAGGTTAAGTACCCCGCGATGTAACCAAATGTAATGTATTCTTCCAGATGGATTAGGACAGGTCCTTTCAGTTGGTATCAGAGCTGTGGTCTTAGCGAACCAGGTCCTGCATTAGTGTGTCTAACTGATAGTTGTTTATATGCATTAGTGGGTCTGGACTTCGACCGTGTCTGCATGTCAAAAGTTTTGCATATCCTTTAGTGTCGAAAATTATTTGCTTATCATCCTTAAAGTCTAGATACGTCTTACTACCTCTATTGCATAGATAGTGTATAGATAAATTCATATCTTAGCGTATCTATTTTTGTTACCTTTGCCTGACAGCTTCCGTAGATTCCTCCGTAACTTATCGGATTTTAGTATTATATATGCATATGTAAATTATGTATTGTAGGGTACTAATCTACATCCTATAATCTATTTCTTATCGAAAATCCTCCATCTGATCGTACGAGATGAATCCCTCAACCAGTTCGAGTCCCTCAGATTCCGATAGCTATTCCGATAGTTATTCTGACAGCTATTCTGATATAGATACTCACCTAAGCTCCGAAAGCAGTGTAAATGAAATGGATCAACCAATCAGCCATCATCAATTCATCTGATGGGTTTGTAGTCGACTTAATCAATGGAGACGAGAAGAAGGCGATCCTTTCTACAAACCGAATTCACCTCTTGGCGAAGAACCTGAAGCACTTACCGGCGAACCTGTCCAAAACACCATTTCCACCCTCATTTCCAGGATATCTCATAACTATTATATATTATCCACAATTCTAAACCTTATTCATCCGCTCGTTCCAATCACCAAACATCCCGAAGTAATCGAAGAAGTCAACGAGCTTCGCGCCCGAGTTGTAACCTTGGAAAATATGGTGCAAAACCTACCAGTTTCAGCAGCATCACCAGCCCCAGTAGTACCACCAACAACAACATCCGCATCACGCGCCTCAACATCACAATCTGTACCTCGAGCATAATCATCGTTCTACATGAAGATTATATAATTTCTAATGTTTTAGAGATTATGTACTCTAGTTATAACCGTAAATCAGATAAGATTAATATCATATTAACTCATTAAATCGATGATTACATCTGAAGAAAATATATATGTACATATGTTTTCATAAAGATTGTAATTAAAAATTCTTTTGTACAAACTGTTAATGGTGAAAATATTTTAACGGGTAGGTAATACCTGAGGAAATATTTAGCTTTCATATTAATATGTTATACTGTACATTCTTCGAATCTGATTCAACAGTCATTTATTATCCTACTTACATCCACCGATATACGCATCCATTCACCGCAGAATAACCATTTTCATTCAATTTCATATTTGGATTTTGACCTATCAGAATCCAACAAGTGGCATAATGAAGAAAACATTTGATAAAATAAAATTTATTAGAAACAAACAAATTAACTATGAAAAATTTTGTTAAGAATCCACGCTAACTATTCCTAGCTAACTGTTCCTAATTCCCTGTTAAATTTTAATTATCGCAATTTAATTATCACAATTTTAATTTTCGTAATTTTATTTATCGTCATTTAATTTCTGTTATTTACTTTATGCACTTTATTTATCGTCATTTAATTTCTGTTATTTATTTTACGCACTTTAAATATCGGGACACGTATACAAGGTTTTGACATATCATATCGACGCATCTATATATATTATTTGGAATAACCATAGACACTCTATATGCAGTAATGTTCGAGTTAGCTATATAGGGTTGAGGTTGATTCTACAATAATATATATACTTTGAGTTGTGATCGAGTCTGAGACATGTATACAATGGGTCACGAATACGTATTAATTAATTCGAATATTATATATTAAACTATATATGAATTATTGGATTACTAATTGTGGACTGCTAACTGTGGACTGCCAACATTGGACAATTAAAACGAATTAAAATATTGATTATAACATATGAAACTAAACAATTCTTCAAGTTTGCCACTTGATTTCATCTTAAACCTCATTTGTATCTTGACGATTACAATCTGCGTTCAAACCTTTCATGATACTTGAAAACACCTCAATCGATAGGATGAATCAACCGCACTTCATCTACGGCAGGAAAGATTTATGCATATAGTTATGCACCTGAGAAACTCTCGGCAACGGAGTAAACGTTTAACACGTAACTGTGCTAATTCCTTAGTGTTGTTATTACCCAAAATAACTTGGTAATCCCTTTCAAAGTAGTAAATTTTGTCACAGCTCCAGCAAGTCAACTTCGACTTTTCGTTCGAAACAACCTTATTATAACCTTGATAAATATGCGTGCTCTTTTATTGTTACCAGGGAACCTTTTATATTCCACCATATTACCAGCAGACGTACCAGCAACCTCGTTGCTTCTTGGCTTAAATATCTCTGATAAATCATTATATTTATTCATTGAAACCCTATCATATACTCATCAGCATCTTGTAACAAGAACTGCCATACCAATTACTGGGAATCAGCAATCAGTACTTTGAAAACTCACGGCATATCTACATCAACAGTTATATGTATAACATTTATCTCTTAGAATTATGATCTTTCATTCTGAAATTCTGAAAAAAAACTCAGTCTACAAATCAATACTCTGAATGTTGAAAAAGCTGAATGAAGCAGCAGAAACCGTAGACAACCGAAAACGACCTTAATCATCAAAAGTTTGATGATAAAGAATAGTATGTCGGTAAAGCTCAGAAAAGTTGGAACTGGAAAACGGATTGAGCTAATCACGAAGGAGACTCTAAACAAATCACAAGGACTAAACTTGTACATAAAGAATCCTGATGATTCTGTTTCTGATGAAATCTTTAGGGAATACCTTACTCCTTAACCGCTCTAAATCATCGTGAATGAATTTCTTCATCACAATTTGATTCTGAAATTCTAAGATACCATCGTATCTTTCTTTATTAATATCCTCAATAATTCTGAAGATATCTTCATAAATATTCTCGTCCGATATTAATTGTCTCTCCGCTCTATCTGTGTTATATCATAAAAGAAACTGTTTTAGTTTCTAAAATTCTGAAAAATTCGAATTTAAAATATGAATGTTTTTGAAGTAGTGTTGGGAACCGAAGCATGAATTAGTATAATATAATGACACTTGATCAACGTGATTATATTACAGTAAGTCATGCTGAGTTTCTAAATGGAAAGTGATGATTCACAGATCATAACTTCATCATGTGCCATGTTACACGACTCTTACATTCTATCTGTAACGACCCAAACCAAACCACAAACAACCCGCGTAAAAATAACAATTTTTTTTGCTGGAACAGCATATGGCGCGGCGCGCCATATGGCCGCGCGGCGCGCCAAACTGGTTTGTCCCAAAAGTCATGAAACGCGAAAAAGATCGGCCACTTCCCGACATAATTAGACAAAACGCTTTTAACAACATATTCAAATATGTAAAACTAACACATTCCATTAATAAAAATGAGTTTTATGAAGCGGGGCCCACATCGTCCGTTTTACGAGTTTAAATCAAAATATGAGTTTCGACCATTAAAAGTTTAAGTACCAAACTACACTACGAGCATGGTGTTTGGGATTAAACTACCCAAGTCTCGGTCAATACTCCAAAAGCTAAATAGCCCAAAAGCATTCTCTAGCAACGACGGGATCTCTAATCCAAGATGATGCCCTTACCCTTATCCACAACCGAACCTATAAAAAGGTAAACAACGAGAGGGTAAGTAAAACTTAGTGAATGCAATAATTATACACATACATATATAATATACCTACTTGCAAATAACTTACTTAAACACCGCATACATGCTAGCAACACAATTAGCTTATAATCTCGAATACAAGCTAGAAATCTCCAATACCACAAGCTAGCATAGCAACGCATATAATATAATTCGAATAATATATTATGCTTACACTTACAACACAAATAACCATGGTTAACCAATCGTACAAGGGAATGGCGCTCAAAACGCCATCGGTGTTCATAACATCCGTTAGGGTACTTAACACCTCGTATCACTAACCCCTAGGGTGGCACCTTAACACCTCGGTACTTCACCCCGAGTGGCATCTTAACACCTCGATGCTTCACTCATTAAGTTACGGAGTGGTGTCTTAACACCTCGACACTACACTCCTAGGTGGCATCTTAACACCTCAATGCTTCACCCCGAGTGGCATCTTAACACCTCGATGCTTCACCTGTCAATTACCTAGAGTGGCACCTTAATACCTCGGTGCTTCACTCGTCACATGAAACGTGGTGTCTTAACACTTCGACACTTCACATCTCACGCTACTACAAATAAATACATTATATATCTACGCATATAATTATTCCACTCACCTTACGCCTTCGGTGAAAGATAATCAAGTCCGAGAACCTTCAATGTAACGTACCTATTACATTATACATAAAATCAATCACAAACTCAAGTTGGTCAACCCACTAAAACTCCATTCTAGGGTTATCTTGACCCATGGTGCAATTTTGACCCACTTGCAACCCTAACCCTAATATTTGGGTTAACATCCCTAAAACCCTAATCATTATCCAAGTTAGGTCCTAAGACACTTTCCAATACAAGGTTTATGCATCAAATATATACATTTACCCACTTAGGTCCATCATGACCCATTTGACCATTTAAAGTCAATACACCCATTTCGGGTCACCCACTAACCCACTCAACACCCATTTACATATATATAAGTGTGCTAGTACTTTAACTAACCAATTTAGGCTCATAAACATAGTTTAATACTTTGAAAACCCTAGTTAGTCATCTTTGAGTCAACATAACCCAAATTCACCCAAAACACCCAATTTACTAACAAAGTGGGTTTTTAAGTTCACCATTAACCCTAACACTAACCCTTTCCCAAAACTAAATTAGGAAATCAAGATTAGAGCATACCACTATGATCAAAACATAGCTAGAGGATAGATGAATGACTTTAAAGCTTGCACTTAGACCCGATTCAACCTCCTTCTTCTTTATTTTGAGCTTTCTCACACTAGAACAACCCTCTCTCTCTAAAATTGAATGGATGGGATTTATGTAGGTGGAAATGGAGTTAATGAGGCTCCACCAACTGGTTTGGGGCCTTAAAGTCGGACCCCAAAGTGATTTTACCAAATTGCCCCCAAAATATCTAATTTAAAAAAAGAAGGAATCTGTCACTGTACATTGGCGCGGCGCGCAACACCCTCAGTTCAGATTCTGCATTCCTTTTTAATATATACAACCAAAACCCCACTTCAAGTATTTTAACTACACCTATGTACACCACAAATAAACGGGTCTTACAATTCTCCCCCACTTGAATCGGAGCGCGTCCTCGCAATCCACGCCACATGACAAGAAGGAAGATAAACCAACACAAACTCTTCGGGCTCCCAAGTAAACTCGGAACCCTTACTACGACGCCATTGAACTTTAAAAGTCCTCACTTCTCTACTTCTCAACCTTTTGACCTTCTCATCGAGTATGGCAATCGGCTCCTCAATATATTCTAACTTGTTGTTTAGCTCAATTTCGTCTAATGGTACCTAAGATGAATCATCCGCAAGACACTTGCGGAGATGGGAAACATGAAATGTATTATGGATCCCCGCAAGCTCTTCGGGTAATTCCAAACGATACGCGACTTCACCAACACGAGCAAAAACCTTAAATAGTCCAATAAACCGAGGAGCTAACTTTCCCCATTTCCGATACCGAATAACACCTTTCCATGGTGAAACCTTAAGCATCACCATGTCACCTTCTTGAAATTCGATCATTCGTCTACGCTTGTCAGCATACGACTTTTGTCTATCTTGCGCCTTTTTCAAGTGATCCCGAATAATATCGATCTTGTTATTCGTCTCTAAAACCAAATCGGTACTCCCGATTTCCTTTTTGTCCCACTTCACCCCAACAAATCGGGGTTCGACACCTCCGCCCATAAAGCATCTCGTAAGGTGGCATCCCGATACTAGTATGATAACTATTATTGTATGAGAATTCCACCAAAGGTAAGTGCTCGTCCCAACTACCACCAAAATTAATAATACACGCCCGTAACATATCCTCTAAAGTTTGATTCGTACGTTCGGTTTGACCGTCCGTTTGAGGATGATACGCCGTGCTCAATTTCAATTGTGTACCCATATCTTCATGAAACTTTTCCCAAAATTGAGATGTAAAACGAGTATCTCGATCCGAAATAATCGATATAGGAACTCCGTGTCGTGAGATGACTTCCTTGATAAACAACTTAGCCAAGGTCTCCGACGATATCGCTTCCCGAATGGGAAGAAACAAAGCACTTTTCGTTAATCGATCAACTATCACCCAAATCGAATCAAATTGGGTTCTCGCCATTTTAGGTAACTTTGTGATGAAATCCATGGTAATGTGCTCCCATTTCCACTTCGGGATTTCTAACGGTTGTAACTTACCATACTACTTTTGGTGCTCGGCCTTAACTTGCAAACACGTGACGCATTGCTCAACGTACTTACAACATCACGTTTCATGCCCGGCCACCAATAATCCTTCCTTAAATCTAGATACATTTTCGTCGCGCCCGGATGAATGGAATACTTTGACTTATGTGCTTATCAAGTAGCACTTGTCGATAATCACCCATCTTAGGCACCCACACCCTTCCTTGAAAAGACAACAAACCACGCGAACCCATAGTAATGAATTTCGATTGCCCCACAATTCGCTCCGCATGCTTGTGGTGAACGTAAGCCTCTATTTGAATCACACCAAGTTTTTCAAGAAAATCGTTTGTAATAATCATATGTAACATTCCCAATCGTAACGCCGGGTGATGACTCTTTCGACTTAACGCATCCGTGACCACATTCGCCTTGCCCGGATAATAAAGTATTCCACAATCATAATCTTTTACCACATCCATCCACCTACGTTGACGATAATTCAAATCTCGTTGGTTAAAGAGATGTTTCAAACTCTTATGATCCGAATAAATCGTACTCTTGACACCATACAAGTAATGGCGCCAAATTTTCAACGCATGTACCACGGCCGCCAATTCATGATCATGATTCGGATATCTCGTTTCGTGTTCCTTTAGTTGTCGAGAGGCATAAGCGATGACTTTACCTCTTTGCATTAGAACACACCCGAGCCCATTTAACAAAGCATCACAATAAACCGTCATGTCTTCCACTTCTTCCGGCAACACTAACACCAGAGCTTGACACAACTTCTCTTTTAACAATTGAAAAGCAATTTCTTGCTCGTTCTCCCAAGTAAATCTCACGTTCTTCCTCGTCAATTTCGTAAATGAAGAAGCGATCTTAGAAAAGTCTTGGATAAACCGTCGATAATAACCGGCCAATCCGAGAAAACTTCGGACTTCCGTAGGCGTAGTCGGTTGTGTCCAACTCTTCATCGTGTCTATCTTCCCCGGATCTACTTGAATGCTGTCTTTGTTCACAATGTGACCAAGGAATTGAACCTCCCTTAGCCAAAATTCGCATTTGGAGAACTTAGCATACAACTTATCCTTTCGTAACGTCTTCAATACTTCACGCAAATGACATTCATGTTCGTTCATACTTTTCGAGTAGACTCTTATGTCGTCAATGAACACAATTACCGACTTGTCCAACATAGGTTGGCACACTCGGTTCATAAGATCCATGAATGCCGCCGGTGCATTCGTAAGACCAAAAGGTATAACTACGAATTCAAAATGCCCATAACGTGTTCGAAAAGCCGTTTTCTCGATATCTTCCTCACGGACCCGCATTTGGTGATAGCCGGACCGTAGGTCAATTTTGGAGAAATACGTTGCACCTTGGAGTTGGTCAAACAAATCGTCAATCTGAGGCAATGGATAAAGATTCTTGATCGTCACTTTATTCAACTCCCGATAATCGATGCACATTCGCATGCTACCATCCTTCTTCTTCACAAATAAAACCGGAGCGCCCCATGGCGAAGCACTCGGTCGGACAAAATCCTTTTTAAGTAACTCTTGGGTTTGATTCAACAACTCTTGCATTTCTGTTGGTGCTAAACGATAAGGATTTTTAGCAATGGGAGTAGCTCCCGGAACCAACTCAATGCAAAATTCAACTTGTCTTTCCGCCGGAACACCCGGTAACTCGTCTGGAAAAATATCTTCGAATTCACTAACCACCGGAATTTCACGAATGGGTGGTGGCTCATCATGAGTATCAACAACATGGGCAAGAAAAGCCATGCCACCACTAACAAGAAAACGACGTGCCCGTGCAAAAGAACATATCAGCACAAGTGTTCTTCGTTTATCACCGTGAATAATTAAGTCTCCCCCACTTGGGGTCTTCACACGAATAAATTTTTCATGGCATGCAATATCGGCTCTATTACGATCTAGCCAATCCATACCCACAACAATATCAAAGTCGCCCAAGGTCATCGGAATGAGATCTATCTTAAACTTTTCGGCACCAAACACAACATCGCAATTTTTACACACATCGACCACTAGCACCGTCTTTCCATCCGCTATTTCGACTTCTACCGGACGACTTAACTTGGCTAACGGTCTATTAAGTTTAGGCACAAATTTAGGAGACACAAACGACAAATTTGCACCACTATCGAAAAGAATCCTTGCCGGATTAGAATTAACCATGAAAGTACCTGAGACAACTTCGTTCGGTTGTTTGGCTTCATCATTGGTCATCAAATAGTTGCGACCCCTAGCCTTACCCGCCGCCTTCTCTAACCGCTTCACATTATCGTTTCGCAAATCGGGACACTCCGGCTTCTTATGCCCTTCTTTACCGCAATTAAAAAAAGTGACCTTGTTTCTAAAAGATGGTTTAGGACATTCACGAGCCATATGACCCGGTTGCCCACAATTGTAGCACGCATAAGAAAAACCCCCGGAAGCGCCCTTCTTCACGCTATTAACACTCTCGGAACCCTTCTTGTTCTTGTTCTTCTTGTTTGAAAAGTTAGAATGACTAGAACCTTCAAACTTTCTTTTGAAAAACGTGAAATCGCTTTTTCTTGGAACATCCGCCTCAAAACCCCAGGCGAATTCAAATAACTCATCAAAAGACTTAGCCATACCTCGACTAATCTTGCCCTTGAACTCATCATTCAAAGTACAGTAGAAATCTTTCATTAGCTTGTGATCGTCGCCTACATATTCCGGACAAAAACGAGTTTTTGCCAAAAAGGTAGACTTGAGTGTGACCAAGTCCATTGAACCTTGTTGCAAATGGTGCAACTCGTCTCGGATTCTATCAAGATCAGAAGAAGTTCGGTATTCTTTGAAGAATTCCTTCTTAAACTCCTCCCATGTCAAGTTCATGCATTGCTCTTCACCATATAAGTTGATTTTGTCATCCCACCACAACTTGGCTTCTTCCCTCAACATACTAGAACCATACCTCGCCTTCCTTTCGGGAGGACACTCCGCGGTACGGAAAGCCCCCTCGATATCGGAAATCCAACACGTGCTTTTTAACGGATCTCGCACCCCATTAAACATCGGAGGTTGAGTATCCTTGAAATTTTTGTAGTGGAAGTCCCGCCTTCCACCCCCACCATTACCTTCACCCCCTTCGCCTCGAGGATAAATGTTTCTAACCTCTAAAGCCTCCTCTATTGCGGCTTTCATTCGATCATTGATCATTTCGGTCACTTGTCCATCGACCGACTCTTGGAAGACCTTTCGAACATCGTCAAGAAAATCCCTCTTTAGCCTTTTAAAGATGGCCTCAACCTTGACCATGAGTTCAACGTCCTCACTTGTACCTCCGTCATTGGTGTCGTGTCCATTTCTCATCTTCATTCTATAAAACGAAGTAAATTAAGCAACAAAACGAAAGGACTTAACCCATATGTATATACATATACACCACACTACCCCATCTTGCTCAACAATCGTCGTACATCGCTTGTTTGACACGATTTGAACCCGTAACAATGGTAGCTAATCATTGTTACGCGAGCACATCGCATTAACTCACTAGTACAACGTCTATCTCACTTGTTGATTTCAAATACTACACAAAACAAATAGCGCATGATTAGTTCACATAAACCTATGCATTAACCAATCCCGATTCGACCCAAAGTCCTACAAGTCCCGCATAACGCGCACACAAAATGTCTAAGTCTAGGCACCTATCTCAAGTCACCTAAATCCCTTAGACCATGCTCTGATACCACTTGTAACGACCCAAACCAAACCACGAACAACCCGCGTAAAAATAACAAATTTTTTTTTTTTGCTGGAACAGCATATGGAGCGGCGCGCCATATGGCCGCGCGGCGCGCCAAACTGGTCTGTCCCAAAAGTCATGAAACGCGAAAAAGATCGGCCACTTCCCGACATAATTAGACAAAACGCTTTTAACAACATATTCAAATATGTAAAACTAACACATTCCATTAATAAAAATGAGTTTTACGAAGCGGGGCCCACATCGGCCGTTTTACGAGTTTAATTCAAAATATGAGTTTCGACCATCAAAAGTTTAAGTACCAAACTACACTACGAGCATGGTGTTTGGGATTAAACTACCCAAGTCTCGGTCAATACTCCAAAAGCTAAATAGCCCAAAAGCATTCTCCAGCAACGACGGGATCTCTAATCCAAGATGATGCCTTTACCCTTGTCCACAACCGAACCTATAAAAAGGTAAACAACGAGAGGGTAAGCAAAACTTAGTGAATGCAATAATTATACACATACATATATAATATACCTACTTGCAAATCACTTACTCAAACAGCAAATCACTTACTCAAACACCGCATACATGCTAGCAACACAATTAGCTTATAATCTCGAATACAAGCTAGAAATCTCCAATACCACAAGCTAGCATAGCAACGCATATAATATAATTCGAATAATATATTATGCTTACACTTACAACACAAATAACCATGGTTAACCAATCGTACAAGGGAATGGCGCTCTCGAAAACGCCATCGGTGTTCATAACATCCGTTAGGGTACTTAACACTCCGTATCACTAGCCCTAGGGTGGCACCTTAACACCTCGGTACTTCACCCCGAGTGGCATCTTAACACCTCGATGCTTCACTCATTAAGTTACGGAGTGGTGTCTTAACACCTCGACACTACACTCCTAGGTGGCATCTTAACACCTCGATGCTTCACCCTGAGTGGCATCTTAACACCTCGATGCTTCACCCGTCAATTACCTAGAGTGGCACCTTAACACCTCGGTGCTTCACTCGTCATGTGAAACGTGGTGTCTTAACACTTCGACACTTCACATCTCACGCTACTACAAATAAATACATTATATATCTACGCATATAATTATTCCACTCACCTTACACCTTCGGTGAAAGATAATCAAGTCCGAGAACCTTCAATGTAACGTACCTATTACATTATACATAAAATCAATCACAAACTCAAGTTGGTCAACCCACTAAAACTCCATTCTAGGGTTATCTTGACCCATGGTGCAATTTTGACCCATTTGCAACCCTAACCCTAATATTTGGGTTAACATCCCTAAAACCCTAATCATTATCCAAGTTAGGTCCTAAGACACTTTCCAATACAAGGTTTATGCATCAAATACATACATTTACCCACTTAGCTCCATCATGACCCATTTGACCATTTAAAGTCAATACACCCATTTCGGGTCACCCACTAACCCACTTAACACCCATTTACATATATATATAAGTGTGCTAGTACTTTAACTAACCAATTTAGGCTCATAAACATAGTTTAATACTTTGAAAACTCTAGTTAGTCATCTTTGAGTCAACATAACTCAAATTCACCCAAAACACCCAATTTACTAACAAAGTGGGTTTTTAAGTTCATCATTAACCCTAACACTAACCCTTTCCCAAAATTAAATTAGGAAATCAAGATTAGAGCATACCACTATGATCAAAACGTAGCTAGAGGATAGATGAACGACTTTAAAGCTTGCACTTAGACCCGATTCAACCTCCTTCTTCTTTATTTTGAGCTTTCTCACACTAGAACAACCCTCTCTCTCTAAAATTGAATGGATGGGATTTATGTAGGTGGAAATGGAGTTAATGAGGCTCCACCAACTGGTTTGGGGCCTTAAAGTCGGACCCCAAAGTGATTTTACCAAATTACCCCCAAAATATCTAATTTAAAAAAAGAAGGAATCTGTCACTGTACATTGGCGCGGCGAGGCATAAGGCCGCGCGGCGCGCAACACCCTCAGTTCAGATTCTGCATTCCTTTTTAATATGTACAACCAAAACTCCACTTCAAGTATTTTAACTACACCTATGTACACCACAAATAAACGGGTCTTACACTATCTAATCTATAAATATATCAAGAACATATTCTCTTGATAAGTCCTATCTTTTCTCTTGAATTCTGGTTATTTAACCAATCCAGATCTTGCTATCACAATCTCTCTTAGAACCTTAGTTATGTTCCTTCGAAATTTCATACTACAAATTCTGGACCATTACTTGCTTAATTTAAAGTAGGGAAGAGAAAACATAAGTATGGAGCTCCGAAATATAAGGGATGATATAAAGCCGGATAACAACACATAAATTATAAACCATGTATGTCAATGTTTATTGCAACATAAAGAAACGGGAGAATTAAAAACACTATAACCCGAAGGGCGAAGTAGAAGAAAATAGATTCCTCCGGTTGAAGTTGGAAAAGGAGAATGATTGTTGCGACAGTCAGGATAAGGACAAGGATTAGAACTGGATTAAGCATTTTCACAATCTTTTGAATTTGGAAATTGGGTATAGGAATGGTAAAAGTAATGGAACGGAAGAAGTTAATTTATAGTGAAATATTTGATAAAGAAATTAAGGCAGATCTCTGCATTTAAATAGAGAGATCCTAATTTTCGGAATTACGAAGAATCAAATCTTATAGATTTCAAAGATTTTCTCTAAATCCCTTAATTCCGGAAATCAACCGTGACTACCTCACCGGTTAAGTCAAATCTTCAGTTACTCATTTTCACTCTTTTGTGATAGCTTCATTCGTACTATTCGAATAATCGAATTATTTTATGCTTATTACTCAATGGTAATAAAACTATATTTATCAGCTTATATGAGTCATAAAAACATTTTTATTGTTAGCTATGACGATCTCGATCAAATTTCGGGACGAAATTTCTTTAACGGGTAGGTACTATGACGACCCGGAAATTTCCGACCAAATTTAAACTTAATCTTATTTGATTTCAACATTATAAGCAAAGTCTGTAAAGTTGAAGTCTCAAAAACTTTGAATTGTGTCCATGTATGCATTTGCCCTTTTGACTATTCCCGACGATTCACGAACATCGGTGAGAAAATAAATATGTAGATATATATGAATTTTAATATATATATATATATATATATATATATATATATATATAATTAATAAATATTAAAAATTTAATAAATTATATAATCAGTAGATATTATATAATGGATGGTAATTTATTAAATTTAATTATAAATTTTAATATAAATGTTATATTAAGATTATTATCATTACCAATGTTTTATTAAGTAGTACCTGTAATAATAATTATTAAATAGATTGTTATTATTATTACCAGTATATATATATGGTAATTTATAAATATTAAATATTAAAAATATGTTATTATATACATATTACATAACTACAAAATATTACAAAAATTAATAAATTGTAATAATTATATATAAGGTATAATTACAAATTAGAAATATAAGTGTTATACTAAAATTAATATTACTCTCATTAATATTATTAGATTAATATTAATATTGAAATCAGTATTAGTTATACTATTATTTTCAATATATAATAGATAAATATGAAATTTAATACATGTAAATTATTATATCTTAATTGTTACTTGTATTATCACTAGATATTATTATCATCAGAAATCATTATTTTCATAATTATCAATATTATCATTATTTATTATTTTATCATTAATATTATTACCTTTATTATTAGTGTAAATATATAAGTTATAGATTGTTATATTACTACTATTAACAGTATTATTATCATTTATAATAATAATATTATTATTATTATTATCATTTTTATCATTATTATCATTTTTACTAATATAATTATTATTATTATAGTTATCATTAGTATAAATTATTATTAAACCTATTATAAAAGATGTCATTATTGTTATTATTAATGTTATCATAATACTATTATCATTATTATTATCAATATCTTTAACAAATATTATTAATATTATTACTAATGAAATTGTATTATTAATAAAACTGTTATTAATTAGTATTATTATTATTAATAATATATCTATTAATTTTTAATGTTTATATAATAAAATATATGATATACGAGCTGATATATAAAACGCGTAATACCTATTTCCAATTCGTTTTCAAACTATAATTGAATTGTATCTCTTGTATCTGATTATTGGAATTATGTCACAAATTAGTACGAATCTGTTATCAATCGTAATCATCTTTTATATTTTATTTCTCTATCGTCCTTATTTGTCTGATCAAATATTTTCCTGTCGACTCTTCTTTGCTATAAAATGAAAATTGCCAATGGGATACAACTGTACTCAATCAACATTATATCCTCAACATCAATTATCAATTCTTACAGCATTTATTTATTTGATTTTAATTGAAAAAAATTATAAATAACAGTCCAGTTCCCTGTTCTGCTTTCATTTTTCAAATTTAACGATTTTGAAATCAATTTCAAAAATTGTTAATGAGGTTTTGTTAGGAATCATCTAGTGAATCTGTTTGCAAAGTTTCAGCTACCAATCCATTATATCGAGCATGAATTTATGAGTCAAAGATATAATTTCAAAAGTCAAACGTTTGGTTCTTGGCAAAATTTGAATTCGTTTTAATGATTCTGTTGAAATTGATAACTCAGAAAGTTTATACTAACAATTTAGAACCTAATTTATGTTATAAATTTTTTATAAAACCATCTAGAACTTGATAAGTGATTCTGTGTTCTTCACGTTCCTAAAAAGGCTATTACAGCTTCTTTTAATTCGATATTCCGTTTTAAACTAATTTGATCAATAAATAAATGTTCTGTATACATCAAAAATCTTAATGAAATAGCTAGTAAGTGATTCCGATCTCTGGTCATCTGAATTGGACAGAAGAAGAGAAAGGGGGAAAACAGAAGTCGGGTTGAATAAAATTAGGATTGATATAATTCAGATAAACAGATATGGTCGAGTGGTTAAGGTTGCTAACGGGTGAGCGAGAGGTCTCGGGTTCGATCCTAGCTTGGTGCAATACTTTTTAAAACGGCTCTTTAAAGGTAGTCTTTATTTTTAAAAAATTTGTTGTTATTATTATTATTATTATTATTATTATTATTATTATTATTATTATTGTTATTATTATTATTATTTATTGTTATTATTATTATTATTATAATAATAATTATTATTATTATAAGTATTACTAAATACTAATGTTAGTATTATTATTTTTATAATTCTAGTATTAATATCATTATTATGATTATGATTATTATTATTATTGTTATGAACCTAATAAAATTCTTTATTATATTGATTAATATTAGCACAAGTATCATTATAAATATTAGAATTATTATTATAAACATAAGTATTATTAGTAATATCATTAGTAGTAGTAAAATGGTTAAAATTATTATTATTATTATTAAGTATTAAGTATTATTATCAAAAATGATTATTACCCTCATTACTAAATTTTTCATTTTATTAAAAACTACTATAATTATCATTATTATAAGATTTAGTATTAAGACTATCATTAACAGTAAAGATTAATATTTTTATAGTTATTATTATACTATTGAAGGGACCCTTTCATATCGATTATAAACGATTCACAATAGTTGATTACATCGCGAGGTACTTGACCTCTATATGATACATTTTACAAACATTGCATTCGTTTTTAAAAAAGACAAGCTTTCATTTCATCGAAAGTTGACGGCATGCATACCATTTCATAATATATCCAACTATAATTGACTTAATATTAATCTTGATGAACTCAACGACTCGAATGCAACGTCCTTTGAAATATGTCATGAATGACTCCAAGTAAGATCTCTAAAATGAGCAAATGCACAGCGGAAGATTTCTTTCATACCTGAGAATAAACATGCTTTAAAGTGTCAACCAAAAGGTTGGTGAGTTCATTAGTTTATCATAATCGATCAATTTCATCATTTTAATATACCACAAGATTTTCATTTCTATTTCTCATAAATATACGTCCCATACATAGAGACAAAAATCATTCATATGGATTGAACACCTGGTAATCGACCTTAACAAGATGCACATAAAATATCCCCATCATTCCGGGACTCCCTTCGGACATGATAAATTCGAAGTACTAAAGCATCCGGTACTTTGGATGGGGCTTGTTGGACCCAATAGATCTATCTTTAGGATTCGCGTCAATTAGGGTGTCTGTTCCCTAATTCTTAGATTACCAGACTAAAAAAGGGGTATATTCGGTTTAATAATTCAACCATAGAATGTAGTTTCGATTACTTGTGTCTATTTCGTAAAACAGTTATAAAAGCAGCGCATGTATTCTCAGTCCCAAAAATATATATTGCAAAAGCATTTAAAAAAGGAGCAAATGAAACTCACCATACTGTATTTTGTAGTAAAAATACATATGACGTCATTGAATAAGTGCAAGGTTAGCCTCGGATTCACGAATCTATATTAAGTATATATATTAACACACATAATTGTATTCGTACAAATTTATATATATTTAAATTTATTAGTTATATCATTTTTATATTAATAACCTATATGTTCATATATTCTTTTTATATATTTGAAATAAATAAAAATATTACTTTTGTTATGTTATGTGTATTAAATATATTTTTGTGTGTGTGTGTGTGTATATATATATATATATATATATCGTTTGTTTGTTAAAATTTTAATAATACTAAAATAATATTAGTAATGATAATAATAATAATGATAATAGAGTTAAAAATGATGCTTTTAATATTAATGATAAAAATGATAATAATAATAATAATAATAATAATAATAATAATAATAATAATAATAATAATAATAATAATAATAATAATAATAATAATAATAATAATAATAATAGATATAGCTACCTCTGTGATGACCCGGGAATTTTTGACCAAATTTAAACTTGATCTATATTTGATTTCGACACGAGAAGCAAAGGATATTTAATTGAATCTCCAGAACGTTGAACTGTGTTCATGTATACATTTGACCTTTGACTACTCCCGACGATTCACGAACAATTGTGTGTAAATAAATATTAAAGATTCAATATAATATAAAATTGATAAAAGTGATAAAATTAATAAATTGAAACATATTAAATTTAATTATAAGTTTAAGTAAAAATACTATATTAATATTATTATCATTACTTTCATTATTATTGTTAATAATATTAATATTAATATTAATATTAATATTTGTATCATTAATATTATTATAATATATATATATATATATATATATATATATATATATATATATATATATATATATATATATGTATATAGGAAATTAGATAAGTATAAATTGTTATATTATTATTATTATTATTAATTTCGTTAAAAACATTATTATTGTAACTTATATTTATTATTACTTTTATTATTATGATTAATTATTATTATTATTTGTATTTAGATTATTATTAATTATTAATTATAACTATTAATTATTCATAGGAATTGTATGAAGTCATATGTATGAATTTGGAATCCAATTAGGTTACACATAGCTTTCAACTGTAGTTCATTTGGTTTTTCTATCTCAAGGATCGTACACATTTGTTATATGTAACCATCATACTACACATAATTCTTGTTCCTATCTCAGATTTTGTTAGACATCGAAATCAGAAGATTAAATACAAAACAAAATTCTGTTGAAGTCACTTTCTGTGTTTGTTTCATTATTTCTTACTGACTCTTCTATCGAATATTTCTTTTGCTATAAAACAATTAATTAGTTCACGTTAGTGAAGGAGAGTTATTCACAATTATCATTATCAATTATTCTATCATCATTTAACTTATAAATATAAATATAGATATTTACACACTTATATGACTGCATATAGTTGAATACAATTACCATCAACTTACAACTCTCACCTCCATGCTTGATCTTCGACAACCACCCTACCTCTTCATCTATCACCCTACCACTTCCAAGAACACATCAAACCACCATTTGATCGTGGCCATGAAAGAGACAGAATGCTCGATGCTTTCATTCATAATAAACGGTACAATTTATACAACAAAGTCCTCTCTAATTTAGTTAAGTTAATAACTATGATTTTATCTATTTTGGAATGAATTTATACAGTAAAAGAATACATATCAATTACATATCTACTCTAAATATATATCCATATCATATCTTTGACTTTGGCTATTAGGCCATCTTCACCATCTATCACCACCACACCACCACTCTCTTCCTCCTCTCTCTCCTATCTCTGCTCAAAGACTATAACCACCACCACTCCAAGTGTAACCGGCGGCCACTTCATCACCCCAACACTCACCATCGATTTTTGGCAAACCACAATTCGACAACCATCATTCATCACCAACCTGTTTGATTACCACAAAAAAAAAAACCGTCACCTTATAAATGATTCCACTATTTCCTGTTTTTAAACCTTCACGAAACAGCCATTTTTACAAGTTCTAATCAAGAGTTTCTGCTATAACTTTAGTAAACATATTGGCACACTTTTAAATTAGTGGAAGATATTCTGGCCAACAAGCTTATAAACAAAAGAAACCCCACGATTCATTAGTGGGTATAATGTGTCATGAGGGTGAACTTTTGAATTCTACTAATCAAATAATGATACATGAAAGCTGGACAAAATATGATATAACTAATATGGTGGGGCAGTTTTGGTACCGACAATTGGGGAACAAATGGGATTTTTATGGCATGAATTATGGACGTAAATTAGTACTAGTGGGAAGTAGGGTTCAAGATGAATTATATATATACAAGACTGCGTATTATGTGTTTTATTACTCCGTGATTTATAAATTGAATGATGATACTGTCGACATATCCAAATGATTAGGGGAAAAGGGAACCCACCTTTGCAATACAATATAGCTACTTGGTATTATTTATTTTGATGGTATGATTGATAAACAAATGATGGTGAGTGTTGCAATTTAGTGACCGTAATATATTTTTTTTTCCGGTCGAGTTTCAGTAAATCACAAAGCAGGCCATTAGTTGCATATTGAGGGGTATTTGATTTTACTAGTTGGGCTTAGTATGGTTGGGCCGAGAGTTGGGGTTATGGAACCATAGGAGTTTAGCCTTTTAAGTTGCTAGTGGACTACTATATTCAAAATATTCTATTTGGGCCATAGTTTGGTATTGGGCCGAGAAATAAATTCTGTTGTGCTATGTACTTATTATTGGGCCGGTCTAAATGTATATATCATAAGTAAAATTTTGGTTATTGATATTAGACGTGAAAGATGACATATTAATATTTCGCTCGATGACGTGATGATATGGGTGATAATGACTAGGGGTTGATGTTGATGATTATAGTGATGTACAAACGAAAATGATGATGATGTTAAATATTAGATTAAGATAATGAGAATGAGTCACGAAATAACAATGGTGAACGAGAAGATGATGACGAGTACATGAAGGATCGTTGCTGTACATGAAGATGATTTGGTTATGAATGATGGTGGACGTTGTAAAATGATGATGATAATCTGATTATGATTATGATTAGGAAATTCGATGTATATTGTTAATGATATTAGGAAGATGATGATGAATAGATTGGTTTTGTTTTAAAGAAGAAGAAGAAAACAATTATCGGGTTAGCGGGACATCGCGGGTTCAAACCCGGACTTGGGCATTATTTTCAAGGGCTAGTTCTATTGAGGTAGTATTTTTATTATTATTATTATTATTATTATTATTATTATTATTATTATTATTATTATTATTATTATTATTATTATTATTATTATTATTATTATTATTATTATTATTATTATTATTATCGTTATTATTGCTAGATTATTTATTATTATTAACAAAATTATATCATAATTATTAGTATCATCATTAGACGTTAGTAGTATTATCATTACAAACATTATTATCATTAGTACTATTAATATATCAAATGAAGATTTTCTATATAAAAATATATTTATGACATAAAACCTAACCATAATAATACTTTTGTAATAAATGTTAATTATCTACATAAAGATAAATATATCTAAATACACAATTAATAAAATAAATGATATAAAATAACAAGTAATATCACTAATAATATATATATAAATATTCGATTACCATTACATGTATTAATATACATGATTGAATAATAGGTTCGTGAATCCGAGGTCAAACCCTACACTTGTTCAATGTCGTCATATGTATTTTTACTACAAAATACATTGGGTGAGTTTCATTTGCTCCCTTTTACTCTTTACGTTTTTGGGCTGAGAAGACATGCAAATGCTTTATTAACTGTTTTACAATATTTATATGCATGAGTTTCATTAATCCCCTTTTAAATGCTTTTGCAATATATATTTTTGGGACTGAGAATACATGCGCTGTTTTTATAACTGTTTTACGAAATAGACACAAGTAATTGAAACTACATTATATGGTTGAATTATCGAAATCGAATATGCCCCTTTTTATTAAGTCTGGTAATCTAAGAATTAGGGAACAGACACCCTAATTGACGCGAACTCTAAAGATAGATCTATCGGGCCCAACAAGCCCCATCCAAAGTACCGGATGCTTTAGTACTTTGAAATTTATATCATGTCCGAAGGAGGATCCCGGAATGATGGGGATATTCTTATATGCATATTGTGAATGTCGGTTACCAGGTGTTCAATCCATATGAATGATTATTTTTGTCTCTATGCATGGGACGTATATTTATGAGAAATGGAAATCTTGTGGTCTATTAAATTGATTGAAATGATTATTTATGTTAAACTAATGAACTCACCAACCTTTTGGTTGACACTTGAAAGCATGTTTATTCTCAGGTACAAAAGAAATCTTCCGCTGTGCATTTGCTCATTTTAGAAACATTACTTGGAGTCATTCATGGCATATTTCAAAAGACATTACATTCGAGTCGTTGAGTTCATCAAGATTATTATTAAGTCAATTATAGTTGGATATATTCTGAAATGGTATGCATGTCGTCAATTTTCGTTGTAAAGAAAGATTGTCTTTTAAAATTGAATGCAATGTTTGTAAAATGTATCATATAGAGGTCAAATACCTCGTGATGTAATTAACTGTTGTGAATCGTTTATAATCGATATGGACTTCGTCCGGATAGATTAGGAAGGGTCTCTACAGTTGGTATCAGAGCGGTGGTCTTAGCGAACCAGGTCTTGCATTAGTGTGTTTAACTGATAGTCATTAGGATGCATTAGTGAGTCTGGACTTCGACCGTGTCTGCATGTCAAAAGTTTTGCTTATCATTTCGTGTCGAAAATTACCTGCTTATCATTCTTAGAGAATCACTTGCTTATCATCCTTAGTCTAGACACATCTTATTGCATTGATTGCATGATTAGTGTATAGACAAAATTCATATCTTAGCATATCTGCTAATTCATATCTTAGCGTATCTGTCATTGTAAACTTTGCCTGTCATTCTCTGTAGATTCCTCCGTAACTTATGGGATTCTAGTATTATATATGTATATGTAAATTATGTATTGCAGGGTACTAATCTACATCCTATAATCTATTTCTTATCAAAAATCCTTCATCTGATCGTACGAGATGAATCCCTCAACCAGTTTGAGTCCCTCAAATTTCGATAGCTGTTTCGATAGTTATTCCGACAGCTATTCAGACATGGACGTTCACCTAAGCTTCGGAAGTAGCGTCACCAGAATGAATTAACCAATCAGCCATCCCCAAATCATCTGATGGGTTCGTAGTCGATTTAATCAATGGAGACGCGAAGAAGGCGATCCTTTCCGTCAACCGAATTCACCTCTTGACGAAAAACCTGAAGCACTTATCGGCTAACCCATTCAAAACACCATTTCCACACTCATTTCCAGAGTATCTCGCCACGATTATATTCTATCTAAAATTCTAAACCTTATTCATCCGTTCGTTCTGACCGACAATCATCCCAGAATAATAGAAGGAGTCAACGAACTTCGCGCTCAAGTAATCAATTTAGAAAACATGGTGCAAAACTTACCAGCTTCAGCAACATCACCGGTACCAATAGTACCATCAACAACCCAAATCTCAACATCACATGTCACAACATCTCATTCTGTACTTCGAGTATAATCATCGTTCTACATATCCTACATCAATTATCTTCGTTCTTCATGGCGATTATGTAATCTCTAATGTTTTAGAGATTATATATTCTTGTTCTAACGGTAACTCAAATGAGTTTAATATCATATTGACTCATTAAATCTATGATTACATCTGAAGAAAATATATATGTATATATGTTTTCATAAAGTTTGTAATTAAAAATTCTTTTGTACAAACTGTTAATGATGAAAATATTTTAACGGGTAGGTAATACCCAAGGAATATTTAAGATTTCACATTAACAAGTTACACTGTACATTCTTCGAATCTGATTCAACGGTCAGTTACTATCCTACTTACATTCACAGATATACGTATCCGTTCACCCCAGAATAACCATTTTCATTCAATTTCATATTTGAATTTTGACCTATCAGAATCCAACAAGTGGCATAGTGAAGAAAACATTTGACAAAAATAAAATTTGTTAGAAACAAACAAATTAACTATGAGAAAATTTTGTTAAGAATACACGCTAACTGTTCCTAGCTAATTGTTCCTAGCTAACTGATTACATTTTATTTATCGCAATTTAATTATCGCAATTTACATTCTGGCAATTTTACTTATCATCATTTAATTTCTGTCATTTACTTTACGCACTTTATTTATCATTATTTAATTTCTGTTATTTATTTTACGCACTTTAAAAATCGGGACACGTATACAAGGTTTTGACATATCATATCGACGCATTTATATATATTATTTGGAATAACCATAGACACTCTATATGCAGTAATGATCGAGTTCTCTATACAGGGTTGAGGTTGATTCTACAATAATATATATAATTTGAGTTGTGATCGAGTCTGAGACATGTACACGGGTCACGATACGTATTAATCAATTCGAATATTATATATTAAACTATATATAAATTATTGGACTGTTAACTGTGGACTATCGACTGTGGACGAATAATTTTAGACAATTAAAATGAATTAAAATATTGATTATAACATATGAAACTAAACAATTCTTCAAGTTTGCCACTTCATTTCATCTTAAACCTCATTGTATCTTGACGATTACAATCTGCATTCAAACCTTTCATGATTCTTGAAAACATCTCAATCGAGAGGATGAATTAATCGCATTTCATCTACGGAAGAAAAGATTGATGCATATAGTCATGCATCTGAAAATACTCGAAACCTGAGTAAACGTTTAACACATATCAGTGCTAGCTCCTTTGGCAATTATTAGCAAAAATAACTTTGCGATCCCTTTCCAAATTAGCAAATTTTGTCACAGCTCCAGCAAGTCAACTTTGACTTTTCGTTCGAAACAACCTTATTATAACCTTGATTTATATGCGTGCTCTTTTATTGTTACCAGGGAACCTTTTATATTCCACCATATTACCATCAGCGTTTAATCATCTAAAAACACAACTCTCTTGAAACCACCTCGAATTGATAACCAATGATTCAGATATGGTAGCATTAAATGTAGAGGAAACAGCAAAATCGTAGATGGTCTAAACGGCCAAAAGTATAATAATAAAGAATGGAGTATTGGAAACATTCAATAGAAAATTTAGTACCGAAAAATGAATTATGCGAAACTATGAAGGAAGCCGTGGACAAATCACAAAGAATAAGTTTGACTTTAAAGAATCTAAATGATTCAGTACCTGCTGAAGTCATTAACGAATACCTTACTTCTGACTTTAAACTCTTGCGGACAAATTTTCTTCATCATCTATCGATATTAGAAATTCTAAGATATCATCGTATCTTTTTTTATTAATATCCTCAATATTTCTGAAGATATCTTCATAAATATTCTCATCCGATATTAATTATCTCTCCGTGTTATCTGTATTTTATCATAAAAGGAAACTGTTTTAGTTTCTATATTCTATGAACCTTCGAATTTAAAATATGAATGTTTGAAGTAGTGTTGGGAACTGATGCATGAGTTAGTATAATATAATGACACTTGATCAATGTGATTATATTACAGTAAGTCATGCTGAGTTTCTAATGAAACGTGATGAATCACAGAGTCTTAACATCATTATGTGCCATGTTACACGACTCTTACGTTCTGTCCAATCTATAAACATATCAAGAACATATTTTTCTTGATAGTCCTATTTTTTTCCTTGAATTCTGGTAATTTGACAAGTCAAATTATGCTATTACCATTTCTTTCCTAAAAACATTAACAATGTTCATTCCAAAACTCATATCTGCGAATTCTGGATCATTACAAGCGGTGCTTAATCGCAAGAAGAAGAAATGAAGGGACAAAACTCCGAAATAGAAATTGGGGTATAAATCGCAGCAAATAAAAGAGAGTATTAACTGTGGATGACAATGATTATAAGAAACAGAAATAGGGACATTGAAATATAAGGGGAGATATAAAGCCCGATAACAGCACATAAATTACAAACCGTGTATATCAATGTTTATAACAACATAAAGACACGGGAGAATTATAAGTACTATAACCCCAAGGGTAAAGTAGAAGTAAGCATATTCCTCTGGTGGAAGTTGGAAAAGGGGAATGGTGGTTGTGATAGTAAGGATAAGGACAAGGATCAGAACTGGATTTAGCATTTTCATAAACTTTTGAATTTGGGGATTTGATATAGGAATGGTAAAAGTAATGGAATGGAAGAAGTTTAATTTATAATGGAAATATCAGACAGAGTAATTGAGGTAGATCACTGTATTTAAATTAAAAAGGATCTTAATTTCCTTATTCACCGAAGAATCAAATCTTGTAGATTTCAAAGATCTTCTTTAAATCCCTTGAATTCTGAAATTCAACCAAGACAACATCAAAAGTTAAGATGCATCTTATTTTCTAAATTCAACCTTGTTTACGTCAAAAGCTAAGGAAAATCTTATTTTCTTCAATTCACTCTTTTGCGATAGCTTCATTCGTATTCTTAGAATAATCGAATTATTTTAGCATTATTATTCAATGCTGATAAACCTCTAATTATCAACTCATATTGGTTATGAAAACATTTTTATTGTTAGCCATGACGACCACACTCAAATTTCGGGACGAAATTTCTATAACGGGTAGGTACTGTGACGACACGGGAATTTTCGACCAAATTTAAACTGGATCTATATTTGATTTCGACACGAGAAGCAAAGGATATTTAATTGAATCTCCAGAACGTTGAACTGTGTCCATGTATACATTTGACCTTTGACTACTCCCGACGATTCACGAACAATTGTGTGTAAATAAATACTAAAGATTCAATATAATATAAAATTGATAAAAGTGATAAAATTAATAAATTTAAACATATTAAATTTAATTATAAGTTTAAGTAAAAATACTATATTAATATTATTATCATTACTTTCATTATTATTGTTAATAATATTAATATTAATATTAATATTTGTATCATTAATATTATTATAGAATATATATATATATATATATATATATATATATATATATATATATATATATATATATATATATATATATATATAGGAAATTAGATAAGTATAAATTGTTATATTATTATTATTATTATTATCAATTTCGTTAAAAACATTATTATTGTAACTTATATTTATTATTACTTTTATTATTATGACTAATTATTATTATTATTTGTATTTAGATTATTATTAATTATTAATTATAACTATTAATTATTCATAGCAATTGTATGAAGTCATATGTATGAATTTGGAATCCAATTAGGTTACACATAACTTTCAACTGTATTTCATTTGGTTTTTCTATCTCAAGGATCGTACATATTTGTTATCTGTAACCATCATCCTGCACATAATTCTTGTTCCTATCTCAGATTTTGTTAGACATCGAAATCAGAAGATTAAATATAAAACAAAATTCTGTTGAAGTCACTTTCTGTGTTTGTTTCATTATTTCTTACTGACTCTTCTATCGAATATTTCTTTTGCTATAAAACAATTAATTACTTCACGTTAGTGAAGGAGAGTTATTCACAATTATCATTATCAATTATTCTATCATCAATTAACTTATAAATATAAATATAGATATTTACACACTTATATGACTGCATATAGTTGAATACAATTACCATCAACTTACAACTCTCACCTTCATGCTTGATCTTCGACAACCACCCTACCTCTTCATCTATCACCCTCGCCACCCTACCACTTCCAAGAACACATCAAACCACCACTTGATCGTGGCCATGAAAGAGTCAGAATGCTAGATGCTTTCATTCATAATAAACGGTACAATTTATACAACAAAGTCCTCTCTAATTTAGTTAAGTTAATAACTATGATTTTATCTATTTTGGAATGAATTTATACAGTAAAAGAATACATATCAATTACATATCTACTCTAAATATATATCCATATCATATCTTTAACTTTGGCTATTAGGCCATCTTCACCATCTATCACCACCACACCACCACTCTCTTCCTCCTCTCTCTCCTATCTCTGCTCAAAGACTATAACCACCACCACTCCAAGTGTAACCGGCGGCCACTTCATCACACCAACACTCACCATCGATTTTCGGCAAACCACAATTCAAAAACCATCATTCATCACCAACCTGTTCGATTACCACACAAAAAAGAAACCGTCACCTTATAAATGATTCCACTATTTCCTGTTTTTAAACCTTCACGAAACAGCCATTTTTACAAGTTCTAATCAAGAGTTCTGCTGTAACTTTAGTAAACATATTGGCACACTTTTAAATTAGTGGAAGATATTCTGGCCAACAAGCTTATAAACAAAAGAAACCCCACGATTCATTAGTGGGTATAATGTGTCATGAGGGTGAACTTTTGAATTCAACTAATCAAATAATGATACATGAAAGCTGGACGAAATATGATATAACTAATATGGTGGGGCAGTTTTGGTACCGACAATTGGGGAACAAATGGGATTTTTATGGCATGAATTATGGATGTAAATTAGTACTAGTGGGAAGTGGGGTTCAAGATGAATTATATATATATACAAGACTGCGTATTATGTGCTTTATTACTCCGTGATTTATAAATTGAATGATGATACTGTCGACATATCCAAATGATTAGGGGAAAAGGGAACCCACCTTTGCAATACAATATAGCTACTTGGTATTATTTATTTCGATGGTATGATTGATAAACAAATGATGGTGAGTGTTGCAATTTAGCGGCCGTAATATATATTTTTTTTCCGGTCGAGTTTCAGTAAATCACAAAGTAGGCCATGAGTTGCATATTGAGGGGTATTTGATTTTACTAGTTGGGCTTAGTATGGTTGGGCCGAGAGTTGGGGTTATGGAACCATAGGAGTTTAGCCTTTTAAGTTGCTAGTGGACTACTATATTCAAAATATTCTATTTGGGCCATAGTTTGGTATTGGGCCGAGAAATAAATTCTGTTGTGCTATGTACTTATTATTAGGCAGGTCTAAATGTAGATATCATAAGTAAATTTTGGTTATTGATATTAGACGTGAAAGATGATATATTAATATTTCGCTCGATGACGTGATGATATGGGTGATAATGACTAGGGGTTGATGTTGATGATTATAGTGATGTACAAATGAAAACGATGATGATGTTAAATATTAGATTAAGATAATGAGAGTGAGTCACGAAATAACAATGGTGAACGAGAAGATGATGACGAGTACATGAAGGATCGTTGATGTACATGAAGATGATTTGGTTATGAATGATGGTGGACGTTGTAAAATGATGATGATAATCTGATTATGATTAGGAAATTCGATGTATATTGTTAATGATATTAGGAAGATGATGATGAATAGATTGGTTTTGTTTTAAAGAAGAAGAAGAAAACAATTATCGGGTTAGCGGGACGTCGCGGGTTCAAACCCGGACTTGGGCATTATTTTCAAGGGCTAGTTCTATTGAGGTAGTATTTTTTTTATTATTATTATTATTATTATTATTATTATTATTATTATTATTATTATTATTATTATTATTATTATTATTGCTAGATTATTTATTATTATTAACAAAATTATATCATAATTATTAGTATCATCATTAGACATTAGTAGTATTATCATTACAAACATTATTATCATTAGTACTATTAATATATCAAATGAAGATTTTCTATATAAAAATATATTTATGACATAAAACCTAACCATAGTAATACTTTTGTAATAAATGTTAATTATCTACATAAAGATAAATATATCTAAATACACAATTAATAAAATAAATGATATAAAATAACAAGTAATATCACTAATAATATATATATAAATATTCGATTACCATTACATGTATTAATATACATGATTGAATAATAGGTTCGTGAATCCGAGGTCAAACCCTACACTTGTTCAATGTCGTCATATGTATTTTTACTACAAAATACATTGGGTGAGTTTCATTTGCTCCCTTTTACTCTTTACGTTTTTGGGCTGAGAAGACATGCAAATGCTTTATTAACTGTTTTACAATATTTATATGCGTGAGTTTCATTAATCCCTTTTTAAATGCTTTTGCAATATATATTTTTGGGACTGAGAATACATGCGCTGTTTTTATAACTGTTTTACGAAATAGACACAAGTAATTGAAACTACATTATATGGTTGAATTATCGAAATCGAATATGCCCCTTTTTATTAAGTCTGGTAATCTAAGAATTAGGGAAGAGACACCCTAATTGACGCGAACTCTAAAGATAGATCTATCGGGCCCAACAAGCCCCATCCAAAGTACCGGATGCTTTAGTACTTTGAAATTTATATCATGTCTGAAGGAGGATCCCGAAATGATGGGGATATTCTTATATGCATATTGTGAATGTCGGTTACCATGTGTTCAATCCATATGAATGATTATTTTTTATCTCTATGCATGGGACGTATATTTATGAGAAATGGAAATCATGTGGTCTATTAAATTGATGGAAATGATTATTTATGTTAAACTAATGAACTCACCAACCTTTTGGTTGACACTTGAAAGCATGTTTATTCTCAGGTACGAAAGAAATCTTCCGCTGTGCATTTGCTCATTTTAGAAACATTACTTGGAGTCATTCATGGCATATTTCAAAAGACGTTGCATTTAGTCGTTGAGTTCATCAAGATTATTATTAAGTCAATTATAGTTGGATATATTCTGAAATGGTATGCATGCCGTCAATTTTCGTTGTAAAGAAAGATTGTCTTTTAAAATTGAATGCAATGTTTGTAAAATGTATCATATAGAGGTCAAATACCTCGCGATGTAATCAACTATTGTGAATCGTTTATAATCGATATGGACTTCGTCCGGATGGATTAGGAAGGGTCTCTACAACCTCAAGAATAGGCGCTTTAAATAAAAATAGGGCCTTAGCCCAGGCTCAAACTCGCAACCTCTTGCTAACCCAACACCCTTATGAACCGTCCCTCTGTCCTTGCATATCTGATTGTAACTAGCATTTTATTTCATTTAACCTGCTACTGATTTGTTTCCATTTCTCGCCTTCTACTTAATAACACTCGTTCACCAGGCCCAAACTAAATTGTTTTCTCGGCCCAACACACACATTAAAAGCCCAACTACCTTTGTAGCCTATAGTTCAAATAAGGAAGCCCAACAAACATAAGTCCATGAAACCCTACAGGTTTTTAATTCGTACGTATCATCACAGAATCGCTTCCTCACTTATCTTCTTCATCAGATTTACGATTCCTCATAATCATCATCGATCTTATTTGTGTATCATCACTATAACCATAATATCACTATCGTATAACAATCATCACCATATTAATCGTCATCATCTAATCCTAGCATCATCATAGTGAATTTTACAGGATCTTCTCATCGTTATCTTTGTGTTTTCATTATCATAATCGTGCCACATGTAAAATCATTACCGAAAAAATTTGGCAAGTGGGAAAGGAATGTCGATTCATGATTGAATTGGGTGATGGCCAAGGTGCAAGACAACAAAAAGGTATTCACTTTAATTGGTGATGTTTGAATGGCTTTTTAAATGGTGAGCTGGAAGCAACCAAGATTATTGGATACCCTATTCATTCTTAAAAAAAAAAAACGTGTAATATCATCTTTATTCTCACGATCTTTCTATCTATCCCACATGTAACCAAACACATCCCTATCTTGTCCCTATATGGGTCGGCCAGAAGTAACAAGGGAAAAGGAAAAAAAAATGTGCAACAACACAGGATGTTATAGTGGGTGTGGGGTTCGGTAAGTAAAAAAAATATAGAAGAGACAAGTTGCAGCGATCACTTTTTATTATTAATATGGTTATAAAATCTTATCATCATCTTTATCATATATATAACATTACCCTTTAATCGTCGTCATTATCATCCTTCTTACAGCAATCTTCTTCATTATGTATCCTCTCATGAAAACAGTACTAGAAACGGCTGCTATTGCAGCGAACATAAAACAGAAAATAGAAGCTGCATAGCAGCAGTTTGCATGCAGGTTGTTGATGGTTTGCTATCGTGGTGATGTGTTCTCGAAGAAGAAGAGGAGAGAGATTAGGGTGATGGTTGTTCATAGTGGTAATCATGTATCAAGTATGTACGTAATTTATATCTAGCTATATGACTATATATAGAGGATAGGTGATGATCAAAGTGGTTTAGAAGTGGTGAAACGAGTCTTCGAATCACAGCAACAACAGTAGATGGTAAAAGTTATAATGAGTGTGTTTTGATTTCTTGAACGTAAATAGAAACAAATGGAAGTGGTAATGGGTTGTAGTTTATGGCGATAGTTGTGGTTTGTTACGGTGATCAGCAAGAACAGGAGTAACCGTTAATGGTTGATTTGTTGGGGTCGAATGGTGTTTAAAGAGAATGGTTGCCAATGAAAGTAGAAGAAGAAGAAATTACCGGGTGCAATAAGCATATAGTAGTCGACAATTTTGATTCTGAGGACAGAAGAAATAAAAAAAATAAACCTGATTATGATTGCTAACAACTTCTATCTTTATGAGATTGATTTGTACGATTCCTTGAGACTGAAAACAAAATATGCTACAGCTTGAAAGCTATGTGAAACTGATTTGGATCCCAAATCTTACGCGTATGATTTTATAAATTATTATTATTAATTAATAATTATTATTAATAGTAATCTAAATACAAATAATAACATTAATAATAATAAAAAGAGTACTAATGATAATAAGTTATAAAAATAAAAATGTTAATGAATTTGATAATGACAATTATTAATAATAATATTCCTAGTAATATTAAGTAATAATGTTATTAATAATAAGAATATTGATAATAATTAATAATAATAATATCAAAATAATACTAGTAATAATTATAATACCAAAATATTAAAGAGAACTAATGATACAGATAGGATAACATTAATAAAAGAAATAAGTTTGATAATAATTAATAATAATGATGCTAATAATAATATTATTACTTACTTTATAATAATAATAAGGATAACCATAATAATAATAATAATAATAATTAATGATAATATAATAATAATATCTAATAAATAATACAATTTATAATTAAGATATATCATGTTACATATTTCCAATTTCTATATAATAATATTAATACTACATGTATTGATATTAGTAATAAGAAAAAAAATAATGATAATAATATTATAACAGATATATTTTTAAATTAAAATTATATTTTATATGATAACATATGTTGAATATTTAATATTTATTCATTTTAACAATACTTAATTATTCTATTTAATATCTTATATTTTATTATTTCAAATTATTATTTATACTTTTGTTTATATCCATTTATATACATATGTACATATATATATATTTTTACTTAAAGACAATTGTTCGTGAATCATCGGGAATAGCCAAAAGTCAAATGCATTTATGAAAAATGGTTCCAACATTTTGAGACTCGGTTTAACAGACTTTGCTTATCATGTCGGAATCATTTAAATATTAAGTTTAAATTTGGTCGAAAATTTCCGGGTCGCCACAGTACCTACCCGTTAAAGAAATTTCGTCCCGAAATTTGAGTGAGGTGGTCATGACTAACAATAAAAATGTTTTTATGACGTATATGAGTTAATAAATAGAGTTTTATCATCATTGAATAATATAGATAAAACTATTCAATTACTCGAAGCGTACGAGTGAAGCTATCACAAAAGATTGAGATAAAGTAATAGATATTCGCCTTTACTTTTGATGTAGTCATGGTTGAATTTTGAAAATAAGGTTCGTCTTAACTTTTGACGTTGTCTCGATTGAATTCCGGAATTCAAGGGATTTAAAGAAAATCTAGGAAATCTATAAGATCTGATTCTTCGGTAAATGAGGAAATTAGGATCTCTTTAATTAAATGTGATGATCTGCCTCGATTGCTCTGTCTGATATTTCCATTATAAATTAAATTCTTCTGTTTCATTATTCTCATCATTCATATACTTTCTTTCTTAGTTCATACATCCAAACGATTGTGAAAATGCTTAATCCAGTTTTGATCCTTGTCCTCATCCTTACTAACGCAACAATCGTTCTCCTTTTCCAACTTTCACCAGAGGAATCTGCTTTCTTCTACTTCGCCCTTGGGGTTATAGTGTTTTTAATTCTCCCGTGTCTTTATGTTACTGATAATGCTAAAAACGAACATATATTTTATAGCATTATTCCTCAAGAAAGACAAGCTTTTAGTTGCAATTGTTCTATTTACAAGTGATATTCGTTTAAATAATAAAAGGTGAAGACAAAAGACAGATTCGACGAATTGAAGACGCAAACGACCAAAAAGCTCAAAAGTACAAAAGACAATCAAAGAGGTTCCAATTATTGATAAGAAACGTCTCGAAATTACAAGAGTACAAGATTCAAAACGCAAAGTACAAGATATTAAATTGTACGCAAGGACGTTCGAAAATCCGGAACCGGGACCAGAGTCAACTCTCAACGCTCGACGCAACGGACTAAAAATTACAAGTCAACTATGCACATAAATATAATATAATATTTAAATAATTCTTATAATTATTTATATATTATATAAATAAAAAAATCCAAATGGAGTGAGCTGTAATTTCAAACTCCGCGACTCGCGGAGTTTGAAGGCAAAAAATGCCGCGAGTCGCGGAGACCCAAATTCTGAAAGTCCCTATAAAGCCAACTGAATTCTGATCATTTTTATCATCCTTTTTCTTCTTCTCTCATAATACGTAAATATTTATATTTATATTTATATTTTAATTTTAATTTTAATTTTAATTTTAATTCTAATAATAAGGGTATGTTAGCAAATGTTGTAAGGGTGTAAGTCGAAATTCTGTCCGTGTAACGCTACGCTATTTTTAATCATTGTAAGTTATGTTCAACCTTTTTACATTAATGTCTCGTAGCTAAGTTATTATTATGCTTATTTAATCCGAAGTAATCATGATGTTGGGCTAATTACTAAAATTGGGTAATTGGGCTTTGTACCATAATTGGGGTTTGGACAAAAGAACGACACAAATTAGACTATGGGCTATTAATGAGCTTTATATTTGTTTAACTAAATGATAGTTTGTTAATGTTAATATAAAGATTTACAATTGGGCGTCCCTATAAATTACCATATACACTCGATCGGACACGATGGGCGGGGTATTTATATGTACGAATAATCGTTCATTTAACCGGACACGGGAATGGATTAATAGCCACTAGAATAATTAAAACAGGGGTGAAATTATGTACAAGGACACTTGGTATAATTGATAACAAAATATTAAAACCTTGGGTTACACTCAGTCGACATCCTGGTGTAATTATTAAACAAAGTATTAAAATCTTGTTACAGTTTAAGTCCCCAATTAGTTGGAATATTTAACTTCGGGTATAAGGATAATTTGACGAGGACACTCGCACTTTATATTTATGACTGATGGACTGTTATGGACAAAAACCAGACGGACATATTAAATAATCCAGGACAAAGGACAATTAACCCATGGGAATAAACTAAAAATCAACACGTCAAACATCATGATTACGGAAGTTTAAATAAGCATAATTCTTTTATTTCATATTTAATTTCCTTTATTTTATATTTAATTGCACTTCTAATTATCGCATTTTTATTGTTATTGTATTTAATTGCACTTTTAATTATCGTACTTTTTAATTATCGCAAGTTTATTTTATCGCACTTTTATTATTCGCAATTTCATTATCGTTATTTACTTTACGCTTTAATTTAAGTCTTGTATTTATTTTTAATATTTTACATTTGGTTTTAACTGCGACTAAAGTTTTAAAATCGACAAACCGGTCATTAAACGGTAAAAACCCCCCTTTATAATAATAATATTACTTATATATATATTTGTATTTTTATAAAAGTAAACTAATATAGCGTTAAGCTTTGTTTAAAGATTTTCCCTGTGGAACGAACCGGACTTACTAAAAACTACACTACTGTACGATTAGGTACACTGCCTATAAGTGTTGTAGCAAGGTTTAAGTATATCCATTCTATAAATAAATAAATATCTTGTGTAAAATTGTATCGTATTTAATAGTATTTTCTTGTAAAATTTAATAGTATTTTATATACACCTCCAGAAACATCAAGTTATTTTTGGCGCCGCTGCCGGGGAACTCTTAAACGCCGGAAGCGCAACGCTAATATATAAAAAAAATAATTTTAGTTTACTTTTATTAAAAGTCGTTTTTATAAAAATACGTTTTAAATATTCGAAAATATAAAAAGAAAAACAAAAATATAAGTATTTTTAAGATTTTGTTAAATATTTAAGTTTTATAAAGTTTCTTTATTTTTATATAAGTTTTATTTAAGTATTTTGTTTTTATTTAAAACATATAAAAAAAAATTTTTTTTTTAATATATATAAATCTAGCTTTAAGATTTTTATTTATAAAATTATAAAGTAGTTCTATTTTTATTTAAGTTTTTAAATATAAGTTTTTATTATACAAATATTTAGATTTTATAAACAGAAAATATTAAACCGAAAAAAAAAACGTCGAATTAAAACTGTACCAGAGTTGAAAACTGGAACCCCGCGACTCGCGGGGTTTGCTGCTTGAAATACCGCAACTCGCGGAGTTTCTCTGACGCACCGACAGAAACCCTAAACATCATTAATTACGGGGTATTTATTAATTATTATTATTATAAACCCCAATTACCTATTATTATTATAATTAGTTTTATTTTAAAATTTCTTTTTATTTAATTTGTTTTATTTAGTTAAATTAGTTTAATTAAATTGTAAAATTAGTAGTTTTAATAAATAAATAATATAAAAATAATATTTTTATAAAAATTGTACTTTTTACAACTTTTTGTATATTTTTATATTTTGTCCCTTTTTAATCGTTTTAGTGTAATATTTGTATTTTTAGCTCATATTTAGTTTTAAACTTAGTTTTTGCCATAGTTATTTTTACTTCTAGATTTTTAGGCTTTGCCGTAGAATCCCTTAAGTGCTTTTTCTTTAGACTAAGATTTAGGTACTTTAGAATTTTGCGACGCCTTTTTAATTTTTAGTTTCTTTTTAAGTTATTTCCATTTGGGATATAGTTTTTCCTGTAAGCTTTAATATTTTTAGACACCTTTTACCTATGTATCAATTATCATTCCAATTAGTAATCTCAATTTGCGATTATAATTTTAAGTTAGTTGTAGTAATAAGGTTAGGTTAGTCAAGTGTTTTTAAGTTTTATAAGTTTCTTTTATTTTTCCGTCACCTTTTATTTTTCAACCATTTTTCTTTTTCGACCTTTTTCGACGCACTCTTTTTCTTTCTTATTTCTCGCTATTCTAGTTTTTAGGACATAGATTTTTATTCTACTTCTTATCTAAATTTCTTAAAATTACGAAAATTTATTTTAAGTAGTTAAATTGATAGACATCAAAATTTTCTGGTTCGTAGTAATAGTTGGATTTGTACGTGGACCGGGTTATTCGAGCCAAACAGTCCTCAATTATATTGAGACCAAACGAATCCTGCCCCTCTGCTGCATCTTTTGGCTATTCGAAACGTGGACAAAATCAGAAAAGTCTATTGATTGGATAACTTATTATAATTTTTCTTTCCTTTTAAAAACTAATAGGATATTCAGTGAATGCACCTAGCAAGATGTTCACCACCTTTTGTACGTTCACCACCTATAACTAGATCAAGACATTTAGCAAATATTACCGCCGTTGATTTTTCTTTAGAATCGTCATCCAGTCGACCAAGTACTCCAGTTCAAATTTTCGATAATCCATTTTTTGAACCCGACCTCACAATTGAGAATCCGGAGAATATTCAGGAACGATTCGTAGATCCTGAACCACTAAACTTTCCTCCGGAACCACTAATCATTCAAACAGAGATTGTTGAGGAACGAACCATTAAATCAGAATCCTCTAGTGATTCCGATTCAACAAATTCAATTATGGAGAATCTGGAACTTTTAAGTATGGAAGACCGAATGAGAGCTAAACGCACTGGCCAAGGTCACGCAATTACTCATCCAGACATTAATGCGCCAGATTATGAAATCAAAGGAAAAATTCTACACATGGTGACTAATCAATGCCAATTTAGTGGTGCGCCGAAGGAAGATCCAAATGAACATCTACGTACCTTTAATAGGATCTGCACACTATTTAAAATCCGAGAAGTGGAGGATGAACAGATATATCTCATGTTATTTCCCTGGACTTTAAAGGGAGAAGCCAAAGATTGGTTGGAATCGTTACCTGAAGGGGCGATTGATACATGGGATGTTTTAGTTGAAAAATTTCTTAAACAATTCTTTCCTGCATCTAAAGCCGTAAGACTTCAAGCAGAAATTGTTACGTTTACACAGAAGCCAAATGAAACTCTATATGAGGCGTGGACAAGATATGGAAAGTTATTAAGAGGATGTCCGCAACATGGTTTAGACACCTGTCAAATAGTACAAATATTTTACCAAGGATGCGACATCACTACAAGGAAAGACATAGATATAGCAGCTGGTGGTTCTATTATGAAGAAAACCGAAACTGATGCTTACAAAATTATTGATAACACTGCTTCCCACTCACATGAGTGGCATCAAGAAAAATATATCGTTAGATCATCTAAAGCAGCTAGAGCCGATTCTAGCCATGACTTAGATTCCATTTCCGCAAAGATAGATGCTGTGGAGAGACGAATGGAAAAGATGACTAAAGATATTCACTCAATACGAATTAGTTGTGAGCAGTGTGGAGGACCACATTTGACAAAAGATTGTCTCAGTTTTGAATTAACAATAGAACAAAGAGAGAATATTTCATACATAAACCAAAGGCCTGGAAATAATTATCAGAATAATTATCAACCGCCAAGACCGATTTACAATCAAAACCAGAATTATAACCGAAATATTCCATACAACAACCAACAAGGTCCTAGCAATCAACAAGTATCCAATAATACTTACAATCAGCAACGACCTAATTTTCAAAACAAACCACCACAACAAACCGATGATAAAAAGCCGAATTTAGAAGATATGATGACGAAGCTAGTTGAAACTCAAACGCAGTTTTTCACATCTCAGAAACAAACCAATGAACAAAATGCTCAAGCATTTAGAAATCAACAAGCTTCTATTCAAAATCTGGAACAAGAAGTAAGTAACCTTGCAAGGTTAATAGGTGAAAGAAAACCGGGAAGTCTACCTAGTGATACAAACGCTAACCCCCGGAATGAAACAGCTAAAGCCATTACCACAAGAAGTGGTACAACACTTAAACCACCTGAAATACCTGTAACTTCTGATGAAGCTATTCCTATTCCACAAGAACCCCAACCTAATCAAGATAAGGAAAAAGAACCGGTAGTTGAAAAGGTTAATGAAGATAACACAGTTAAGGCTAAACCTTATGTTAAACCATACCAACCACCACTTCCTTACCCGAGTAAAATGAAGAAAGAGAAACTTGAAGCCGAGCAATCCAAATTCTTGGATATGTTTAAACAAATAAATGTAAATCTTCCTTTCATTGATGTAATTTCAGGAATGCCTAGATATGCTAAATTCTTGAAAGATCTAATCTCAAATAGAAAGAAAATGGAAGAACTCTCAGCTGTTACTATGAATGCTAATTGTTCAGCAGTGCTGTTGAATAAGATACCAGAAAAACTATCTGATCCAGGAAGTTTCACAATTCCATGTTTTCTGGGTAGTCTTAGTTCAATAGAAGCATTGGCAGACTTAGGTGCTAGTATAAATCTAATGCCGTATTCACTATACGCTAAACTAGACCTTGGAGAATTGAAACCAACCAGAATAAGCATACAACTAGCCGATAGATCAATAAAATATCCTAGAGGGATAATGCTAGTTAAAGTTGGTACTTTAGTATTTCCAGTAGATTTTGTTGTTTTGGACATGGAAGAAGATTCTCAAGTTCCTCTCATATTAGGAAGACCATTCTTAAACACGGCTAAAGCAATGATAGACGTGTTCGGTAAGAAATTGACCCTAAGTATAGAGGATGAGAGTGTTACCTTTTCAGTTGATAGAGCAATGCAACAACCGCAATCTGCAGATGATACATGTTATTATATTCAAACTATAGATGCACATGCAGAATTATTAGAAGAATTTCCAGAATTACAAGGAACAGGAGAATGTTCTTTAGGAGAAAGTAATGAACCAATTGATGAAGCTGAAATGTTAGCTACACTTATAGCTAATGGATATGAACCAACAACAGAAGAAATTCAAATGCTAAAAGAAGAAGACAGATATCGATACAAATCATCGATAGAAGAACCTCCGAAATTAGAATTAAAGCCACTTCCAAACCATTTGGAATACGCTTATTTACATGGTGAATCTGAATTACCAGTAATAATATCGTCTTCTCTTACTGAAAATGAGAAATCACAACTCATTTCTGTGTTGAAAGCTCATAAACCAGCCATTGCATGGAAGATTCATGATATTAAAGGAATAAGTCCTTCGTATTGCACACATAAAATCCTTATGGAAGAAGGTCATAAAACGTATGTGCAACGCCAACGAAGACTAAATCCTAATATGCAAGATGTAGTTAAGAAAGAAATTATTAAACTGCTAGATGCAGGTTTGATATATCCAATTTCTGATAGTCCATGGGTAAGCCCAGTTCAATGCGTACCTAAGAAGGGTGGCATGACTGTCATTACAAATGAGAAAAATGAGCTTATTCCTACTAGGACTGTAACAGGATGGCGTGTGTGTATTGATTATAGAAAATTAAATGACGCTACCAGAAAAGATCACTTTCCCTTACCTTTCATAGATCAAATGTTGGAAAGATTAGCCGGAAATAGTTACTATTGTTTTCTAGATGGATTTTCCGGATATTTTCAAATTCCAATAGCACCCGAAGATCAAGAGAAAAACACATTCACGTACCCTTATGGTACTTTTGCTTACAAACGCATGCCATTTGGACTTTGTAACGCCCCTGCAACCTTTCAAAGGTGTATGATGGCGATTTTTCACGACATGATAGAAGAATGCATGGAAGTTTTCATGGATGACTTTTCAGTCTTCGGTGATACATTTGAATCATGTCTAGTTAATCTGGAACGAATGCTTATTAGATGCGAACAATCAAATCGAGTACTTAATTGGGAGAAATGCCATTTCATGGTTAAAGAAGGCATCGTTCTTGGACATAAAATTTCAAAAGAAGGAATTGAAGTAGATAGAGCTAAAGTAGATGTAATTGCTAAACTTCCACATCCCACCAATGTTAGAGGAGTTAGGAGTTTTCTAGGGCATGCCGGTTTTTACCGACGTTTCATAAAAGATTTTTCTAAAATTGCCACTCCTATGAATAAACTCCTAGAAAAAGATGCTCCATTCATCTTTTCAGATGAGTGTATCATATCTTTTAATATTCTTAAAGAGAAACTCACTAATGCGCCGATCATGATAACACCAAATTGGAATCTACCATTTGAACTAATGTGCGATGCAAGTGATTTTGCAATGGGAGCCGTTTTAGGACAAAGGATTGAAAAACAATTTCAACCTATATATTATGCTAGTAAGACGTTACAAGGAGCACAAACGAACTATATAACTACTGAAAAAGAACTCCTTGCTATTGTCTTTGCTTTTGACAAATTTCGATCATATCTCGTTCTAGCAAAAACGGTGGTCTATACTGACCATTCTGCTCTTAGATACCTATTTTCAAAACAAGATGCTAAACCAAGATTAATCCGTTGGATCTTACTCTTACAAGAGTTTGATATTGAAATTCGAGATAAAAGAGGAGCAGAAAATCTCGCCGCTGATCATCTTTCTCGTCTTGAAAATCCTGAGTTAGAAGTTCTAAATGAATCGGCCATACAAGACAACTTTCCTGATGAATATCTATTGAAGTTAGATTATAAAGAAATTCCATGGTTTGCAGACTATGCAAACTACTTAGTTTGTGGATTCCTTGAAAAAGGATTATCGTACCAAAAACGAAAGAAATTCTTCAGTGATATAAAACACTATTTTTGGGAAGATCCACATCTGTTTAAAAGTTGTCCCGATGGAATAATACGCCGATGTGTATTTGGAGATGAAGCTAGTAAAATATTAAACCATTGTCACACAGGACCAACAGGAGGGCATTATGGGCCTCAATTAACAGCAAGAAAAGTTTATGATGCTGGATTCTATTGGCCTACAATTTACAAAGACGCACACCTTCTTTGCAAATCCTGTGATGCTTGTCAAAGGGCCGGAAAAATAAGTCAACGTGATGAAATGCCACAAAATGTCATCCAAGTATGTGAAGTATTTGACATTTGGGGTATTGACTTTATGGGTCCATTTCCAAAATCTCATAATAATCTCTATATACTCGTAGCCATTGATTATGTATCTAAATGGACGAAAGCACAAGCTCTCCCAACTAACGATGCACGAGTTGTAGTCAACTTTTTAAAACGTCTTTTTGCAAGGTTTGGAACACCGAAAGCTTTAATAAGTGATCGGGGTACTCATTTCTGTAATAATCAACTTGAGAAAGTTCTTAAAAGATATGGAGTAACTCATAAAATCTCAACCGCATATCATCCACAAACAAGTGGACAAGTTGAAAATACCAACCGAGCTTTAAAACGTATTCTAGAGAAAACCGTAGGATCAAATCTGAAGGAATGGTCCATTAAATTGGAGGATGCACTCTGGGCTTTTAGAACAGCCTACAAAACTCCAATTGGAACCACACCTTTTAGACTTGTTTATGGAAAAGCTTGTCATCTTCCAGTAGAAATTGAACACAAAGCATTTTGGGCTTTGAAGACATGTAATCTTGATTTACATGAAGCCGGACGTCTACGATTAAGTCAACTAAATGAATTAGAAGAATTAAGACATGAAGCATACGATAATTCGTTAATCTATAATTAAAGAACGAAGAAATGGCATGATAAAAGAATCAGAAGTTTAAAAGAATTTAAAGAAGGAGACAGAGTTCTTCTTTTCAATTCACGATTCAAGCTATTTCCTGGAAAATTGAAATCAAGATGGTCTGGACCATTCATAGTCAAAAGAGTTTTCCCATACGGAACGATAGAATTAATAAATTCAAATGGGATTGAATTTAAAGTTAATGGTCACAGAGTTAAACACTACATAGATAGTCCGATGGAAGTCGACAACGAAGTTAATCACAATTTCGACACCACAGCTAACTAAGTGTGGGGAGAATCAAGTCTTTAAAGGATAATATGTATTTCTGTTAGAGTTAGATTGTCTGTTTTCGTGTAGTTCTCGAAAATGGAACCCGAATGGTCTTTCCCTAGCAGACCCTAAAGAACTAGTCTTCTCCCCCCATTCTGAATTTTTATTTTTCTAGGTTTTTACAAAATGAAGACTGCCTGTGAACTAAACCATGGTCTAATGCTACACGCTTTGATCACTAAACGTAATAATGACACCCTACCGAGTGAAATAGTATCAGTAATCAGAGAAAGAATGGACGGAGTTAGAAAAGAATCCAGATACGAAGATAATAAGTTACAATTTGGTAAAGGAAAATCAAAATCCGCAGCGAAAAGAAGAGCACGACACCTAGAAAGATGTCACAAATGCGGAAAATGGTCACATGGAGGTAAATGTTCAAATAATCAAACCTATTCAAATACTGAATTTGTTACTTTATGCAGAGACGGACCGTTCATATGTTTAGAAGAAAAGACACTGAATGCTCGAGGTTACGCCTATGTAGCCATGGAAAACCAATTAAACCGACTATCTTATGAATGGGATAGATCGTATAACTAAGAAATCTATTTCACAGGTAAGTCTGTACAGTTTTTTTTTTTATTTTTTTTTAACCTTTTGATAATAAACGCTAATTTGTTCGCTATAAAGTATTAAATTGGTATTGAATAAAATTAGGTTTGGCGACCGAAATTATTGATATCATTCAAAAATTTATTACATCACTGCGAAATTTAACGTTTATTCTTAAGGTATAAATATCTTTAATCAATCAACCCAAAATATTTCAAAAATTCGTCATGAGTTAAATTAGGTCTTGGAACCGAAATTACTTTACCGAAAAGAGGGGCGCATATTTTTGATAATATTTGATTGATTAAAGTGGGATAAACAGCCAAAAAGATTTTTAATTTTATTTTTACCATATTTTTAAAATTAATATATAAATCTTAAATTAATATTGTAAACTTTGTAAAAACAATATTTTTAAAATTGTAAATATTTGAAAAATTAATATAAGTTTGGTGTGAATTTATAATATGAATTTTTAAATTAAGTTTGGTGTGAATTTTTAATTTTTAAAATATGAATTTTTAATTTTATGCATTTTAAATTGTAAGTTTGGTGTGAATTTTTAATATTAATTTTGAATTTTATATTTAAATTGTGTGAATTTAAAAACAAAAATTTACTTTATCTCATTAAGTTAAAAATATGATTTTTAAAATTAGTCGTAAGTTGAAGACTAGGTCTTTAAACCGAAATTGCTTTACCCGAGGGAGGGATGAGAACTTTTATTATCATTATTTTTAATCTTATTGAATTAAAGTATGCCAAAAACATTAAAAAAACCCAAAAATCTTAGCTTTTAAAACAATCGCTACAAAAAGACAAATTTTAAAATTTTGTCGAAGGACGGACTAGGACATCGATCCGAAACGACCTCGTCCTAAATAACAAGGGAAACAAAATTTTAAAATTAATTACTTAATTGTTTTAATTAGTATAAGATGTTATAAAAAAAAAAAAAAAAAAAAACTCCGCGAGTCGCGGAGTTTGAAGGGTCCAACCACCGCGACTCGCGGGAGGACCAAAACTCAGAAAAAAAATAAAACGTAAAGAACAGATCAGTCCACACTACCACCCACACATACAGCGAACATACAGCGAAAATACACGAAAAAAAACCCCAAAAATCACAATTTTTAACCGTTAATCATCAAATCTTTTACTAAAATCATGTTGAGAAGGATGCTATCAAGGAATTACTCAAGAAAAACGGTAAATTTCTACACCTAAACACCATTTAATCCGAAATTTGGTGTTCTTGAGCAATTTTTTCCCCAATTTAATTTTGATGCTTTTTAGTGTAATTATGCTTAAATTGTTTATGTATTATGCTTGTATAACCTAGATTGATGCTATTTAACATGATTAGAAGCCTTAAACTTCAAATTTTGAGTAATCTAGGGTTTGTGTTCTTGAGCAAATTTGGGGCTTTTTGATATAAACAGGTTATGGCCGATTTTTGTCATGAATTGTTGCTAAATTAAGTAGTGTAACATGTTTAGGTAGTTAAATGATCCAAACTTTGAGCCTAAACATGATTTTGAGAATTAAAGTGGACTTTTTCAAGTCTTAAATTCATGAACTTGATTTTTGAGAGATAATGCCATTTGAAACTTGTTTAATTGCTAGTAATGATTATTTTGACATGTTATTTGAGTTGAATGCTTATGAACTTGGCGAACATTTTCGTATATGCTTATTTGAAAAAGTGTAGATTTGATGAAAATATGAAAATGAGCTTAAGTTTGATATAAATTGATCATGTCATTGTAATTATTTTGATTGATGATTTTGCTGACACTAATGCATATTTGGATGCACAAAAATTGTGTTTGATGTGTTTTGCAGACTGAAAGGGGTGAATCTTCATCCCAAGCTCGCAATGCTCCTGCTGAGAATGCGGAATAACAGGAGGTGGATAACTACTACAAGCAAGATATACCTCATCCAGTCATGACATTTTCTGATATGCACTTGGAAGATTTGCATCCGAACCTGAGATTTGACAGACTTTGGATAGATTATCCAAAGTATCAAAGGGGGTTGCATACTCTTCATTCTAAAGTTGTTGAGGTACCTAGGGTCATAGAATGGGGACCATTAGAAGCTGTAGAATTGGCCGGGCCAATTAGGGAATTACTTGCACAGAGGTATGGTAATTCTACTTTTAATGACTGTGTACGTTTATTCACCATGCGTAGACCTGTATATAAAGTATGGTGTGGAGAATTGTTGTGTAGTATAGAATTAAATGATCGGGTAGCTAGTTTAACCGATCGATCTTTTATTAGATTTTTGTTAGGAGGTTCGATGCGCCACATGTCTTTACTAGACATGGCTCAGGCTTTACGTATATATACGCCTGAGGAGTTAGCATCTGCCGATTGTAGAGGGTTGATACTAAATGGTAGAAAGATAGATGAAAATTTTGATACACATGGTGTATGGAGTCAAATGACAAGCCATCACCGATTCAAATGGGGGAATTACTCTTATTTGGATATAGATAGAGCTGAATTAAGAGTGATTCATAGGTTTTTAGCTAATTCGATTACACAAAGAGGTAAGAACAAGGAAAAGGTAAATGAACAGGATTTGTTTTACCATATGTGTATTCGAGACCCACAAAGCGCTGTAAGTATACCTTATTGTGTGGGTTATTATTTATCAGCTATGGTTAGGGGGATGAGACCGTATAGCATAATAGGAGGTGGTATTTTTATTACTTTGATTGCTGAATATCTCGGTGTGGATATAAGTCGGGGGGGATTATTAGTCGAAGAACCAGAACCCCGCGATACTATAGGTTTAAATGTATACCATGGTGCGAAAGTTTTGAAGAGGCGAAATAACGCCGCAGTACAATACCATGGTAGACATCCACAGGTTGAGAGAAACCAACAGCAAGGTAATGTAGGAGGGGGAAATGAAATGCAAGAAATGCAAAGGTTTATAGCTTCACAGGAGTACGAAAATGCTAGACAGAGAGCATTTGAAGATTGGCAAGTTCATCAAAATCAAATCATAGCTCATTGCCAACATATAGGTAGAAACTATATTCCTACTCCGAAACCCATATTCCCTCCCTGGTCTATAGAGATGCAACCACCGTATCCTACGTATAACCCTGCCGAAGCATTTTATAGCACCTATGGTTATGCTTGGAACCCCTATTGGTATCAGTATCATCCCTATTCTACTTAGTTTTATTTATTTTGTAATTTGTAATGTTGATACATTTAATACTTATGTTAATATTGTAATAGTTTTTATAATTTTCTAACTTTTATTCTTAGATTTTAATAATTTTTGAATGTGGGGTAATATACCAAACTTCAAAAATATGTATATATGTTTGCAGTTTATCTTATGTACACAACAGGGTAAAACAACGCATTTTCAAAGACTGGCATTAAGTTCAGCAAAAGCAACTAATTTTGACGACAAGATGCAAAATATATGTGAAATAACAACAAGACGGAATGAACAAATGATGTGCACCATTTATCATTCAGCAAACAAACGCCAATATATTTGGAAACTTTGGTAAAAATTTAATCATTTTCACACAAATCACCCTCAATAATTTAAATTGTTACTGATTTCTTGCAAATGAGGGCATTGCAAGATCTTAAGTGTGGGAAGGGGTTAAATTCTTTCGGATTTTAAAATTTTTATCTTAAACACTGGGTTACCATTAGAAATACTAGTAAAGCAGTAGTTGTATTAGAATCTAGTGCTCTCTGATAATAAAGAACAGCCCTAGTCTTATATACTGACTACCCAATTCTAGTAAAAATTTTCAAAATTTTCAATTAAATGAACTCAAAATCATGTTTATACATATTTATGAACGATAAAACTAGGTTTTAATACCGAAATTATTGTTACCTCAGAAAGGACATAAATTGAGAAACAAACCAAAATGTTAAAAATCATTTAAAATGGAATAGAGGACGATAAAAAGGAAAATAAAAGCCAAGTGTGGGAAAATTTACCAAGTTATCTTAAACATATGTCACATATATCTGTAACAAATAACTGAAAATACTTTTGCTTTGGACTAAACTAAACTGTTTTACCCGATGAAAGAAAAGAAAGATGGATCTACACGATGAATCAATTCCATCATTAAAAGGAAGTAAAGTCTTCCGAAAAAGACACGCGCTTCTTGATTTAGGTCATGAAGTTGTCGTCCAGACCAGCTGTAGGTTGACGAAAAACCTAGAAAAGTTATCACTAAAATCAGCAGGAAATTCACGGACCTCAGCATTAAACAGGGTCGCCAAGTGGTCAGATTTATCCTAACCATGAGAAGGATTTATCTCGTACAATGGGGGGGCACCATGCAAATTAGCTGGATAAGACTAATGAATCAGATCCCCAGAAAGGATAATCTCCTTAAAGATTAAAAATCAGCTTTTAAGCCTGATATTACTCAATCCTAGAGATTGACCTTAAAGATTGAGAATTCAAACTCATGGAATTCAATGATATCTAAACTCGAGCTTGAACGAGAAAATATTTTGATCAAAATTACAAACCGATTTGTTTTCTGAAAACCCTATTTTCAATGCGTTCATTACCATTGAATGTAAAATCCTAGGAATTCACCTGGAATTCATTAGGTCACCTGAACCAAATCGGGTGTCAACCGTAAGAACGGTGGTTGTATAGTGGTCAAAGACAGGACCTTGTGCCAGACCAAAAAATCATAAGGGTGAGCTTTACTATTGCTCCTACCAAGGATAGTAATTGCGTCCGACACGTTATAGACCATAATTAAAAGCATGTCAGGGGACATTGCCTTAACAGTTGCGTGTTCAACGCTTTCCTTTACAACCGGACGGTATTTTACCGAAAGGTAATATACGGGACAAGTAAACTGTACGTGTTGCTTTCCAAATACAAGGTTAGCAAGTGGGTGACACAAAACCGCAAGTTTTGAGCTAAAATTTTCAAATTTGAAACCCACCAAACCCACAAAAATATTTTGCAAACACCGGTAAAGGGTTATTCCGGAAAACTTATCTAGTGTAAAAACTAGATTTAATTTTCAAAAGATCAAATGTTTTCATAAAGATCCAATTTCCTTAATGGATCTAAATTTTTATAGTCATGTGGGACTGTAAACCATATCGTTACTACCATTGTTTATACCGCCGTATAAAAATCACTGATGTACAAAGTGTGAAGAATAAAGAAGTGATTCTAGTATTTCAAGACGATATTGCTTGAGGACAAGCAACGCTCAAGTGTGGGAATATTTGATAATGCTAAAAACGAACATATATTTCATAGCATTATTCCTCAAGAAAGACAAGCTTTTAGTTGCAATTGTTCTATTTACAAGTGATATTCGTTTATATAATAAAAGGTGAAGACAAAAGACAGATTCGACGAATTGAAGACGCAAACGACCAAAAAGCTCAAAAGTACAAAAGACAATCAAAGAGGTTCCAATTATTGATAAGAAACGTCTCGAAATTACAAGAGTACAAGATTCAAAACGCAAAGTACAAGATATTAAATTGTACGCAAGGACGTTCGAAAATCCGGAACCGGGACCAGAGTCAACTCTCAACGCTCGACTCAACGGACTAAAAATTACAAGTCAACTATGCACATAAATATAATATAATATTTAAATAATTCTTATAATTATTTATATATTATATAAATAAAAAAATCCGTCGGCAAGAAAGACTCCAAAATGGAGTGAGCTGTAATTTCAAACTCCGCGACTCGCGAAGTTTGAAGGCAAAAAATGCCGCGAGTCGCGGAGACCCAAATTCTGAAAGTCCCTATAAAGCCAACCGAATTCTGATCATTTTTATCATCCTTTTTCTTCTTCTCTCATAATACTTAAATATTTATATTTATATTTTAATTTTAATTTTAATTTTAATTTTAATTCTAATAATAAGTGTATGTTAGCAAATGTTGTAAGGGTGTAAGTCGAAATTCTGTCCGTGTAACGCTATGCTATTTTTAATCATTGTAAGTTATGTTTAACCTTTTTACATTAATGTCTCGTAGCTAAGTTATTATTATGCTTATTTAATCCGAAGTAATCATGATGTTGGGCTAATTACTAAAATTGGGTAATTGGGCTTTGTACCATAATTGGGGTTTGGACAAAAGAATGACACTTGTGAAAATTAGACTATGGGCTATTAATGGGCTTTATATTTGTTTAACTAAATGATAGTTTGTTAATGTTAATATAAAGATTTACAATTGGGCGTCCCTATAAATTACCATATACACTCGATCGGACACGATGGGCGGGGTATTTATATGTACGAATAATCGTTCATTTAACCGGACACGGGAATGGATTAATAGCCACTAGAATAATTAAAACAGGGGTGAAATTATGTACAAGGACACTTGGTATAATTGATAACAAAATATTAAAACCTTGGGTTACACTCAGTCGACATCCTGGTGTAATTATTAAACAAAGTATTAAAATCTTGTTACAGTTTAAGTCCCTAATTAGTTGGAATATTTAACTTCGGGTATAAGAATAATTTGACGAGGACACTCGCACTTTATATTTATGACTGATGGACTGTTATGGACAAAAACCAGACGGACATATTAAATAATCCAGGACAAAGGACAATTAACCCATGGGAATAAACTAAAAATCAACACGTCAAACATCATGATTACGGAAGTTTAAATAAGCATAATTCTTTTATTTCATATTTAATTTCCTTTATTTTATATTTAATTGCACTTCTAATTATCGCATTTTTATTGTTATTGTATTTAATTGCACTTTTAATTATCGTACTTTTTAATTATCGCAAGTTTATTTTATCGCACTTTTATTATTCGCAATTTCATTATCGTTATTTACTTTACGCTTTAATTTAAGTCTTGTATTTATTTTTAATATTTTACATTTGGTTTTAACTGCGACTAAAGTTTTAAAATCGACAAACCGGTCATTAAACGGTAAAAACCCCCCTTTATAATAATAATATTACTTATATATATATTTGTATTTTTATAAAAGTAAACTAATATAGCGTTAAGCTTTGTTTAAAGATTTTCCCTGTGGAACGAACCGGACTTACTAAAAACTACACTACTGTACGATTAGGTACACTGCCTATAAGTGTTGTAGCAAGGTTTAAGTATATCCATTCTATAAATAAATAAATATCTTGTGTAAAATTGTATCGTATTTAATAGTATTTTCTTGTAAAATTTAATAGTATTTTATATACACCTCGCGAAACATCAGTTACGATAAACATTGATATACACGGTTTGTAATTTATGCGTTATTATCGGGCTTTATATTCTCCCTTATATTTCGAAGCTCTATGCTTTTGTTTTTCTCTTCCCGACTTCAAGTCAAGCGAATAATGGTCCAGAATTCATATGTATGAAATTTTGAATGATCCTAATATACTAAGCAGAAGAATTGTAATAGCACGATTTGATTGGTTAAATTACCAGAATTACAGAAGATAGAACTATCAAGAATATATATATTTTTTTGATATGTTCGGAGGTTAAATAGAATGAAAGAGTTATGTAACATGACACATGATAATGGTATGATCTACTGTGAACCATCATCACGTTTCATTAGAAACTCAGCATGACCTACTGTAATATAATCACGTTGGCCGGACGTCATTATATTATACTAACCCATGCTTCAATTCTCAACACTTCTCCACAATTCATTCATAATTTATACTTAGATTTTACAGGAGTTTCCAATATAATGGAATACAGAAAACACGAAGAGGTAGATAATTTCGGACAAGAATATTTATGAAAATATCCTCAGAAATATCGAAGATATTTATGATGATATTTTGGAATTTCTAAGTTCGAAGGTTGATGAAGAAAAATTTTTCGCAAGATTTTAACATGACTTCGGAGCAAGATATTCTCTAAAGATTTCATCGGATCCAGAATTACCTGGATTATTTGAATATAGGGTTTGGTCCTTGTATTTATCTTTGGTCTCCTTCGTGGTTAGCTCAATCCGTTTTTCAGTTCCAACTTTTCTGAGCTTTTGCAACATACTATTCTTTATCATCAAACTTCCGACGATTAAGGTCATTTACGGTTGCCTACAGTTTCTGCTGCTTCATTCAGCTTTTTCAAAATTTGGAGTATTGATTCGTAGACTGGATGCTTTTTAGAATTTTAGAATGGAAGATCATAATCCTAAGAGATAAATGTTATATGTATACATATAATTGTTAATGTAGATATGCTGTGAGTTTTCAAAGTATTGATTGCTGATTTCCGGTAATTGGTATGACAGTTCTCGTTACAAGATGCGAATGAGTATATGATAGGGTTTCAATGAATAAATATAATGATTTATCAGAGAGATTTAAGCCAAGAAGCAATGACGTTGCTGGTACGTCTGCTGGTTATATGGTGGATTATAAAAGGTTCCCTGATAATGATGACGAAAAACAGACTTATATATCAAGGTTATAATAAGGCTAATCCGAATGAAAAGTCAAAGTTGACTTTCTGGAGCTATGACAAAATTGGCTAATTTGGAAAGAGATTGCAAAGTTATTTTCGGTAATAACAATGCCAAAGGAGCTAGCATAGATACATGTTAAAAGTTTACTCAGGTTCTGAGAGTTTTCCAGGTGCATGCCTATATGCATCAATCTTTTCTTCCGTAGATAAAGTGCGGTTGGTTCATCCTCTCGTTTGAGGTGTTTTCAAGAATCATGAAAGGTTTGAACGCAGATTGTAATCGTCAAGATACTAATGAGGTTTAAGATGAAATCAAGTGGCAAACTTGAAGAATTGTTTAGATTCATATGTTATAATCAATATTTTAATTCATTTTAATTGTCCAATCTTGGTAGTCCACAGTTAGCAGTCCACAGTTACTAACTCAATAATTCATATATAGTTCATAATATTTAAATTAATTAATATGTATCGTGACCCGTGTACATGTCTCAGACTCGATCATAACTCAAAGTATATATATTATTATAGAATCAACCTCAACCCTGTATAGCTAACTCGATCATTACTGCATATAGAGTGTCTATGGTTATTCCAAATAATATATATAGATGCGTCGATATGATATGTCAAAACCTTATATATGTGTCCTGATATCTAAAGTGCGTAAAATAAATAACAGAAATTAAATGACGATAATTAAAATTGCGAGAATATAAATTGCGATAATTAAATTGCGATAAATAAAATGTAATCAGTTAGCTAGGAACAGTTAGCGTGGATTCTTAACAAAATTTTTCTCATAGTTAATTTTTTTGTTTCTAACAAATTTTATTTTGTTCAATGTTTTCTTCATTATGCCACTTGTTGGATTTTGATATGTAAAAATCCAAATATGAAATTTGAATGAAATTGGTTATTCTGTGGTGAACGAATACGTATCTCTGTAGATGTAAGTAGGATAGTAATTGAATGTTGAATCAGATTTGAATAATGTACAGTGTTACTTATTAATGTGAAATCTAAATATTTCTCGGGTATTACCTACCCGTTAAAATATTCTCATCATTACCAGTTTATACGATAGAGTTTTTAATTACAATCTTTATGAAAATATACTTTCATATATATTTTCTTCAGATGTAATCATGGATTTAATGAGTTAATATAATATTAATCTCATTTAATTTACCGTTAGAACTGGAATACATAATCTCTAAAACATTAGAGATTACATAATTACCATATAGAATGAAGATATATGATGTAGAACGATTCGTAGAACGATAATTATACTTGAGGTATAGATTGCGAGGTTGAGACGTGTGATGATGTTGTTGTTGTTGGTACTGGTTATGCTGATGGTGGTACTGTTGCTGTTGGTGCTACAAGTGTTGTTGGTGCTGAGGTTGGTGATGATGTTGGTGTAGTAAGTATAGCTTGTAGATCACGCACCATTCTTTTCAGGGTTTCTATCCTACCCTCTATCATTTCTATCCATCCACTCATCTGATTCGATAGATCTTGATTATCAATTCGAAGTTCCTTAACTTCTTCTAATATTCCCCTTCGATTGGTATTCGGAAGTAGAGGTTGAATATTTTCTGAGATTGCAGTAATGCGACCTTCAAGGTGGAAAACTTTAGCAAGAAGGGTAAATACAGTGTTGTGCATAGGTTCACCGGTGAGTACATCATTTTCTCCGATGCTAGGAGGTAAGTTTGGTTCGCGGTAGGGCTTGCCTTCTTCATTTCTCCATCGAGTGAGTAAGTCTCGGACCCACGCCCATCTCCTCCAGAAAGAAAAATAGCTAAATGGTGGAGACACTTCGGGTTCATTGACTTCGGAGTCTACTTCAATACGCATCTCGAAATTGCTTCTGAAACTAATGGAATCCAAGCTAGGTGTAGGATCCATCTCTTATGATCAGTTAGAGGATTTTCGATATGAAATGATTTTCGGTTATCGGATAATATTCTAATTATATAGAATATGTAATATAGTACAGAAGATCCCGTAGATTACGGAGGAAATTAAAGAAACGTGTCAGATAAAGTCTACAGTAACAGATATGCTAAGATATGGATTTGTCTATACACTATTCATGCAATCAATGCAGTAAGATATGTCTACACTAGGAATGATAAGCAAATGATTCCCTAAGAATGATAAGCAGGAAATTTTTGACACGAAATGATAAGCAAAACTTTTGACATGCAGGCACAGTCGAAGTCCAGACTCACTAATGCATCTAAATAACTATCAGTTAGACACACTAATGCAAGACCTGGTTCGCTAAGACCACTGCTCTGATACCAACTGAAGGGACCCGTTCATATTGATTATAAATGATTCACAATAGTTGATTACATCGCGAGGTACTTGACCTCTATATGATACATTTTACAAACATTGCATTCGTTTTTAAAAAAGACAAACTTTCATTTCGTCAAAAGTTGATGGCATGCATACCATTTCATAATATATCCAACTATAATTGACTTAATATTAATCTTGATGAACTCAATGACTCGAATGCAACGTCTTTTGAAATATGTCATGAATGACTCCAAGTAAGATCTCTAAAATGAGCAAATGCACAGCGGAAGATTTCTTTCATACCTGAGAATAAACATGCTTTAAAGTGTCAACCAAAAGGTTGGTGAGTTCATTAGTTTATCATAATCGATCAATTTCATCATTTTAATAGACTACAAGATTTTCATTTCTATTTCTCATAAATATACGTCCCATACATAGAGACAAAAATCATTCATATGGATTGAACACCTGGTAATCGACCTTAACAAGATGCATATAGAATATCCCCATCATTCTGGGACTCCCTTCGGACATGATAAATTCGAAGTACTAAAGCATCCGGTACTTTGGATGGGGCTTGTTGGACCCAATAGATCTATCTTTAGGATTCGCGTCAATTAGGGTGTCTGTTCCCTAATTCTTAGATTACCAGACTAAAAAAAGGGCATATTCGGTTTAATAATTCAACCATAGAATGTAGTTTCGATTACTTGTGTCTATTTCGTAAAACAGTTATAAAAGCAGCGCATGTATTCTCAGTCCCAAAAATATATATTGCAAAAGCATTTAAAAAGGGAGCAAATGAAACTCACCATACTGTATTTTGTAGTAAAAATACATATGACGTCATTGAATAAGTGCAAGGTTGGCCTCGGATTCATGAATCTATATTAAGTATATATATTAACACACATAATTGTATTCGTACAAATTTATATATATTTAAATTTATTAGTTATATCATTTTTATATTAATAACCTATATGTTCATATATTCTTTTTATATATTTGAAATAAATAAAAATATTGCTTTTGTTATGTTATGTGTCTTTGTATATATATATATATATATATATATATATATATATATATATATATATATATATATATATATATATATATCGTTTGTTTGTTAAAATTTTAATAATACTAAAATAATATTAGTAATGATAATAATAATAATAATAATAATAATAATAATAATAATGATAATAGAGTTAAAAATGATGCTTTTAATATTAATGATAAAAATGATAATTTTAATAATAATAATAATAATAATAATAATAATAATAATAATAATAATAATAATAATAATAATAATAATAATAATAATAATAATAATAATAATAGATATAGCTACCTCAAGAATAGGCCCTTTAAATAAAAATAGGGCCTTAGCCCAGGCTCGAACTCGCGACCTCTCGCTAACCCAACACCCTTATGAACCGTCCCTCTGTCCTTGCATATCTGATTGTAACTAGCGTTTTATTTCATTTAACCCGCTACTGATCTGTTTCCATTTCCCGCCTTCTACTTAATAACACTCGTTCACCAGGCCCAAACTTAATTGTTTTCTCGGCCCAACACACACATTAAAAGCCCAACTACCTTTGTAGCCTATAATTCAAATAAGGAAGACCAACAAACATAAGTCCATGAAACCCTACAGGTTTTTAATTCGTACGTATCATCACAGAATCGCTTCCTCACTTATCTTCTTCATCAGATTTATGTTTCCTCATAATCATCATCGATCTTATTTGTGTATCATCACTATAACCATAATATCACAATCGTATAACAATCATCACTATATTGATCGTCATCATCTAATCCTAGCATCATCATAGTGAATTTCACATGATCTTCTCATCGTTATCTTTCTGTTTTCATTATCATAATCATGCCACATGTAAAATCATTACCGAAACAATTTGGCAAGTGGGAAAGGAATGTCGGTTCATGATTGAATTGGGTGATGGCAAAGGTGCAAGACAACAAAAAGGAATTCACTTTAATTGGTGATGTTTGAATGGCTTTTTAAATGGGAAGCTGGAAGCAACCAAGATTGTAACACCCGCGTTTTGGGTCTAGATGAAATGACCATTGTACACTGGGAAATGGCGTAATTAGTGATTTTTATAATTATATGTTTATAATTATTTGGTTGTTTAGTTGAGACCAGTTTGTGACAAGGGTAACAGAATAGGTTCGTTTGTTTAATTTGGACTCCGTTAGGGCAGTCAAATTAAGTACGAAAGATATCAGATAACTGGTAAATACCCGTGTGTTATGGGGTATGGTTTTATAACCCAATATAAATAGCTTGAATCTGGATTATTCCATCATTTTCCCCAAATTAGAAATATTACTCCCGTACCTAACTCCTTCACTCTTGAAATCCTAATTGATCTAAACTTAAAATTAGATTAAGAGACTTTAGAGACTGATTTCTAGCATCATTGTGAGCATCATCTCAGGTTTGTCTTGTTGAATCCATGCTTTGATTGTTAGAAATTGGGTTTTTGTGTTCTTGAATAAATAGTGTGAATATGAGCTTGAATCTTCATGAAATATGTTTATTATGCTTAATTGATGTTAGAAATAGGTTGTATATATGCTTAGTAACTTTCTTGTGCTTAAAATTTGGTCAAAAACACTTAGAAATCGAGTTTTTGGGGAAGAAATCACAAAATCAGCGAAATTGGTTCGAAACCCAGTTTGCTACAGTACCCGAGTTGCTACAGTACCCCGAGTTGCTACAGTACCCGAGTTGCTACAGTGTCACTATTTGCTACAGTGTCACTATTTGCTACAGCACCTTTTATGAAATTGAAACGGGCGTAACTTTCAAAACCTAACTCCGTTTTTGATGAATAAACTATCGTTAGAATCGTAATAAAGAACCCTTTTCAATGGTGAACTTTTAAGAAACTATATCAAACTGTTTTTGGGTCGGAAAAGGAGTTTTAGTGTGCATGTCGTGTTTTGCACGCACCTGTATGCCATTATTGAATGGAGTCATGATGTAGACTCATAAAATTATGAATATATGGTGTTATGACCTAGTTTATAGTATGATTTGATTATACTATTGATTGAGATATGTATATTGACTTCGTTGTTTTGTTCTCAGGTGATAAGAACAAGGAAGAAGCTCAGAAGTAAGATAACTGAGCTGTAGCTGGTAATCGGTGAGTGGGATTATCTCCGGGTGTAGTATAGAGTAGCAAGTTGTGCTACTATATTATACTGTTATAGTTGCTATGCTTAGTAGATATGTTGTAATAATGATCATCGTAGAATTGCCATGCTAGTCGTAGGAACAGTTGTTCGTAGTGGTAGTTGCTTAACAGTTGTGTGCACAAGTTGTAGTTGCCTGTTGGAACCTATTGTTGTTAGGTTCAGCTCAGAGAGGTCAACCTTGTTGTGGTTGGGTCCAGTTGGCTACTGTTTGTTGAGTATAGTGATGAATGACGCATCACCTGCGTGTGGATTTACTATACTGGGGATTCAGTAGTAAGGACTTTCGGTAGACGCTAGACTGATCAGCTAGTAGTCGTGTGCTCGTACAAGCCGCCGAGTCTCTAGTTGGAGCATAGTTGCTAGTTGATTGTTGCCAGTTGATAGTTGCTAGTTATTAGTTGTCAGTTGCCTGTTATGGATTGTTGTAGTTGCTGTAGTTGTACAAGTTGGTACTGTATGCTAGATCTGTTAGATGATTCCATTCACTTAGCCTCGTGCTAACCCCCCTCACCTCCTCCCTTGCAGGATTTCGATCTTAGTGCTGGTAGGGACGGGAGTTGGGTTGACGATATGTTTGACAAGACGAACTCTGATGTCTTAACTTTTATAAATATGTAACTAGTTGTTTAACGTAACACCGATTGTTTGTAATAAGTAACTAGCTAATGATTTGTGATAATCATGTTCGTAATTAACTAAGGGTATTTATGTGAATTAAGACTTCCGCTGTGATTTAAAAAAAAAGCAGGGTGTTATAACTTGGTATCAGAGCATAGGTTTGGCCGCATGTACATTGTGTTGAATGTCATGTTCCCAAACCTTGTGTTGTGTCAAACATATATGAGGGAACGGGTTAAGTGAATGTAGGGATTACATGTGTTAGTTGATAGGTACTAACCTGTTTTCCACTAAGAGTTTGTGTGAGATGTTGTGGTAGTGCAGATATGGCAGATAATACAGGAAACGCAACTGGTCCGTCAGCCCCCGGAACATTCAGAGCCCCAGATGAAGACGGATATGTGTCAGAAGAGGATCCGCAGGAACAAATTTTAGATTTGCAAAGTAAGTTAAAGGAAGCACGTGATCGAATAAGGGAATTAGAACAACGTCAGGTAACCGTGAATCCAAGTGGTAGTGTACCGAATCAGACGATTAGTGGGTATCCGGTGCAGTCAAATAATTATCAGCAAATTGGAAGTGCTTTCCAACAACAGCAATGGTTACCACCTCAATATCAGTTTCCTCAACAGTATCAGATGTCACCTCAGTTTAATCAACAGTTCCCAAATCAGATGTGGGGTCCGTATCAGACGCCAATGTTTCAACAACCAAAGAAATGTACCTTCAAACAGTTTCTGAATTATAATCCACCAGAGTACTCAGGAAGTTCTAACCCAACGGTAACACTTAACTGGTTAAGAGAGATAGAAAAGGTTTTTGAGGCATGTCAGTGTGAACCAGAATTGCAGGTTATTTATGCTAGTCGTATGCTGAAGAATAGGGCAATGGTTTGGTGGGATACGGTTATTTCTAGTATACCAAAAGAGCAAGTGAACATGATTACTTGGGAACAATTTTATAGTAAAGTTTGTGAGCAGTATTGTTCGTCTTATGACCTCAATCGAATTAAGACGGAATTTCTGGCGATGAAAATGACACCTCAGATGACGATAGATGAGGTGATTGAGCAGTATATGGATAAATTAAGGTTTGTGCAACAGTGGGTTCCAGATGAGCAGTCCAGAATTCAGCACTTTGTTAACATAATTTTACCAGAGTACAGAACAATGGTTAGGATGGCGACGACGTTATCGCAAGCGTTTGTTATGGCCAAGATGGTATAGGATGATGTCAGAGCAGCAAGGAATAGAATAGTAGGTTATGAGATGTCACAACAAGATCAGGTGATGAGTCATTCGGACTCTAGGTCAAAGAAGTCTGTTAAGTTGAAACATAAGAGTGGTTCAGAACAGAGTGGGTCATCATCAAGTCAGAATTCTTGGTGTTATAGTTGCAGATCATCTCATAGTGGTCCTTGTTTGGATTCTACCAAAAGATGTTTGAGATGTGGTATTGTGGGACATGAGATTTGGATGTGTTCGTTCCAAGAGGATGTATGTTGGAGATGTCATCAAGTGGGGCATAGGTCAGCTCAGTGTTCGTATGTAAGAGGATCGAGTTCTAGGGCGGGGCCAGGAGCGCAGTCGAGATCAGTAGGTGGATCTTCTGGTTCTCCAGTTGGGCAGAAAAGAAAGAATCCACCTACAGAAACAGCAAGAGCTTATCAGATGGTTGCAGAAGCAGATGTTGAATATGATGTGAATACAGGTATGCTTCAAAATCCTCGTATTGTTTAGTTATATACATGTATATGATTGGGTGTATATATATGTGTGGTAGATTAGTAGATCTTGATAGTAGTGTAAGATTTATTTTGTTGCATTATGTTGTTTATGTTTTGGTTGCGATCCTTCTGTGCCATGTGGGGTAAGGGTGACCCTTAGGTTGACTTTTTGGGATTGAGAACCGTGACTTGGATAGAGATGCGTTGATTATGTTTGTGTAGTGGACTTTTGGACGACATGAAGTTGTTAGATAGTGGCATGAGTATGATTGTTATGACGGTATTTCCTAAGCTTGTTGGATGTATGATCTGGTTGATAGATTATATTTGGATGATTGATAGACAAGGTTTGAGTAACTATGATTGGACAGATGTTGTGATTGATTAGTCATAAAGTAGTTAAATTAATTACCGATGCTTATTGAGGAAATTGATTGGACATAAGTTAGTGAATGAGACAAGTAGAATTTTTCCGTTACAAGCAACTCAGAATGAAGGTATGATTTAGGATAATATGCTTGTGTCTGGCCAACAGAAGTATATTGTGATAAATCATACGGAATTTCTGGGAAGCTGAAGAAAAATTAGGCGGCCTGTGCTATATTGGATTGTGATGTGACTGGATATGAGACGAATAACCTGTGAAGTTCTGTTGACTTACGAGACAATTTCGTGGACCTAGGTATAGATTTTAGCATGATGACTAATTCTATTGCCTAAGCTTTGGATAATTGGGAAAAGTGGACTGTATAAAGAGTTGAATTGGATGACAGATCTTGAAATTTATGATACGGAATGGAGAAGAAACACGAATTTAACTCTGATTATTTGACTTGATAGTGTAATTTGTGGGCTTAAGTGGATTAACGGACGTTGATCGATGAAGATTGTGACAAGTTATTTGGTATCGGGAGTGTATTGATGTCAGGAATCTCATTTCCTATGCAATTGTGGTGGATATTGTCAATATCGGGGATAAGATCGATAAAGTTAACCGTGTGTTTTGGCGGTGCGAGTAACAATTTTTGGGTTTGTTGACCATAGTTGACCCGATTCCGAGGACGAAATCTCTTTTAAGGAGGGTAGATTTGTAACGCCCGCGTTTTGGGTCTAGATGAAATGACCATTGTACCCTGGGAAATGGCGTAATTAGTGATTTTACTAATTATATGTTTATAATTATTTGGTTATTTAGTTGAGACGAGTTTGTGACAAGGGTAACAGAATAGGTTCGTTTGTTTAATTTGGACTCCGTTAGGGCAGTCAAATTAAGTACGAAAGATATCAGATAACTGGTAAATACCCGTGTGTTATGGGGTATGGTTTTATAACCCAATATAAATAGCTTGAATCTGGATTATTCCATCATTTTCCCCAAATTAGAAATATTACTCCCGTACCTACCTCCTTCACTCTTGAAATCCTAATTGATCTAAACTTGAAATTGGATTAAGAGACTTTAGAGACTGATTTCTAGCATCATTGTGAGCATCATCTCAGGTTTGTCTTGTTGAATCTATGTTTTGATTGTTAGAAATTGGGTTTTTGTGTTCTTGAATAAAAAGTGTGAATATGAGCTTGAATCTTCATGAAATATGTTTATTATGCTTAATTGATGTTAGAAATAGGTTGTATATATATTTAGTAACTTTCTTGTGTTTAAAATTTGATCAAAAACACTTAGAAATCGAGTTTTTGGGGAAGAAATCACAAAATCAGCGAAATTGGTTCGAAACCCAGTTTGCTACAGTACCCGAGTTGCTACAGTACCCCCGAGTTGCTACAGTACCGAGTGCTACAGTGTCACTATTTGCTACAGTGTAACTATTTACTACAGTGCCGATTTGCTACAGTACCGAGTTACTGCAGTACCGAGTTGCTACAGTGTCACTATTTGCTATAGTGTCACTATTTGCTACAGCACCTTTTATGAAATTGAAACGGGCGTAACTTTCAAAACCTAACTCCGTTTTTGATGAATAAACTATCGTTAGAATCGTAATAAAGAACCCTTTTCAATGGTGAACTTTTAAGAAACTATATCAAACTGTTTTTGGGTCGGAAAAGGAGTTTTAGTGTGTATGTCGTGTTTTGCACGCACCTGTATGCCATTATTGAATGGAGTCATGATGTAGACTCATAAAATTATGAATATATGGTGTTATGACCTAGTTTATAGTATGATTTGATTATACTATTGATTGAGATATGTATATTGACTTCGTTGTGTTGTTCTCAGGTGATAAGAACAAGGAAGAAGCTCAGAAGTAAGATAACTGAGCTGTAGCTGGTAATCGGTGAGTGGGATTATCTCCGGGTGTAGTATAGAGTAGCAAGTTGTGCTACTATATTATACTGTTATAGTTGCTATGCTTAGTAGATATGTTGTAATAATGATCATCGTAGAGTTGCCATGCTAGTCGTAGGAACAGTTGTTCGTAGTGGTAGTTGCTTAACAGTTGTGTGCACAAGTTGTAGTTGCCTGTTGGAACCTATTGTTGTTAGGTTCAGCTCAGAGAGGTCAACCTTGTTGTGGTTGGGTCCAGTTGGCTACTGTTTGTTGAGTATAGTGCTGAATGACGCATCACCTGCGTGTGGATTTACTATACTGGGGATTCAGTAGTAAGGACTTTCGGTAGACGCTAGACTGATCAGCTAGTGGTCGTGTGCTCGTACAATTTATAATTAAGATATATCATGTTACATATTTCCAATTTCTATATAATAATATTAATACTACATGTATTGATATTAGTAATAAGAAAAAAAATAATGATAATAATATTATAACAGATATATTTTTAAATTAAAATTATATTTTATATGATAACATATGTTGAATATTTAATATTTATTCATTTTAACAATACTTAATTATTCTATTTAATATCTTATATATTATTATTTCAAATTATTATTTATACTTTTGTTTATATCCATTTATATATATATGTACATATATATATATATATATATATATATATATATATATATATATATATATAAATATATATATATATATATATATATATATATATATTTATTTATTTATTTATTTATTTATTTATTTATTTATTTATTTAAACACAATTGTTCGTGAATCGTCGGGAATAGCCAAAGGTCAAATGCATTTATGAAAAATGGTTCCAACATTTTGAGACTCGGTTTAATAGACTTTGCTTATCGTGTCGGAATCATTTAAATATTAAGTTTAAATTTGGTCGAAAATTTCCGGGTCATCACAACTATTACATTTATCACTAAGATTATTAACATTATTATTTTTATTAGTAATATTAAGTATTATCATTTTTACCATTACAAATATTAATTCAGTACTATTAAAATTACTAGTTTCAACAAACAAATGATATATATAAAAATATATTTAACATACATAACTTAACTATATTAATGCTTTTTATATACAAAAAAGAATACATTTAATGAAATAATGAAAATATATAAGTTAATAATATAAAAGTTAAATCACTAATAATAATATATATCTGTTCGATTACAAGTATGTGTTTTAATATATATACAAATGATATAGGTTCGTGAATCCGATGCCAACCATGCATTGTTTAGTATCGTCGTATGAATATTTTTACTACAAAATATTGTAGAGTGAGTTTCATTTGCTCCCTTTTTAAATGCTTTTGCAAGATATATTTTTGGGACTGAGAATACATGCGCTGCTTTTATAAATGTTTTACGAAATAGACACAAGTAATCAAAACTACATTCTATGGTTGGATTATCGAATCGAATATGCCCCTTTTTAGCTTGGTAGCCTAAGAATTAGGGAAATGGCTCCTAATTGACGCGAATCCTAAAGATAGATCTATGAACCTTGACACGTCACATTCGGGTTACGAATGCTTTAGTACTTCGATTATCATGTCCGATGAGAGTCTCGGAATGATGGGGATATTCTATATGCATCCTGTTAGTTCGGTTATCAATCGTTCACCATATGAATGATTTTTATCTCTATGCAGTTTGCGAAATGCCTGATATGAGATGATGTTTATGAGAAATGAATTGAAAATCTTGTGGTCTATTAAATTAATGGAAATGATTGTTATGTTAAACTAATGAACTCACCAACCTTTTGGTTGACACTTTAAAGCATGTTTATTCTCAGGTATGAAAGAAATCTTCCGCTGTGCATTTGCTCATATTAGAAATATTACTACGAGTCATTCATGACATATTTCAAAAGACATTGCATTCGAGTTGTAACGACCCTGGATTTTCAACGTTTATTTATTAATAATTCATTATTAATGCTTACGTTTTAATAAACGTGTTCTTATACGTGTTACTTGTTAACGTATTTAACTTTTCATGGTCCGACTTGTCTTTGTGATGCACGTACTCTTCACGAATAATATTTTTGAATATTATTTACATTCATGATTAATTATTATTAGTCATTTTAATTAACTAAGGTTACTAGTTAATTACTTGGTCTTTATTTGATTAATTGCATAATTACTTGGATTTGGGCTTTTATTATTGGAAATGGACTTGGAAGCCCATCCTACACACTTAATGGACTAGTAAGCCCACTCTTAAGCTAGTGTTTTATTAGTGATAAACATGGATTAATTAAGATTAAGTATGAAGAGACTTGTCACAAGCATGCTTGCACCAAGCTCCCATGCATTTAACTTTAATACCATTTTAAGCTCACTCCATTCTCCAACACTTGAAAGCACCATTTGATTCTCCTTTTTTTGTTGAAAACCGTCAACTTGGGATGGCATGGAGGGAGTTCAAAATTTTTGTTTTGTTTTGTTACTTATTCACTAGTTTCCATTCCATATTTTACACACACATAATACTTACAACTTCATTTTCTCTCTACCTTGTAAGTGAACAAGTTTTTCTTCTTCCTTTCCTTTAACAAAATCGAAACATAAGCACTCATCATCATCATTCTTACTTGTTTAAGATTACTTGTTCTTTGTTGTAGTTTACTTACTTGTTGTTTGTAGTTGTTTACTTAATAGTTGTAAGAATCAAACTTTCTAGTTTATTCTTCATATTATCTTGTATTACAAGAACAAACAAGAACCTAAAATTTCTAGTTTATGGTTCTACACTTAATGTTTCAAAGATTTAAAGTTCATGAGTTTTAAAATCATACTTGTGTTCATGTTTGTAAACTTAAGGTTTACTTTCCTAAAGATCAAAGCATTGGCTTGAATCTTTAAAATATGAACAACCATGAACTTATTACTTGAAGAGTTAGTTTATTTCTTCATTTCATTTATTTAAAGTTGTAATGTTGTTATTTTGGTCAAGTGTTACTAGTTAATCTTGATCTCATTTTTCTTGAACCAAAGTTAACTTTGTAAGTTCAAGAATATGGAAGTATAACTTTCTAGTTATAACTTCATATACTTGTGTTGGATCTAAGTTTATATAGCTTATGGTCTTTTAATTTTGTTGTAAATAAGAGCTTATGAGCTTACATACACTTTTCAAGATGAAAATCTAAGTTTCATAACTTATGGTTTCATTAAAGTAAAGATCCAAGTATTATAACTTAGGATCTAACTTGAGAACTTTAGATCTAAACTTTTGGGTCTAGGATCTTCAAGATCTAACTAAGAACTATGTTCTACAACTTAAGATCTTATTTATTTAGTTTACTTTCAAGTTTGTAGCTTAATATTACTAGTAGAACTCATGTAGGTGTCGGATATAAGAACTTGATGTAACTTTGGTTCATCAAACTACATACAACTCTTAAGTGAGTTGTGCAACTTATCTTAGACTTACACTAGTGTTATGATGGTCAAACCTTGTTTAAGATGATGCAAACCTATCAACGAGTTGTACACTTGAAGCTATACGCATCAAGGATGAGAACTGTGATGAGCATCAAGCACCGAGAACCCACCGGAACACCTTTAGCTATTGTTTACGGAACTGATCATACTACCTGGGTTACTATAAAGTTGATTTAAAGTTAGTTCGGTTCGAGTAGATAATTTTCCGTTTAGACCTCGTCTTAATCCGAGTTACGGTTTAGGATCTATGGCCTCCCGAAAGTCACTACACCCTATTAACATTGTTCTAAAATTTCTGACCTACTCGCACTTAAACTGTCACCACGGTCAAACGAAGATGAGTTTGCTTCTGGAAATTGTTCAGTACCTACGGGACTCATATATGGAGCCATGGCCACTGGTCTCACCCCATTTCAGTTTCTATAGAGGTCGTGGCGACTGAACGAAGTCAGCCCTTGTTTCAAACCTTAGTCTTGACTTAAAACTTACTTTACACTTTTTGTTAAATGATGAATGATGATGATACTTAAGACCTAATTTACATACTTTTAAACCTTTGGGAACGATTTACTGACTTAGTAAATTTTGACTTAGGTTGAGGACCTTCCAGACCAACCATTTGCTTACTATTCCCGCATATCGACTTTTACTACTTTCCACTGTGAGTTATAGCATCCCTTTTTACTTTAACTATTTTGGGAACTGAGAATACATGCGCATTTTACGTTTTACATACTAGGCATGAGTACTTAAACTTTATATATGTGTGGGTTATACAACGGCATAAACTTTCCCCTTAGCTCGGTAACGTTTAGTCATTGGTCTTTGAACCGGTGAACGCGAATCTTAGATATGGATCCATAGGGTTTGACATCCCCACTCGGGCTAGTAGCGCTAGCATTTAATAGGTGTTTAATACTTCATAAACATACGCCACTCGCCAAGTGTACTTTTAGGGGGTGATAAACGTTAAGTTAGTTACCAAGTGCCCACGGTTATACATATACTTTTCATACTGTTTTGAAACGCTGTTGAAGCACTGAAATCTCGTGGCCTATCTTACATTACTGTTATACTTAAACTATAGCTCACCAACCTTTGTATTGACATTTTTAAGCATGTTTCTCTCAGGTGCTTAAGGTTTGCTTGCTTCCGCTGTTGTACTAGTCATGCCTTGTAGACTCCCGCTGCGCTTATTAGAGATGTCATCGCATGAAACATTTTATCTTGCATTCGGACTTTATTACTTTTGAACAATGTATTTGTTACGACCTATGGGTCACGTACTATTATTTTGCTTGCTATTCATAGAAGCATACTTTCGGATGTTAAACATTTGACGTTGGTTAAAACGTCACCTTTTATCATGAATGCAAACTTGTTTTGAAACAGCATATAGTATTTGACCTTGTAATGATCCTGTTGTTGATGATTCGTACATGATGGTTTTGTACGGGGCATCACATTTGGTATCAGAGCATTGGTTGTAGGGAATTAGGTTGCATTAGTGAGTCTAGACCGGACCAAGTAGGATTCACTAATAGGACTAATCTACAACTTGCTAGTTTACTTGTTTCTGCGGAACTTGCTGCATGCTGCTGCTTACTTTTACTGCTATATGTCGTATGCTACTACATGATTTCACTACTGTATGCTACTATCTGCTTTCGATTGCATGATACTTGTCGTTATTGCCATGCTACTTACTGCTATAGATGATCTAGACTGTCGTAGTTACTTTGCCTAATACGTGCTTGCTTTATGAATTACTGACATGGAAAAAGTTATTTTTCCTTGTTCAGATGTCGGATGACCCGCCCACTATCATTCACTTGGAGAGCGACTCGGACTCATCGGCCACCTCACCTACCGTTGTTGCTGACTCGATCCCGTCATCTACACCTTCCAGTAACTCCGGTGCTTCGTCCTCCAGAGCCAGTAGCCATGCACCCGACCCAGTAGTCACCTCAGACGGAGCCGAGGGCCTACAGGAGATTCCAGCTCCACTTGTCCCAGGACCCTCAGAGCCACAGCACCATTCCGGTGGTGCTGTGATTCCCGCGGAACTTGGGAAAGGTTCGGTCCGTAATGAGCATAACCATTGGTGCCGACGCCTTCCTGATGGACGTCTCGTGCTGATCCCGCCCTTCAGATTCCGACTGATGATGGCCGCCCGAGGAGAGCCACCCGTGCAACCACCCCTAGCCGATTTAGACGACCCTTCATCCGATGACTCATCCTCTGAGGACTCCAGTGACGAGGATTCCGATGAGGACCCCGATGAGGCACCTGTGCAGCCACCCTCCACCCCGCCAAAGAAGCGGTACCGTTTCGATGGTACCGTTATTCCAGGGATTAATGGAGGTTGACCATTCGTTAATGCACATGGACTGAGGACTAGAGTTACCGCCCGTAAGCAGCTTGTGCCGTATCCTGCTGATCCCTTCATCCGTAAGCCTTACCACTATGCACCATCTACTTCTAGAGCCGGACCGTCTGCATCACCAGCACCACATGTACCGACTGCACCGCCTGCCCCACCATCTCCCTCTGTCGAGGAACTGAGAAGGGAAGCGGAGATCCTCCGTGCTCGGGTAACTGAGCTCGAGGACCAGATGTCCCACGTAATGGACATCCTACACCCACCATCACCATAGGGCATTTGTAGTAGATCTCATTATGTAATCTTGTTTGTAGTTTTATGTTTTACGAATGTATTGTACGAATCTATGCGGATGTGTGCAACTTATTATTAATGAATGAAACTTTGTGTTGTTTAATTCTTGCACAGTGTTCTATTTACGTTACTGTGTGATGACTTTGTGGTATCTGAATCTATTTGCGTTACTTAATAAACATGTGATATGTTGATTCCATGTTGGTTACCATATACTGTATTATTATTTATTGAATATTGGATTTTGACTTGAGTCAAAATTTTTGTTTAGAACATCAATGGCCAACGGAAGATCAACACCCACCGCAGCCCAAATCGAGGAAATGATCAATGAATGAGTTGCCGCAGCTTTAGCGGAAATGAACCCCCAAGCTCCACGGCCACCGGTTATCCAGCCCATTCGTAATGGGTGCACATACAAAGAGTTTCAAAGCTACAAGCCCCACAACTTTAGTGGAACTGAGGTTACCATTAATCGGTGTTGTTCGTACATAGACGAGGATATTTACGTTTTATTTGGTTTTCACGTTCCCAGGTATGCTCGGGGCCTTGCGTGAATTCCAACGGATAGAATATTGTTCTGTTTCAAGAATTAAAATCATACAAACCATAATTTCTACAAGTTCTTCTACGAAGTGCATTTTATTATTAATGCGGAGATCATTCAAAATGATGATGTTATACAAGTCATTTCAGTAAATTGGATATATAAAATGTGTTATGAATAATATCGAGCTCATTTAAACCTTGAGCGTTTATGCCACCACGTTAGGGTAGACAAAATAGAGAGGAGTTCATGAAAATCATAGTCGTGAAATTTGATAGAGATTGTCATTCTTTACAACAAGAATGATGAATATGAGTTGAAAATATTGTTTTATCAACATTGAGTAATATGGATAAAACGATTCGATTATAGGAAGAGTATAAATGAAGTTATCTTAAAAGTTTGAAATAAGGAAATATCAGTTTGCCTTAACTTTTGACATAATTAAAGGTGATTTCCGGAATTCAAGGGATTTAAAGGAAATCTTTATAATCTGTATAAGATTTGATTCTCCGGTAATTAAGGAAATTAAAATTGCCTTGATTGTTGTGTCTAGAATTTTGCTATAAATTAGCTTCTTCTGTTTTATTATCTTCACCGCTTCTATACTTTCTTTCTCGATTCATACTTCCAAAGATTGTGAAAATGCTCCATCCAGTTCTTATCCTGGATATTTTTTCTGACTATCATTTCTGTCATTCTTCTTTTTCATTTACCCCCGGAGGAATCTGTTTACTTCTACAATTACCTTGGGATTATAGTGTTTTTAATTCTCTCGTGTCTTTATGTTGCTATATGCATTGATATACACGGTTTGTAATTTTCGTGTTGTTATCGGGCTTTATATTTTCCCTTATATGTCGGAGCTTTATGCTTTTGTTTCTTCTTCCCGACTTCAAGTCAAGCGAATAATGGTCCAGAACTCGTAGGTATGAAGTTTCGAATGATCATAATTTATAAAGTAGAAAGGAAAGGTAATAGCACGATTTGATTTGTCAAATTACCAGAATATTCAGAAAAGACCGAATCATCAAGAAAAATATTTTCTTGATATGTTTAGAGGTTAAATAGAATGTAAAAGTCGTGTAACATGGTGAATGGTGATTTATACAGTCTATGAATCACCATCTTCCATTAAAATTTTTAGCATGACTTACTATAATATAATCACGTTGGCCTGACCTCATTATATTATACTAACTCATGCTTCAATTCCCAACACTTCTTCAAATCATTCATAATTTAAACTTGAATTTTACAGAATATAGAAACTAATACAGTTTCCTTTATGATGTGATAAAGATATCGCAAAGAGATAATTAATTACGGACAAGAATCGTTATGATGATATCATCAGAAATATAGAGGATATTTATGATGATATTTTGGAATTTCTAAGTTCGAAAGTTGATGAAGAAAAATTTTCTGCAAGCTCTTAACATGACTTTGGAGCAAGATATTCTCTAAAGAATTCATCGGATCCAGAATTACCTGGATTCTTTGAATATAGGGTTTGGTCCCTGTATTTGTCCTTGGTCTCCTCCATGGTTAGCTCAATCCGTTTTTCAGTTCCAAATTTTCTTTTGAGCTTTTCCAACGTACCATTCTTTATTATAAAACTTTTGGCCATTGAGACCATCTACAATTTTGCTGTTTCCTCTGCATTTAATGCAGCCATATTTAAATCATTGGTTATCAATCCGAGATGGTTTCAAGAAATTTCGTTTTTAGATGATTAAACGCTGATTGTAATCGTCAACGGATCTAATGGTTGATGAATAGACGTTGTTGATTTCAAAAGAAATGATCGATAATTTCAGTGGTTTGATGTGATAATTCATCATAGAATATGAATGAATATAATTCATGAATGTAGTGATTTTTTTAGAAGGATAACACCTGCTAAAGCTTTACTTGGATTCTGATATGTCAAAATTAGAATAGATAATTGAATTTGTATGAAGATGGTTGTTCTTTTTAGTGAACGGATACATATATCTTGTGAACGTAAGTAGTATAGTTACTAATTATTGAATCAGAATTGAAGAATATACAATGCAACATATTAATGTGAGATATAAATATTTCTCGGGTATTACCTACCCGTTAAAATATTTTCACAATTAACAGTTTGTACAAAAGAACTTTAATTACAATCTTTATGGAGATATACGTTCATATATGTATTCTTCAAATATAATATAGATTTAATGAGTTAATATAATATTAAAATCATTTGATTTGCGGTTGGAACAAGAATAAATAATCTTCAAAACTTGAGAGATTACATAATCGTCGCGGAATATTTCTTTAATGGAGTTATGAATCAATACTTCATCGTTCATTGTTATTGATATATCTCGGTATATGATGTTGGTGCTCGTGGAATTCTTGTGAATTCTCGAATAATGTTTTCTAAAAAGTTTCGAGTACATCGAAAATGGAAGTGTAAAATCAGACATGTATTTGAATAATACACTTGATTTATTATGAAATGGAGTTTATTGTTGTAACGACCCGTCAAAATCGCTATTGACGCGGCACGTTAATCATTGATTCCACAGTGAGTTTTTGACCTCTATATGATACGTTTTGATAAAATATTGCATTCATTAAAATAAGTGACTTTCTAAACATAGAAAGTTATAAACATGTGGGCGAGTGCTTAGGTATAAGCAAAACCCCAAAATACATAAGTCTTTAATTTACAGGTTGACATCACAGTCCAATTATTTATTACACAACGCAGTTTTATTTTGAATGCAATAAACTTTGTACAAAGCATGAGAGACTCCATGCAGGCAACAAGCACATCACAGCGGAAGCATTCTAAGGACCTGAGAATAAAACATGCTAAAAAGTCAACACGAATGTTGGTGAGTTATAGGTTTAATTGCTCGAGTCATAAACATATATAATGATAGACCACAAGATTTCATCAAAAGTTTATCAATAGATTCTACATAACAGAGCACCCTGGTAACTAAACTTAACGCTATAGTGATAATTTCCCCATTCGTTTTAATACACGCAAACCAACGTGTCTTAAACTCAAATAACATACGTCCGTGAAAAGGCTAGCGCTCTAGCTCGGACGGGGATGTCAAGCCCTATGGATCCATATACAATTATTCGCGCCCACCAGTCCATATCCTATGTGCTGGCAGCTACTAGTTACCAAAGCTAAGGGATTTTCGGTTTAACTCAGTGTAGAATTTAGTATGTACTTGTGTCTTATCGCGTTTAAAATAAATTGCATGTATTCTCAGCCCAAAAATATTTAAAGTATTTAAAAAGGGAGACTATAAACTCACAGTTCAATATTGCGATTCAATATTGTAGGTAAATTGCATAGACGTAATGATGGTAGATGACTGTATGGTTGGCCTTGGATTCAAGAACAATACCCAATATTTCCTTAGCTTAAAGCGTTTTGAAACCCGAATTAAAACACCCGCGTATATACCTTATTATTATTAAACTTAAATTATAAATTATAATTATAATTATAATTATAATATAAATGTAAGAATGATCAGAGAGACATAGATGGTATTACTTCGTCGAGCAAACTGACCTTTTATAATACTTTTCCATTTACTGTAGCTCATGCGATCGCATAAGTTTTCAGTGTTTTTGCCATGCGATCGCATGGCCGCCTTTTCTGTTTTTGTTTGCTAGTTCGCCGATATCAAATAGTATTCTACTGTAGAAATAGTGTTTTACTGTAGCAAATAGTGTTTACTGTAGCAAATAGTATTTTAATGTAGCAAAATACGGTTTCACTGTAGCAAATAGTGTTTTACTGTAGCAAAGTCATTTTTACTGTAGCAACTAGGGTTTTACTGTAGGAAAGTCGTTTTTACTTGTACATATATATATATATATATACATACATATAATTGTTCATGAATCGTTGAGAGTAATCAAAGGTAATTGTATATATGAAACAGTTCTAAAATTTTGAGACTCAATCTAACAGACTTTGTTTAACGTGCCAAAATAATAAATCATATAGAGAATTGGTTTAAATTAGTCAAAATTTTCCGGGTCATCACAATTGTGCTGAAGCAGTGATTAACGATCATTAAGTCATTAACGAAGGATGTACATTATAGCATATTAGTGATATGAATTAACCAAGTAGTACATACTAGTTAAGATTTACACGTAATAGCTTAGTACGAAAAGATTTATTATTGTTTCAAACCATATATATATAAAGTATACATATATAATTCTTCAGGAAGAATGAGTTAATACATCTTAACTCATTATTACTAATATTCCTTGGTATCTATGGGGCGTATGATGTTGATATCCGAGGTACTGAGTGTGATGTTGAGGCGTGAAATGCAGATGTTGTTGTTGGTGATGCTGATGCTGTTGGTGGTGATGCTGATGGTGCTTACAATGCTTGTGGTGTTGGTGATGTTGGTGGTATTGTTGGTACTAGTGGTGCTGGTTATGTTGCTGGTGTTGCTTGTGGTACTTGGGTAGTAGGTGTGAGCCTAGCTTCCAAATCGTGCACTGTTTCCTCCAGGGTTTCTACTTTTTGCTCGAGTCTATGGATTTGTTCTACCCATTCCTCCGTAAGGTTTGTCAATTCTTGATATTTAGTTCGAAGTCTTCTAACTTCTTCTAATAACCCTATCTGGTTAGAATTCGGGAGTAGAGGATGAATACTGTCTTGGGCTACATCGATTCGACCTTCGAGGCGGAAAATCCTTGCGAAAAGAGTGAAAGTGGTATTGCAAACAGGTTCGCCGGTAAGCGGATCGAGTACTCCGACGTTTGGTGGTAAGTTTGGCTCGTGATAAGGAGTACCTTCTTCATTTCTCCATAGGGTGAGTATTTCGCGAACCCATCCCCATTTTCTGAAGAAATCTCGATAATTAATCGGTAGGTGTGCTCCCGTCACGCTATCTTCGGAGCTAGAGGAACTTGAGGAATCAGGTGAGAAATCCATATTATGTGTTTGGAATAAGGTTTGATATGAATTAGGTGATGAATATTGAATGATATATTCGTCTCCTTGAATATGTATATATAGAAAAAGATTTCCGTAATTTACGGAGGAAATTTAGGAAAAGTGTTAGACAAAGTCTATTGGGATAGATATGATAAGATATGATTTGTCTATACTCCATTTATGCAATAATTGCAGTATGACGTGTCTAGATTAAAAATGATAAATATGTAATCAGATAATGATTAAAGACTTTCAATTCATAATGGCCTATTCAGGTCTAGGGCTTGAGCTATAGGATCCTTTAAATTGGTAATCCAAACCCTTCCATTCTAGAGTTTCGTAGACGCCATCCGTCAAGAAAATTCAATGATCAAAAATAACGAGAAAATAAAGATTTAAAAGTAACGAATATGAGTAGTGATGACATTATAATATCTTTGAGATTCTCGATAACTCAATGACATTTTCCGGTTCGCAAACTGATGCATAAAGGCATAAAGCATATAGGTACGTGGTATAACAAGGAGGTTATATACGTTTGAGTATGAATAGTAACAAATATTGGAATTTCAAAAATCATGGATAATATTTCATGTAATACATATATAATACACAAAACCATGATAGATGACATAGGAATGTCGAGAACGGTGTCGCCTTTAAATATGGTGGCGGAATTGAATAGTACTTAGGAGAATGAGCAGAGTTCTTAGATTGGCTCGGCATTCTAAGATAAGTAAAGTTTCTAAAGTATAGTGTAGCTTTTAACAGTTAAAGGCAACAATTAAAGGCACTATAGTCAAAGGAAGTTGTAGTCCTACATTGCTGAGGTACCTAATTGTATAAGGCACACTTAAAATGCAATCCTGGTTCTCTACAACAACCTGCTCTGATACCAATCTTTCACACCCCCAATATGGACCAGGGGTAATTGTGACCAATCATATCATAACACAGTTGTATAAACAAGAACGACTCTATATGAGACTTTTTAAATAAAACCTTTGTTAATAAAACAGCGGAAGCAGTAATACATGTTTACATTATTATTAAAACGTAAAATAAATTTTTATGAACTAAAATATAATATGCGATGTGGACTCCATGCAAACATCAAATCTATCATCACAAAGTTGCAAACAGCTAGCTCAATCATCACCTGAGACAAAACATGCTTAAAGTGTAAACCAAAAAGGTTGAGTGAAATTCACAGGTTTATAAATAATATCCAAAGTTTTAGACCACAAGATTTAGTTTAAAGTTGATTGATATATAAATATCAATCTAAAAGTGTTGCTGCATTTTGTAATATCGCTACTAAACAAGTTTACCCTATGACACCTTGTACCGTCAGTGTCGTAGAATCATTATTATGTAACCAAAGACCAACGGTCGAATGGTTAGAGACGTTACTCTCAATAGGCCTACTCACAATAATTAAGTTTGCATTTATATGTAGCAATTAACGATATTACGGTAGGGATTTAGCATGAATCAAAGCATGACAGCATAGTTAACAATTTAGTACTTGTGTCTAAGTGTAAAACAGTTATAAAGCAAGCATGTGTCTCACCCTAAAAGTTATAAATAGTTAAGTAAACAGTAAAAGTGGGGCTATGAAGTTCACTTTAGTAGCACAAAAGAGTATTCCACGAAAGAATTGAACGGAAGGACGTGATCGAGATCTCAACCTAGAGATAGAACGTATGATCAGACATTGCCTAACAGACAATAGTATATAGTACTATATTGATAGTAATGGTTCACTAAAGAATTTCCATTTTCGGAAGGTTACTATTTATGGAAAGTTTCCACTTATAGTAATTTTCCAATTTTAGAAAGTTCGGGTTAATCTTTAGCAAGACGTTGTATAACTTTACTCAAACTTCGTTGCTATCAAATAAGTCAGGAATGACCAGATGTAACCAGGGGCCCAGGACTCTTGACCAGAATCTAAGTCATGGCATTCGAGATCCACAAGCTTACCCATAAATGGCAACCTAGACATCATTCACTTACGACCGTGAGTAGCGATGAAGTTCACATGAATTGTACATTATCTTTGATTAACCTTCACTTTAGGTTTATATGTTATTATATATGTTATATTATATTTATTAATGTATTAACAATTTGATTATCTTATATTATATACTATAAGTTATTATTATTAAATTAGTATAGTTATAAAATAAGTGTTTATTAATAATGTATTGTTATTAACTTACATTATAAGCATTATACTTTATTATATAGTATATTTAGTTATTAACCGTAAGTTATAATAATAATATTAATTTAGTATATGTAATATACTTATGTTAATCGAAAATCATACTAATATATGTTAATTCGAATATTAATTCATTAAATATTATATTTATAATTTTTATAAACTTAGTTAATTATATAATTCAGTAGGATATTTTATAAAAATAATTTTATCAAGTTTTTGTATTTATTTCCCACTTATCTTTATATATATACTCGGTTTATATTAATCAAATTTAATTAGGTAATAAATATTAAATCGACCTAAATAAATAATTTTATATTTTTTACAGGTTCTATATTATGTTAAAATGTTATAAAAATTATAAAATCAAATTTTATATCAAAATATTATTTATTTAATGTTTTCTAATTATTTAACCATTGTAATCGGCCTATAATTAAATAAATAGGAAAAATAATTTAAAATTAATTTTTATATTTTTTCTAAAGTATCTAGTGATGTTACTAATCATATAAAAATTATAAATATATATATATATATATATATATATATATATATATATATATATATATATATATATATATATATAATAAAAATATTTAATACACGTTTGTATTTATTTTGTATTTTCTTTATTATTTCTCTCGGTTTAGAATAATGCAAAAGTAAATACTTTTTAAATACTAATCGTCCCATTTATTTAGTTTTTTATAATTTTTTCTTGTTTATAAAAGTATAATAATCTCAAAAAAAATTTATAATTATTTTTATTACTGTTTAATATTTTATTACGAATTTTATATTGTTTTTATGTTTAAATACTACATAATTCGTATTTAATTATAAATAATATTCCATAAATTATAAAAATTATTTTTATACATCATAATACTTATAATACTAATTATAACATGTAAAAATAATTTATATATATTAAATTCAAATTTTTAAAGAATATACAAAAAAATAAAAGCAATTCGATAAAAAATATAGAAAATACCTCAAGTACTTTCCCAAGTTGTGAGAGAGTTTTTCCAAAGATTTGATACAAGTTTTTATAAAATGGAAGTGGTTATTTATAGGAAAAAAATGGTTTGTGAAAAGAAAAAATATAAATAAAATAAAGGTGCCAATTTTGACAAAAAATAAAATCATGTTAAAAATGTTTTTAATAAGTTTTTATTTTTGAAAATATTTAGTCAAAATTCATGGGCTCATTATTTAATTTATAAAAAAATATGTTTTTTTTATAAGCTAAAAATTTATATATAATGATTAAAATAACTTATCATTTAATTAATAATTATGTTTCATATAGTTTTAAATATAATACGCATTAATATTAATATTAACTAAAGTTATTTTATATAATTAGTGTAAACTTTAGTTAACAAAAAGTGTAGACTAAAAATAAATATTTGATCAATGTCAAATTTAATTATATATTACGTATGGATAACAACCCTATAGTCAAATTAGTCAATTCAGGTATGGAAATATGAGGGTTGTTATATTGTGCAACTTATCTTAGACTTATACTAGTGTTATGATGGTCAAACCTTGGTTAAGATGATGTAAACCCATCAACGAGTTGTACACTTGAAGCTATACGCATCAAGGATGAGAACCGTGATGAGCATCAAGCACCGAGAACCCACCGGAACACCTTTAGCTATTGTTTCTGGAACTGATCATACTACCTGGGCTACTGTAAAGTTGATTTAAAGTTAGTTCGGTTCGAGTAGATGATTTTCCGTTTAGACCTTGTCTTAATCCGAGTTACGGTTTAGGATCTATGGCCTCCCGAAAGTCACTACACCCTATTAACGTTGTGCTAAAATTTCTGACCTACTCGCACTTAAACCATCACCACAGTCAAACGAAGATGAGTTTGGTTCTGGAAATTGGTCAGTACCTAGGGGACTCATATACGAAGCCATGACCACTGGTCTCACCCCATTTCAGTTTGTATAGAGGTCGTGGTGACTGAACGAAGTCAGCCCTTGTTTCAAACCCTAGTCTTGACTTAAAACTTACTTTACACTTTTTGTTAATTGATGAATGGTGATGATACTTAAGACCTAATTTACATACTTTTAAATCTTTGGGAACGATTTACTGACTTAGTAACTTTTGACTTAGGTTGAGGACCTTCCGGACCAACCATTTGCTTATTATTCCCGCATATCGACTTTTACTACTTTCCACTGTGAGTTATAGCATCCCTTTTTACTTTAACTATTTTGGTGTGATGACCCAGAAATTTCGACTAAATTTAAACTTAATCTTTGTATGATTAACATTTCCAACACGATAATCAAAGTCTGTAAAACTGAATCTCAAAATTTTTGAATTACTTTTATATATTTAAATACCCTTCGGTTGTTTTCGACGATTCGCGACCAATTATATGTAAATAGATACATATATACTATAACATGAAAAGGTAACAATGTATTAATTGTCTGATACCGTACATTAAACTTATTGGTTTAAATATCTATTTGAATGTATATGATAAGTTGAAATATTTATTATTAAAATTTATTTATAAATAACTTCCAATGTGTATTTAAAAACTGATTTATGTATATTAAAAAGATATATACATATATATAATAAACGATAGTAACATTCGTTTATTGATTCAATTGATATTTAGATAAGTTAACTAAAGCGTTTAAGATGAACCAATTAAACACTAATTTGCTACAGTGTTTTCAAATTGTCACATTACTCAAAATGCTACAGTGTTTTCGAAAATCACTATTTGCTACAGTGAAATTGACTTTGCTACAGTGAATTGCTACAGTAACTTTGCTACAGTAAAACACTATTTTAAAAATGTATTTTAGCAAATAGCGAGACGATGATTTATAGAAGTAAATGACCAAAATACTCGAAAGTTTAAGATATACTTTGAGTGGTATAGTTTAGGAATAATTTAAGGCTATAATTTAACAAAGGTACGAGTCACGAAATGTAAAATGCAAGTTTTCTCAGCGTACGAAAGGACATTCGAGAAACCGGAACCGGGACCCGAGTCAAGAAGAAACGCCCGACGCAACGGACCAAAAATATCTAGTCTACTATGCACAAGAATAAAATATAATATATAAATAATTATATTAATTATTTATATATTTATATTTATTTTATATTATGTCGACAAGCTAGGAGCCAAAACATTGTGAGCTGTCCCTGGTCCTCATGCGAGTCGCATGGCCAGAAGGCCATTTCCATGCGAGTCGCATGACTCCAAATTTCAGGCCAAGTGCTATAAATTCTCGAGTTTTGGCCAGATAAATCACACACACATATATATTATTTTTACTCCGTATTTATTTATTTTATTATTATTATTATTATTATTATTATTATTATTAATAAGATTATTATTAATCTTATTATTTTTATTATTAGTGTTATTATTTTTGCGATACAAAAATAATAATGTACATAAAATATTACGACGGAGTGCTGTCCAAGTAATTTTTCAAAACGAGTTTCCGAGAAAGCTAGAGCTAAGGAAAATATGGGTTATTGCCAAGGAGGTTATGGGTAATATTCGGGGGTATTTTTGTGAATCAAACCTCGTACTTATTATCTCCAATGCGTCTACGTGCTTTCCTACAATATTGTATATCAATATTTAACTGTGAGTTTCATAAGATCCCTTTTACTCTCTACATTTTTGGGCTGAGAAAACATGCAATGCTTTTATTGTATTACTAAATGGATACAAATGCTAAAACTGATTTTGCGTGAGTTTCATAAGATCCCTTTTACTCTCTACATTTTTGGGCTGAGAATAAATGCAAATGTTTTATTAACCGATATACAATATTTATATGTGTGAGTTTCATATGCTTCCTTTTTAATTGCTTTTGCAATCTATATTTTTGGGCTGAGAATACATGCACTTTATTTTAAACGAAATGGATACAAGTACATACTAAATTCTACACCGAGTTTGAACCAAAAATCCCTTAGCTTTGGTAACTAGTAACTGCCGGTTATAAGAACTGGTGGGCGCGAGTAGTATTATATAGATCCATAGGGCTTGATATCCCCGTCCGAGCTAGAGCGCTAGCCTTTTAACGGACGTATGCTATTTGAGAAGCGTACACGTTGGTTTGCGTGTATTATTAAGATAATTATACAAAGGGTACAAATTATATAAGCATTAAAGTTTAGTTACCAGGGTGCTCAATTTTGTAGAATCAATTGATAAACGTTTCGGATGAAACAACTGAAATCTTGTGATCCACCTTTTATGTAAAACCGATTGATAAACGTTTCGGATGAAACAACTGAAATCTTGTGATCCACTTTTATATACAGATTATACGAAACACTAAAACTATGAACTCACCAACCTTTGTGTTGACACTTGTTAGCATGTTTATTCTCAGGTTTTCTAGAAGTCTTCCGCTGTTTGCTTAGATGTTAGACAAGCTATGTGCATGGAGTCTTGCATGACATATTTTTCAAGGAAACGTTGCATTCACCAAATCATCACCATGTATCTTATTTTGACTGCATGGTCAATGGAAGTACTGTTGTAAACTATTATTTATGGTGATTGTCTATATGTAGAAATCATTAGATGTCGAAAACCTTTGATTTAAATATTCATTTATGGTGTGCCTTTTCAAAAGAATGCAATGTTTACAAAACGTATCATAGAGGTCAAATACCTCGCAATGAAATCAATGAATGACGTGTTCGTCCATATGGATTTGGACCGATCGTCACATTTGGGAACTGAGAATACATGCACATTTTACGTTTTACATACTAGGGACGAGTACTTAAACTTTATATATGTGTGGGTTATACAACGGCATAAACTTTCCCCTTAGCTCGGTAACGTTTAGTCATTATTAATGGTTTCGGTAACGACCCTGGATTTTCCAACGTTTATTTATTAATAATTCATTATTAATGCTTGCGTTTTAATAAACGTGTTCTTATACGTGTTACTTGTTACCGTATTTAACTTTTCATGGCCCGACTTGTCTTTGTGACGCACGTACTCTTCACGAATAATATTTTCGAATATTATTTACATTCATGATTAATTATTATTAGTCATTTTAATTAACTAAGGTTACTAGTTAATTACTTGGGCTTTATTTGATTAATTGCATACTTACTTGAACTTGGGCTTTTATTATTGGAAATGGACTTGGAAGCCCATCCTACACACTTAATGGACTAGTAAGCCCACTTTTAAGCTAGTGTTTTATTAGTGATAAACATGGATTAATTAAGATTAAGTATGAAGAGACTTGTCTCAAGCATGCTTGCACCAAGCTCCCATGCATTTAACTTGAATACCATTTTAAGCTCACTCCATTCTCCAACACTTGAAAGCACCATTTGATTCTCCTTTTTTTTTTTGTTGAAAACTGTCAACTTGGGATGGCATGGAGGGAGTTCAAAATTTTTGTTTTGTTTTGTTACTTATTCACTAGTTTCCATTCCATTTTTTACACACACATAATACTTACAACTTCATTTTCTCTCTACCTTGTAAGTGAACAAGTTTTTCTTCTTCCTTTCCTTTAACAAAATCGAAACATAAGCACTCATCATCATCATTCTTACTTGTTTAAGATTACTTATTCTTTGTTGTAGTTTACTTACTTGTTGTTTGTAGTTGTTTACTTAATAGTTGTAAGAATCAAACTTCCTAGTTTATTCTTCATATTATCTTGTATTACAAGAACAAACAAGAACCTAAACTTTCTAGTTTATGGTTCTACACTTAATGTTTCAAAGATTTAAAGTTCATGAGTTTTAAAATCATACTTGTGTTCATATTTGTAAACTTAAGGTTAAATTTCCTAAAGATCAAAGCCTTGACTTGAATCTTTAAAGTATGAACAACCATGAACTTATTACTTGTAGATTTAGTTTATTTCTTCATTTCATTTATTTAAAGTTGTAATGTTGTTATTTTGGTCAAGTGTTACTAGTTAATCTTGATCTCATTTTTCTTGAACCAAAGTTAACTTTGCAAGTTCAAGAACATGGAAGTATAACTTTCTAGTTATAACTTCATACACTTGTGTTGGATCTAAGTTTCTATAGCTTATGGTCTTTTAATTTTGTTGTAAACAAGAGCTTATGAGCTTACATACACTTTTCAAGATGAAAATCTAAGTTTCATAACTTATGGTTTCATTAAAGTAAAGATCCAAGTATTATAACTTAGGATCTAACTTGAGAACTTTAGATCTAGACTTTTGGGTCTAGGATCTTCAAGATCTAACTAAGAACTATGTTCTACAACTTAAGATCTTGTTTATTTAGTTTACTTTCAAGTTTGTAGCTTAATATTACTAGTAGAACTCATGTAGGTGTCGGATCTAAGAACTTGATGTAACTTTGGTTCATCAAACTACATACAACTCTTAAGTGAGTTGTGCAACATATCTTAGACTTACACTAGTGTTATGATGGTCAAACCTTGGTTAAGATGATGAAAACCCATCAACGAGTTGTACACTTGAAGCTATACGCATCAAGGATGAGAACCGTGATGAGCATCAAGCACCGAGAACCCACCGGAACACCTTTAGCTATTGTTTTTGGAACTAATCATACTACCTGGGCTACTATAAAGTTGATTTAAAGTTAGTTCTGTTCGAGTAGATGATTTACCGTTTAGACCTCGTCTTAATCCGAGTTACGGTTTAGGATCTATGGCCTCCCGAAAGTCACTACACCCTATTAATATTGTGCTAAAATTTCTGACCTACTCGCACTTAAACCGTCACCACGGTCAAACGAAGACGACTTTGCTTCTGGAAATTGTTCAGTACCTAGGGGACTTATATATGGAGCCATGGCCATTGGTCTCACCCCATTTCAGTTTGTATAGAGGTCGTGGCGACTGAACGAAGTCAGCCCTTGATTCAAACCCTAGTCTTGACTTAAAACTTACTTTACACTTTTTGTTAAATGATGAATGATGATGATACTTAAGACCTAATTTACATACTTTTAAACCTTTGGGAACGATTTACTGACTTAGTAACTTTTGACTTAGGTTGAGGACCTTCCGGACCAACCATTTGCTTACTATTCCCGCATATCGACTTTTACTACTTTCCACTGTGAGTTATAGCATCCCTTTTTACTTTAACTATTTTGGGAACTGAGAATACATGCACATTTTACGTTTTACATACTAGGCATGAGTACTTAAAATTTATATATGTGTGGGTTATACAACGGCATAAACTTTCCCCTTAGCTCGGTAACGTTTAGTCATTGGTCTTTGAACCGGTGAACGCGAATCTTAGATATGGATCCATAGGGTTTGACATCCCCACTCCGGCTAGTAGCGCTAGCATTTAACAGGTGTTTAATACTTCATAAACATACGCACTCGCCAAGTGTACTTTTAGGGGGTGATAAACGTTAAGTTAGTTACCAAGTGCCCACGGTTATACATATACTTTTCATACTGTTTTGAAACGCTGTTGAAGCACTGAAATCTCGTGGCCTATCTTACATTACTGTTATACTTAAACTATAGCTCACCAACCTTTGTGTTGACGTTTTTAAGCATGTTTCTCTCAGGTGCTTATGGTTTGCTTGCTTCCGCTGTTGTACTAGTCTTGCCTTGTAGACTCCCGCTGCGCTTATTAGATATGTCATCGCATGAAACATTTTATCTTGCATTCGGACTTTATTACTTTTGAACAATGTATTTGTAACGACCTATGGGTCACGTACTATTATTTTGCTTGCTATTCGTAGAAGCATACTTTCGGATGTTAAACATTTGACGTTGGTTAAAACGTCACCTTTTATCATGAATGCAAACTTGTTTTGAAACAGCATATAGTATTTGACCTTGTAATGATCCTGTTGTTGATGATTCGTACACGATGGTTTTGTACGGGGTATCACATTTGGTATCAGAGCATTGGTTGTAGGGAATTAGGTTGCATTAGTGAGTCTAGACCAGACCAAGTAGGATTCACTAATAGGACTAATCTACAACTTGCTAATTTACTTGTTTCTGCGGAACTTGCTGCATGCTGCTGATTACTTTTACTGCTATATGCCGTATGCTACTACATGATTTCACTACTGTATGCTACTATCTACTTTCGATTGCATGATACTTGTCGTTATTGCCATGCTACTTACTGCTATAGATGATCTAGACTGTTGTAGTTACTTTGCCTAATACGTGCTTGCTTTATGACTTACTGACATGGAAAAAGTTATTTTTCCTTGTTTAGATGTCGGATGACCCGCCCACTATCATTCACTTGGAGAGCGACTCGGACTCATCGGCCACCTCACCTACCATTGTTGCTGACTCGATTCCGTCATCTACACCTTCCAGTGACTCCGGTGCTTCTTCCTCCGGAGCCAGTAGCCATGCACCCGACCCAGTGGTCACCTCAGACGGAGCCGAGGACCTACAAGAGATTCCAGCTCCACTTGTACTAGGACCCTCGGAGCCACAACACCATTCCGGTGGTACTGTGATTCTCGCGGAACTTGGGGAAGGTTCGGTCCGTAATGAGCATAACCATTCGTGCCGACGCCTTTCTGATGGACGTCTCGTGCCGATTCCGTCCTTCAGATACCGACTGATGATGGCCGCCCGAGGAGAGCCACCCGTGCAACCACCCCCAGCCGATTTAGACGACCATTCATCCGACGACTCATCCTCTGACGACTCCAGTGATGAGGATTCCGATGAGGACCCCGATGAGGTACCTGTGCAGCCACCCTCCACCCCGCTGAAGAAGCGGTACCGTTTCGATGGTACCGTTATTCCAGGGATTAATGGAGGTCGACCATTCATTAACACACATGGACTGAGGACTAGAGTTACCGCCCGTAAGCGGCTTGTGCCGTATCCTGCTGATCCCTTCATCCGTAAGACTTACCGCTATGCACCATCTACTTCTGGAGCCGGACCATCTGCACCACCAGCACCACCTGTACCGACTGCACCGCCTGCCCCACCATCTCCCTCTGTCGAGGAACTGAGAAGGGAAGTGGAGATCCTCCGTGCTCGGGTAACTGAGCTCGAGGACCAGATGTCTCACGTAATGGACATCCTACACCCACCATCACCATAGGGCATTTGTAGTAGATCTCATTATGTAATCTTGTTTGTAGTTTTATGTTTTACGAATGTATTGTACGAACCTATGCGGATGTGTGCAACTTATTATTAATGAATGAAACTTTGTGTTGTTTAATTCTTGCACAGTGTTCTATTTACGTTACTGTGTGATGACTTTGTGGTATCTGAATCTATTTGCATTACTTAATAAACATGTGATGTGTTGATTCCATGTTGGTTACCATATACTGTATTATTATTTATTGAATATTGGATTTTGACTTGAGTCAAAATTTTTGTTTAGAACATCAATGGCCAACGGAAGATCAACACCCACCGCAGCCCAAATCGAGGAAATGATCAATGAATGAGTTGCCGCAGCTTTAGCGGAAATGAACCCCCAAGCTCCACGGCCACCGATTATCCAGCCCATTCGTAATGGGTGCACATACAAAGAGTTTCAAAGCTGCAAGCCCCACAACTTTAGTGGAACTGAGGGGCCAGTTGGTCTCACTAGGTGGTTTGAGAAATTAGAATCTGTGTTTCGAGTTAGTAACTGCTCAGAGGCGAACAAAACCAAGTATGCTTCATGTACGCTATCAGATGGCGCACTAACTTGGTGGAACACTCTGGCTCAAGCAAAGGGTATTGAGGAGGCGTATGCCACTCCATGGGAAGAGTTTAAGGGGGCCATGATTGAGGAGTATTGCCCTAGGACAGAGATCCAGAAAATGGAGATTGAGTTTATGCAGTTGAAGGTTGTGGGAAACGATCTCGATGATTACAATCGTAGGTATCTAGAATTAGCCATGATGTGTCCTACCATGGTTACCCCGGAGTTTAAGCGTATGGAAAGGTACTTGTGGGGACTTCCTAAGTCCATTAAGGGAAATGTCACCTCGTCTAAGCCACCAAACGTCCCGGAAGCAATGCGCATGGCGCATACCTTAATGAACCAAATCATCATCGATGAACCAGAAAAGGCAAAATCCGAAGCGGGTAGTGGTGATAAGCGTAAGTGGGATAACAACAAGGGGAGAGCCTATGATCAAACCCCTACCAAGAGGCACAACGATGGGAGGAACCTCAATCCGAACACCAACTCGAACCCCAACTACAAGGGTAGTCTGCCACAGTGCAAGAGGTGCTACAAGCACCATACCGAGTTGTGACGATCGCTCCAAATCCATAAGGACGAACACGTCATTCATCGATTTCATTGCGAGGTATTGACCTCTATATGATATGTTTTGTAAACATTGCATTCTTTTGAAAAGGCACACCATAAATGAATATTTAAATCAATGGTTTTCGACATTTGATGATTTCTACATATAGACAATCACCGTAAATAATAGTTTACAATAGTACTTCCATTGACAATGCAGTCAAAATAAGATACACGGTGATGATTTGGTGAATGCAACGTTTCCTTGATAAACATGTCATGTAAGACTCCATGCACATAGCTTGTCTAACATATAAGCAAACAACGGAAGACTTCTAGGAAACCTGAGAATAAACATGCTAACAAGTGTCAACACAAAGGTTGGTGAGTTCATAGTTTTAATGTTTCGCATAATCTGTGTATAAAGGTGGATCACAAGATTTCAGTTGTTTCATCCAGAAACGTTTATCAAAATATTCTACAAGATTGAGCACCCTGGTAACTAAACTTAACGTATATGTAATTTGTACCCTTTGTATAATCATCTTAATAGTACACGCAAACCAACGTGTACGCTTCTCAAATAGCATACGTCCGTTAAAAGGCTAGCGCTCTAGCTCGGACGGGGATATCAAGCCCTATGGATCCATATACTACTACTCGCGCCCACCAGTTCTTATAACTGGTAGTTACTAGTTACCAAAGCTAAGGGATTTTTGGTTCAAACTCAGTGTAGAATTTAGTATGTACTAGTATCCATTGCGTTTAAAATAAAGTGCATGTATTCTCAGCCCAAAAATATATATTGCAAAAGCAATTAAAAAGGGAGCAAATAAAACTCACGCATATAAATATTGTATATCGGTTAATAAAGCATTTGCATGTATTCTCAACCCAAAAATGTAGAGAGTAAAAGGGATCTTATGAAACTCACGCATATAAATATTGTATATCGGTTAATAAAGCATTTGCATGTATTCTCAGCCCAAAAATGTAGAGAGTAAAAGGGATCTTATGAAACTCACAGTTTAATATTGATATACAATATTGCAGGAAAGCACGTAGACGCATCGGAGATGATAAACACGAGGTTTGATTCACAAAAATACCCCCGAACATTACCCATAATTTCCTTGGCAATAACCCATATTTTCCTTAGCTCTAGCTCGCTCGGAAACTCGTTTTGAAAATTACTTGGACAGCACTCCATCGTAATATTTTATGTACATTATTATTTTTGTATCGCAAAAATAATAACACTAATAATAAAAAAATAATAAGATTAATAATAATCTTATTAATAATAATAATAATAATAATAATAATAATAAATAATAAATAATATTACGGAGTATATATATATTTGTGTATGTGTGTGATTTAAATCGAGCTAAAACACTGGAATTTATAGATGTGGCCTGACAAACACTGCCATGCGATCGCATGGGTTTGAAGGCCTGTGGCCATGCGATCGCATGGCCTCCCCTTCCAGCTCACATATTGTTTGTCATCAAGCTTGTCGACATATTTTAAAAATAATATATATTATATATAATTTAAATTAATTAATTATATATTATATTTTATTCTCGTGTTTAGTGGACTTGTAACTTTTGCTCCGATAAGTCGTACGTCATCACTCGACTTATGTCTCGGTTCCGGTTTTTCGAATGTCCTATCGTATACTGAGAAAACTTGTACTTTACGTTTCGTGAATCGTACCTTTGTCAAAATATAGTCTTAAATCATCCATAAACTATACCACTGTAGCATTTTGGGTACTGTAGCAATTCACTGTAGCATTTTGGGTACTGTAGCAATTTGAAAATGTTACTATCGTTTACTAAATAACTTGAAATTATATATATGTATATATCTTTTTTAATATACATAAATCAGTTTTTAAATACACATTGGAAGTTATTTATAAATAAATTTTAATAATAAATATTTCAACTTTATATATATATTCAAATAGATATTTAAACCAATAAATTTAATGTACGGTATCAAATAATTAATACATTGTTACCTTTTCAAGTTATAGTATATATGTATCTATTTACATATAATTGTTCGCGAATCGTCGAAAATAACCGAAGGGTATTTAAATATATAAAAGTAGTTCAAAAATTTTGAGATTCAGTTTTACAGACTTTGCTTATCGTGTCGAAAATGTTAATCATACAAAGATTAAGTTTAAATTTGGTCAGAAATTTCCGGGTCATCACACGAGTACTGTAATGTTGTCTGTGAAAAGTGCAAAAGGACCGGGCATATTGGCAAGGACTGCAAGATCACCACCATGACTGGGAAGCCGAACCCCAATGGATCGAGAAAGTGTTATGAATGTGGACAGACGGGCCACTTCAGAAATGAGTGTCCCAACAAGCGAAAGGACGGCGGACCACCGCGTGGAAGAGCTTTCAATGTAAATGCAATGGATGCTCGTGAGAACCCCGACTTGGTGACAGGTATATTTGCTATCAATAATCTATTAGCTTCTGTCCTATTTGATACTGGTGCCGATAGAAGTTATGTATGTAGACACTTTTGCTCTAAGATAAATTGATCATTAGTTCCTTTAAAGGAGAGTATGCTTGTAGAAGTAGCCAATGGAAAACTTGATAAAGTTGACCAAATTAGCGGAGGAGCTATTATCAACATAGCTGGTGTGGATTTCGCGATTGACTTGATACCCATTAAGTTGAGAAGCTGTGATGTTATTGTCGTTATGGACTGGTTGACCAAGATAAGGGCCGACATTATCTGCGGAGATAAAGCTCTTCATATACCGCACGGAAATGGTGAACCACTGATTATTTACGGAGAGAGATGTAGCTCGAAACTGAATCTCATTAGTTGCATGAAAGCACAAAAGATTATGAAGAAAGGACGTCTTGCTGTTCTAGCACATGTGAAAACATTAGAAACTGAAGTGAAGAGCGTGGATGACGTACGAATTGTGAACGAATTTGTAGCAACCCGGCAAAATCGTCATTGACGGCGCCGACTACTTAGGTCCCGTTGCGTGGTCATAGTCCCTATATGAGACGCGTTTGACCAAAATTATGTCGCATTCATTTGAAACGTACAAGACTTGCAAAGTTTAGTTTACAAAACAATTCGAAAACAAGTTTAAGATTACAAAAATTATAAAGTATAAATGAAATAACTTGCGACATAATTAGTTTAAAATCACGGTTGCTATAAATAGCGTAAGTATATGCTTTAAGATTGAATCCAAAGGTGCTATCACTAGCGTATGCATGTATGCTTGACTCCAAGCAAGTAAATCAAAGTGTGTGGAAGCATGTATCAAGTAGCCAAGTATGAACCTGAGAAACATATAGAAAACTGTCAACGAAAAACGTTGGTGAAATCATAGATGTAGTAATAAACGTTATTTTTGAACCACAAGATTTAGTATCTCCATAAAATTGATCATCCAAAAGTTGCATTCCAAAAGTTTGTTCGCGAGCACCCAATTATCAATGCTTAACATTCCTTCCATAGAACCCCATCACAATAGTGTTAGAACATACACTGTTTCTCGAAAATATATTTCATTCGTAAACGGTAGCGAACCGTTTGAATGAGGGTTTGTTAAACCCATATGGATCCATACAACATAAGTTCTCGCTTACACCCGGCAAGTGTAACTAATGATAATCGAATTGAGGATTTTGTTCTAAACTCGCTGTAGAATGTTTGTTTCATCGGACTTGTGTTCAAAACATAAAAGTAAGTAGTATAAGATGTAACAAAGTATATGTTTCTCAGCCCTCGATTTAAAAGTATAAAAGTTGTTGAAAAGGTGGGACTATGATCTCACCTTGAGTGCACGAGTATAAATGTACTTCACAAAGTAAATGTGTGCATGATAGTTACTTAGCCTCAACCTAAACAATTAAGTTGTATCAATTAACCGGTTACGACACAAGGTCGGGCGAAATGTGTTCAACTAGTCCTATGGCTCGTTACGACTCGAATATATAGCATGTGAGTCACGTTATCAAGTTTCATGCAAGAATCAAGTATAAAAGCACATTAGAACGATTGCATAAGTGTTTTGTTAAGTTTGACTAAAAGTCAAACTTGGTCAAAGTCAACAAAAAAGTCAACAGGGTCGGGTCGGGTCCCGGACTATTTTCCTAAGCTTAGAAATCATATATGAGCATGTTGTCCAAGTTTCATGTTGATCGGGGGTGCGTAGCATACATAGAATTAAACGAAAATTGACGTTTTTGGGCAGTCTGCCTCAGATGCGCCGCATCTGCAGCTGTATCAGCAAATTCTGGGGCAGTTTTCACTTATACGATTTCAACTTCAAACGATCATAACTTTTGACTCGTTAACATTCAAAACACGTATCTTATATCGTTGGAAAGGTAATTTAAAGAGGAATACAACTAAACACATTTCATGAATCATATCCATCATTAACAACAATGAAAACCTCATCAAATGATCATTAAAAGTTCAAAATCAAAGTTTTAAGTTCACAAAACGCATTTCTTGACTCGGGAATCCAATTTACACATACGATACATCGTTTTGAAGGTAATGAAACATAAAATACAATTAAACACTTACTAACAACATTAACAAGCATTCAATGCATCAAAATCCCGTTTTAAAGTTCATCAAACCCTAATCAAAATCATGAATTCAACAATTTTGTAAATGAAGCTTTTCTAAATCAACCTACACATCAAAATGAAGCTAATGATGCTAGTAACACATTTAATACATGAACTTTAACATTTAAACAACATTTAATCACCTAAAATTCAAGATTAAGCAAACACATTTCAAATGTTCAAACTAGTTACTCAAAACAACAAATCGAGCAAGTAAATCATATATTCATGCTAGACACGAGCCATAGACACTAACTAACACCATTTCAAGTATATAAAACGAATTTAGAGAAATCTAGTGTTTTAGAAATGTTACCCAAATGTGATGAAATTGGTATCAAAATGTAGAGGATGAAGAGAGGATCACGAATATGTAATTTGTTTTGATGTTTACTTCCTTGAAAAGATTTGGATGATGATTCTTTGTTGAGAGGATTTGAGAGAAAAAGGAAGTAGTAAGGATGGTGGTGGTGATGAATGAATGGATGAGAAGGGTGTTGACCCTTTGACCTAGTGACATCTTTGGCACTTTGACAAGTTTAGTCCCTCATGTTTCAAAGCGGGTGCGTGAATTAACAGAACGAATATTTTAAAAACGCTAGAGTAAACGAGTGATGTTATAATTAAATAACGAAAATATTAAAACGCTAGTCAACGAAAGATACGAATTTAGATAACGAAAGGTATTATCTAAAAAAAAAGACGGCGTTAAAATAAATTTAACGGAAAAATGCGGGATGTTACATTACCTACACCTTAAAAGAAATTTCGTCCCGAAATTTAGTTAGAAGTAGTAGTTGTTGTTTCTTCTTCGAAACCTTGCGTTGCAGATTCTACGAGTAAGTGAAGGTACTTCTTTGGGCGTTTCAACGAACTTCAAAATCGGAGTTTTTACGTTGTTTAGAGTTTGGTTTCACGATCCATAATTTCAACCGGTTCTCCTAGGAAGTGAAGTTTATCATCGATAGCAAGCTCATCGAAAAAAAATAACAAGTTCTTGTTTCGCAAGACATGTCTTTAAGTTTGATACACAGAATGTAGGATGAACGGAATTCGATTGAGTCGGGAGTTCGAAACGGTAAGTAACGGGCACAATACGCTCCAAGATTTCAAAAGGATCTAAATATCGCGGATGTAGCTTTCTACGTTTCCCGAAACGGATTACACCTTTTCAAGGTGCGACTTTTAATATTACGCGGTCACTCACTTGGAATTTGAGAGGTTTACGTCTAACATCGGCATAGCTCCTTTGGCGACTACGGTCGTTTTGAGTCTTTTTGGATTTGAACAATTTCTCGGTTGTTTCATAATGGGTTCGGGTACGATGGTTTGCTTGTCACCTACTTCGGTTCAACGATTAAGAAAACGACAATTGTGGCTTTATGAGTTTTCGAAAGGTGTGGCGTTAATACTCGTGTGATAATTATCATTGTAAGAGAATTCGGTTAAAGGCAAAGACTTTTCCCAAGTATATTTGAAGTCGATAACACAAATTCATATTATGGTTCCCCAGGTTCGAATCGTACATTTGCTTTATTCGTCGGTGCGTGGATGACACGCAGTACTTATGTCTAAACGTGGTCCCGAGACTTTTTGTAAGGCACTCCGAAATCTAGAAGTGAAACGAGGATCTCGATCCGAAACGAAGTATATCTCCTTAAGATATATTTTGAACAAGTTTTTGTTTCTCAAGAATTTCGCGCCACGGAAGATTTATCGGTTTTCGAAAACGTTCGTTAGGACTATTCACCCTGCAGTGAATACTAGTATAACGTGAAGAGTCTCTCTCAATTGAGAATGTAGAATAAAGATTTCCTTAAACGGAAGTACGAGTGTAATGCGAGAGAAGTTTCCGCCTCGATGTAAGCATAACAAGCATATTGTAGTTCGTCAATAAAACTGCGCGAAGACGAGATAGTATACACGTGTAACATGTGATTGAAGTCGAAAGAGTTCGTCATTCACTCGGAAGCATAAATATGGTTCGACAATAATCGAAGATGTGTCCCTAGTATGGTTGTTATTAATATTCTCGGAGTTTTCGGATATCCAAACAAGAAAAGTGAAGTCATGTACATGAGACATGGTGGTGATTAGGTTGATCGAGTCCAATCACCATCACGAGTCATTAGAACTTTGGTATGGCTTACCATAATATAACCACGTTGATCGAGTGTCGTTATATTATGCTAACTCATACCTCCATTCCCACATCACCCCATAAATTCAAGTTCGTGTAATCGTGAAAATTTAAAATAAACAAGGTGTAACGACGTCTCTAACGTGACTCATATTGAATCGAAAGAATTAGTGCAACTCTAAAGAAGCGTTCCCCGAGGGAAGTGTATAAATGATTGTTCACGTCAATGCGGTTCAAGTCAAACAATAATGTATTTCGGTACGAAAAGGGTAACGAATCATGATAACGAATAGTACGCAACCGTAGTGATAAGTATTGATGACGATACTCACCTAGAGTAGTGATGGTAGTAACACGAAGTGGTAGATAGTAAGGAACACCGGTGCGACACCGACAGTAAGTTAAAACGGTGGCGAATAACAATCTGGGAGACATAGTTCCCGAACAAGTGTGACTAATGAAGTCGTCGTCATCCTTACGCGTATGAATCTTGAATTTACGTGTGTTACCAGAAAGTGGCAGAATACGGATTCGTATGATGAAAACTTGGTACCATTAAGAAGTTTGCCTAAGAATGATTCAAGTATAATGCACAAGTAGTCAAGTAAGTGCTATCTATAGCAAATGTATGTCAGAATGCAATGATTTACTATTCGGTTGTAGTCTAGATTCACTAATGCGTCCTAACGACTCTGTCAGACACACTAATAAACATCCTAGTTCCCTACAACCAACGCTCTGATACCATCTGTAGCGACCCGGCAAAATCGTCATTGACGGCGCTGACTACTTAGGTCCCGTTGCGTGGTCATAGTCCCTATATGAGACGCGTTTGACCAAAATTATGTCGCATTCATTTGAAACGTACAAGACTTGCAAAGTTTAGTTTACAAAACAATTCGACAACAAGTTTAAGATTACAAAAATTGTAAAGTATAAATGAAATAACTTGCGACATAATTAGTTTAAAATCACGGTTGCTATAAATAGCGTAAGTATATGCTTTAAGATTGAATCCAAAGGTGCTATCACTAGCGTATGCATGTATGCTTGACTCCAAGCAAGTAAATCAAAGTGTGCGGAAGCATGTATCAAGTAGCCAAGTATGAACCTGAGAAACATATAGAAAACTGTCAACGAAAAACATTGGTGAAATCATAGATGTAGTAATAAACGTTATTTTTGAACCACAAGATTTAGTATCTCCATAAAATTGATCATCCAAAAGTTGCATTCCAAAAGTTTGTTCGCGAGCACCCAATTATCAATGCTTAACATTCCTTCCATAGAACCCCATCACAATAGTGTTAGAACATACACTATTTCTCGAAAATATATTTCATTCGTAAACGGTAGCGAACCGTTTGAATGAGGGTTTGTCAAACCCATATGGATCCATACAACATAAGTTCTCGCTTACACCCGGCAAGTGTAACTAATGATAATCGAATTGAGGATTTTGTTCTAAACTCGCTGTAGAATGTTTGTTTCATCGGACTTGTGTTCAAAACATAAAAGTAAGTAGTATAAGATGTAACAAAGTATATGTTTCTCAGCCCTCGATTTAAAAGTATAAAAGTTGTTGAAAAGGTGGGACTATGATCTCACCTCGAGTGCACGAGTATAAATGTACTTCACAAAGTAAATGTGTGCATGATAGTTGCTTAGCCTTAACCTAAACAAGTAAGTTGTATCAATTAACCGGTTACGACACAAGGTCGGGCGAAATGTGTTCAACTAGTCCTATGGCTCGTTACGACTCGAATATATAGCATGTGAGTCACGTTATCAAGTTTCATGCAAGAATCAAGTATAAAAGCACATTAGAACGATTGCATAAGTGTTTTGTTAAGTTTGACTAAAAGTCAAACTTGGTCAAAGTCAACGAAAAAGTCAACAGGGTCGGGTCGGGTCCCGGACTATTTTCCTAAGCTTAGAAATCATATATGAGCATGTTGTCCAAGTTTCATGTTAATCGGGGGTGCGTAGCATACATAGAATTAAACGAAAATTGACGTTTTTGGGCAGTCTGCCTCAGATGCGCCGCATCTGAGGCAGATGCGCCGCATCTGCAGCTGTATCAGCAAATTATGGGGCAGTTTTCACTTATACGATTTCAACTTCAAACGATCATAACTTTTGACTCGTTAACATTCAAAACACGTATCTTATATCGTTGGAAAGGTAATTTAAAGAGCAATACAACTAAACACATTTCATGAATCAAATCCATCATTAAAAACAATGAAAACCTCATCAAATGATCATTAAACGTTCAAAATCAAAGTTTCAAGTTCACAAAACGCATTTCTTGACTCGGGAATCCAATTTACACATACGATACATCGTTTTGAAGGTAATGAAACATACAATACAATTAAACACTTACTAACAACATTAACAAGCATTCAATGCATCAAAATCCCGTTTTAAAGTTCATCAAACCCTAACCAAAATCATGAATTCAACAATTTTGTAAATGAAGCTTTTCTAAATCAACCTACACATCAAAATGAAGCTAATGATGCTAGTAACACATTTAATACATGAACTTTAACATTTAAACAACATTTAATCACCCAAAATTCAAGATTAAGCAAACACATTTCAAATGTTCAAACTAGTTACTCAAAACAACAAATCGAGCAAGTAAATCATATATTCATGCTAGACACGAGCCATAGACACTAACTAACACCATTTCAAGTATATAAAACGAATTTAGAGAAATCTAGTGTTTTAGAAATGTTACCCAAATGTGATGAAATTGGTATCAAAATGTAGAGGATGAAGAGAGGATCACGAATATGTAATTTGTTTTTATGTTTACTTCCTTGAAAAGATTTAGATGATGATTCTTTGTTGAAAGGATTTGAGAGAAAAAGGAAGTAGTAAGGATGGTGGTGGTGATGAATGAATGGATGAGAAGGGTGTTGACCCTTTGACCTAGTGACATCTTTGGCACTTTGACAAGTTTAGTCCCTCATGTTTCAAAGCGGGTGCGTGAATTAACCGAACGAATATTTTAAAAACGCTAGAGTAAACGAGTGATGTTATAATTAAATAACGAAAATATTAAAACGCTAGTCAACGAAAGATACGAATTTAGATAACGAAAGGTATTATCTAAAAAAAAAGACGGCGTTAAAATAAATTTAACGAAAAAACGCCGGATGTTACAGAATTTTCCGATGTCTTTCCGGAAGAATTGCCTGGATTACCGCCGCCGAGAGCAGTAGAGTTTCAGATCGATTTAGTGCCAGGGGCTGCACCTGTAGCTCGTACACCTTATCGACTCGCACCTGCCGAAATGCAAGAGTTGTAGAATCAATTACAAGAACTGCTAGATCGTGGATTTATCCAACCAAGTTTCTCGCCTTGGGGCGCACCTTTTTTATTTGTGAAGAAGAAGGACGGATCATTCCGCATGTGTATCGACTACCGTGAACTTGACAAATTGACGATTAAGAATTGGTATCCTCTTCCCCGAATTGACGATCTTTTCGATCAGCTACAAGGATCAAGCGTTTACTCTAAGATCGATTTGCGATCTGGTTATCACCAGTTGAGGGTGAAAGAGAGCGACGTGATGAAGACTGCATTCAGAACTCGTTATGGTCATTATGAGTTTCTCGTAATGCCATTCGGTTTAACCAACGCTCCTACCATGTTCATGGACCTCATGAATCGTGTATGCAAGTCATACCTGGATAAGTTCGTTATCGTCTTCATAGATGATATCCTCATCTACTCCAAAAGCGAAGAAGAACATGAGCAACATCTTCGTCTAGTGTTGGAACTCTTGAGACAAGAGCAACTTTACGCCAAATTCTCCAAGTGTGAGTTTTGGTTGAAGGAAGTCCAATTTCTAGGTCACGTTGTGAGTGATCAAGGTATCAAGGTTGATCCCGCAAAGATTGAAGCTATCAGCAAGTGGGAAACCCCCACTACTCCGACTCATATCCGCCAATTTTTAGGTCTCGCCGGTTACTACCGAAGATTTATTGAAGGTTTCTCTCTGATTGCGCGTCCTTTGACCGCGCTGACTCACAAAGGGAAGAAGTTCACTTGGGAACCCGAACAGGAATCTACTGTGACAATCGCTCCAAATCCATATGGACGAATACGTCATTCATTGATTTCATTGCGAGGTATTTGACCTCTATATGATACGTTTTACAAACATTGCATTCTTTTGAAAAGGGTATACCATAAATGAATATTGAAATACAAGGTTTTCGACATATGATGATTTCTACATATAAACAATCACAGTAAATAATGGTTTTCAATAATACTTTCGTTGACAATGCAGTCAAAATATGATACATGGTGATGATTTTGTGAATGCAACGTTTCCTTGAAAAATATGCCCTGTATGACTCAATGCACATAGCTTATCTAACATATAAGTAAACAGCGGAAGACTTCTAGGAACCTGAGAATAAACATGCTAACAAGTGTCAACACAAAGGTTGGTGAGTTCATAGTTTTAATGTTTTGCATAATCTGTACGTAAAGGTGGATCACAAGATTTCAGTTGTTTCATCCAGAAACGTTTATCAAAATATTCTACAAAATTGAGCACCCTGGTAACTAAATTTTAACGTTATAATAAGTACCCCTGTTTTAACATACATACAACCAACATGTACAATACACGCAAACCAACGTGTACTAAACTCAAATAGCATACGTCTGTTTTATAGTTCAGGCTAGGGTTTCTATACCTGGAACAGACGGGGATGTCAAGCCCTATGGATTCATATACAACTACTCACGCCCACCAGTTTTTATAACCGGCAGTTACTAGTTACCAAATCTAAGGGATTTTCGGTTCAAACTCGGTGTAGAATTTAGTATATACTTGTATCTATTGCGTTTAAAATAAAGTGCATGTATTCTCAGCCCAAAAATATAGATTACAAAAGCAATTAAAAAGGGAGCAAATGAAACTCACCTTAGCAGCACATAAATTCATTCACCGAAATGTGATCGAAACTCGGAATGCAAAATAACCGTAGATCTCAACCTAGAGAACATATGTTGGTCAATACATGTCTAATAAGCTAGGTCGGATCATAGTGTATCACAATCCTAATGCTCGAGATCGACATACAAAAGTTATCTAAAGTCATTTCAAAAAGTCAATTTTGACAATAGTTCAACAAAACGAGACGTGCCTTATATAAGGATTCATTTATTTCGGCTGGTAATATTCAAAAATCCAATTTATCAATCTTACAAACAAGTTGTTTAAATATTAATTGCAGATTCAAAAACAATTCCAATTAACGTCAATCATAATTCAATTGACCATATCTTTTAATTCGTTCATCGAAATTACGCGATTTCTAAATGAAAAGTTATTGATTTTTCGCCAGCTTTCCAAAAACATGCATATCATATACCTTTTATCAGTAATATATGTATTTAATTCGTGATTCATCATAAACTGTTTAACGATGAAATTTAGCATACAAGCATGCATATATATATACTCGAGCACTAGACATGGATACACAATTAATATATAAAAGATAAGATATGAATGCTCACGTATCAATATTGTGATTCAATATTGCAGGAAAGTACGTAGACGTAACAGAGATGATAAACACTAGGTTTGATTTGCAAACAATACCCATAACCTCCATAGCTATAACCCATAGTTTCCTTAGCTCTATCCCTTTTGAAAACCCATTTTAAAATAACCCGAACAGCACTTCGTCGTAGTATTTTATGTGTAATAATACTACTATTAATAATATTAATACTCTTAATAATAATAATATAATTAATAATAATAATAATAATAATAATAATAATAATAATAATAATAATAATAATAATAATAATAATAATAATAATAATAATAATAATAATAATAATAGTAATAATAATAATAATATATATAATACAGAGTAATATAGAGATGGAGAGATTTGTGAATCAATAAACAGAATTCGATCGAATTTATAGTGGTTGGCCTGTCCAGGGTTGCCATGCGATCGCATGGCTTCCTAGGCCATATCCCATGCGATCGCATGGGATGATTTTACAGCTCACATCTGTTTTTGTACACTAGTTCGTCGACATAATAAAATAATATATAATATATATAATTTAAATTAATTAATTATATATTATATTATATTCTCGTGCCTAGCTAACTTGTAATCTTGGTTCCGATGTCTTGTACATTTACGTTCAACTTATGTCCCGCTTTCGGTTTCTCGAACGCATTTTCGTACGCTTAGAAAACTAATACTTTTCGTTACGCGACGTGTACCTTTATCAAAAATTAAACTTAATCATTGATAAACTAGGTCACTCGAAGTGTAGTTTTAATCAATTAAGTGTTTTGGTTATTTGCTTCTATAAATCATCGTCTCGTAGTATATACATATACATATATACATTTTCATTTTGAAATAGTGTTTACTGTAGCAAAGTTTTTTTACTGTAGCAAATAGTGATTTTCGAAAACACTGTAGCTTTTCGGGTACTGTAGCAATTCGAAAATACTGTAGCAAATTAGTGATTTACTGGTTCATCTTAAACGTTTTAGTTAACTTATCTAAATATCAATCGAATCAATAATCGAATGTTACTATCGTTTACTAAATAACTTGAAATCATATATATATATATATATATATATATATATATATATATATATATATATATATATATTTATATATATATATATATATACATTAAGTTATATATATATTGTTAATGAATCTTCGAGAACAGTCAAAGAATAATTGATTACATGAATATAGTTCCAAAACTTTGAGACTCAACATTACAGACTTTGCTTATCGTGTCGAAAACATTAAATCATTTAAAGATAAAGTTTAAATTTGGTCAGAAATTTTCGGGTCGTCACATCTGCATTTCAAACCTTGAAGAAGAAGTTAACCACCGCACCTATCTTATCACTTCCTGAAGGCAGTGACGATTTCGTCGTTTATTGCGATGCTTCAAAAAGTGGTTTTGGTTATGTACTGATGCAATGAACAAAGGTTATCGCTTATGCCTCTCGTCAACTAAAGATTCACGAGCGAAATTACGCTACTCATGATCTCGAGCTTGGAGTCGTTGTCTTTGCATTAAAACTATGGAGACACTATCTTTATGGAACTAAGAGCACTATTTTCACCGATCATAAAAAGCCTCCAACACATCTTCGATCAGAAGCAACTCAACATGAGACAGCGACGATGGATCGAGACGCTGAACGACTACGATTGTGAACTTCGTTATCACCCTGGCAAGGCAAATGTTGTAGCTGACGCTTTAAGCCAAAAGGAGAGGACGGCACCTCTTCGTATTCGGGCACTGAACATCACCATCCATTCAAATCTCAACAGCCAGATCCGAGTAGCCCAATATAAGGCTCTCAAGGAGGAGAATATATCTCATGAACATTTGAACATACTTGTTTCTCGATTTGAAGGAGACTGGACTCCGATGCTATGCCGGAAGAATTTGGGTACCTCGTTATGGAGATCTACGGAACCTTATATTAGATGAAGCCCACAAGTCGAGATATTCGATTCATCCAGGAGCCGGCAAAATGTACCACGATCTTAAGGAACAGTACTGGTGGCCTAATCTTAAGAAGGACGTTGCAGCTTATGTTGGGAAGTGTTTGACTTGCTCGAAAGTTAAGGACGAACATCAAAGGCCATCTGGGTTACTTCAACAACCGGAAATCCCGCAATGGAAGTGGGAAAGGATAACAATGGATTTCATTACGAAGTTACCAAAGATGACGGGCAGATACGATACCATCTGGGTTATTGTTGACCGTCTTACTAAATCTGCACACTTTTTAGCCATGAAGGAAATGGATACGATGGAGAGACTTGCTCAAATATACATAAAAGAGGTTATATCTCGTCATGGTGTACCTTTATTGATCATCTCAGATCGTGATCCCCGTTTTGCTTCCAGATTTTGGCATTCTTTGCGACAAGCCTTGGGAACCCGTCTCGACATGAGTACTGCGTATCACCCACAGATCGACGGGCAAAGCGAACGCACGATTCAGACTTTAGAAGACATGTTGTGTGCATGTATCATTGATTTTGGAAAGGCTTGGGAAAGGCATTTACCGCTAGCCGAATTCTCTTACAACAACAGTTATCATTCGAGTATTAATGCACCTTTTGAAGCATTGTATGGCCGCAAGTGCAGATCTCCTATTTGTTGGGCCGAAGTAGGCGAAATGCAAATCACCGGACCTGAGATAGTCCATGACACAACTGAGAAGATTGTCCAAATTCAAGAGAGATTTAAGACGACCCGTGATCGTCAAAAGAGTTATGCCGACCTTAAACGTAAGGACTTCGAATTCAACATGGGTGATCGTGTAATGATGAAGGTTGCACCTTGGAAGGGTGTGATCCGTTTTGTAAAACGCGAAAAGTTAAACCCGCGATACATTGGTCCTTTTGAAATCTTGGAGCGTGTGGGACCCGTTGCTTACCGTTTAGACCTTCCAACTCAATTGAGCTCAGTTCATCCTACCTTTCATGTATCGAATTTGAAGAAGTGTCTCGCTGAACCGGAACATGCCATACCATTGGAGGAACTTACAATTGACGACAAACTCCACTTCGTGGAAGAGCCTGTTGAAATCATGGACTGTGAGGTCAAAACTTTGAAACACAACAAGATTCTGATCGTCCGAGTACGATGGAATGCCAAACGAGGACTTAAGTTTACCTGGTAACGAGAGGATCAAATGGGGCGGAAGTATCCTCACCTTTTCCCAACTCCTCCATCTACCTCAGCTTAAAATTTCGGGATGAAATTTTCTTTAACAGGTGGGTAATGTAACGACCCTGGATTTTCCAACGTTTATTTATTAATAATTCATTATTAATGCTTGCGTTTTAATAAACGTGTTCTTATACGTGTTACTTGTTACCGTATTTAACTTTTCATGGCCCGACTTGTCTTTGTGACGCACGTACTCTTCACGAATAATATTTTCGAATATTATTTACATTCATGATTAATTATTATTAGTCATTTTAATTAACTAAGGTTACTAGTTAATTACTTGGGCTTTATTTGATTAATTGCATAATTACTTGAACTTGGGCTTTTATTGTTGGAAATGGACTTGGAAGCCCATCCTACACACTTAATGGACTAGTAAGCCCACTTTTAAGCTAGTGTTTTATTAGTGATAAACATGGATTAATTAAGATTAAGTATGAAGAGACTTGTCACAAGCATGCTTGCACCAAGCTCCCATGCATTTAACTTTAATACCATTTTAAGCTCACTCCATTCTCCAACACTTGAAAGCACCATTTGATTCTCCTTTTTTTGTTGAAAACCGTCAACTTGGGATGGCATGGAGGGAGTTCAAAATTTTTGTTTTGTTTTGTTACTTATTCACTAGTTTCCATTCCATTTTTTACACACACATAATACTTACAACTTCATTTTCTCTCTACCTTGTAAGTGAACAAGTTTTTCTTCTTCCTTTCCTTTAACAAAATCGAAACATAAGCACTCATCATCATCATTCTTACTTGTTTAAGATTACTTGTTCTTTGTTGAAGTTTACTTACTTGTTGTTTGTAGTTGTTTACTTAATAGTTGTAAGAATCAAACTTCCTAGTTTATTCTTCGTATTATCTTGTATTACAAGAACAAACAAGAACCTAAACTTTCTAGTTTATGGTTCTACACTTAATGTTTCAAAGATTTAAAGTTCATGAGTTTTAAAATCATACTTGTGTTCATGTTTGTAAACTTAAGGTTTACTTTCCTAAAGATCAAAGCCTTGGCTTGAATCTTTAAAGTATGAACAACCATGAACTTATTACTTGTAGATTTAGTTTATTTCTTCATTTCATTTATTTAAAGTTGTAATGTTGTTATTTTGGTCAAGTGTTACTAGTTAATCTTGATCTCATTTTTCTTGAACCAAAGTTAACTTTGTAAGTTCAAGAACATGGAAGTATAAATTTCTAGTAATAACTTCATATACTTGTGTTGGATCTAAGTTTCTATAGCTTATGGTCTTTTAATTTTGTTGTAAACAAGAGCTTATGAGCTTACATACACTTTTCAAGATGAAAATCTAAGTTTCATAACTTATGGTTTCATTAAAGTAAAGATCCAAGTATTATAACTTAGGATCTAACTTGAGAACTTTAGATCTAGATTTTTGGGTCTAGGATCTTCAAGATCTAACTAAGAACTATGTTCTACAACTTAAGATCTTATTTATTTAGTTTACTTTCAAGTTTGTAGCTTAATATTACTAGTAGAACTCATGTAGGTGTCGGATCTAAGAACTTGATGTAACTTTGGTTCATCAAACTACATACAACTCTTAAGTGAGTTGTGCAACTTATCTTTGACTTACACTAGTGTTATGATGGTCAAACCTTGGTTAAGATAATGCAAACCCATCAACGAGTTGTACACTTGAAGCTATACGCATCAAGGATGAGAACCGTGATGAGCATCAAGCACCGAGAACCCACCTGAACACCTTTAGCTACTATTTATAGAACTGATCAGACTACCTGGGCTACTGTAAAGTTGATTTACAGTTAGTTCGGTTCGAGTATATGATTTTCCGTTTAGACCTCGTCTTAATCCGAGTTACGGTTTAGGATCTATGTCCTCCCGAAAGTCACTACACCCTATTAACGTTTTGCTGAAATTTCTGACCTACTCGCACTTAAACCGTCACCACGGTCAAACGAAGACGATTTTGGTTCTGGAAATTGGTTAATACCTAGGGGACTCATATACGGAGCCATGGCCACTGGTCTCACCCCATTTCAGTTTTTATAGAGGTCATGGCGACTGAACGAAGTCAGCCCTTGTTTCAAACCCTAGTCTTGACTTAAAACTTACTTTACACTTTTTGTTAAATGATGAATGATGATGATACTTAAGACCTAATTTACATACTTTTAAACCTTTGGGAACGATTTACTGACTTAGTAACTTTTGACTTAGGTTGAGGACCTTCCGGACCAACCATTTGCTTACTATTCCCGCATATCGACTTTTACTACTTTCCACTGTGAGTTATAGCATCCCTTTTTACTTTAAATATTTTGGGAACTGAGAATACATGCACATTTTACATTTTACATACTAGGCACGAGTACTTAAACTTTATATATGTGCGGGTTATACAACGGTATTAACTTTCCCCTTAGCTCGGTAACGTTTAGTCATTGGTCTTTGAACCGGTGAACGCGAATCTTAGATATGGATCCATAGGGTTTGACATCCCCACTCGGGCTAGTAGCGCTAGCATTTAATGGGTGTTTAATACTTCGTAAACATACGCACTCGCCAAGTGTACTTTTAGGGGGTGATAAACGTTAAGTTAGTTACCAAGTGCCCACGGTTATACATATACTTTTCATACTGTTTTGAAACGCTATTGAAGCACTGTGTGACGACCCTGTCCTTATCCACCTGGACGAAGTCATCAACATTTGGTCCCATTGCGATGATCGACTCCAAGTAATGTCCTTAAAATGAGCAAATGCACAGCGGAAGACTTAATTCGTACCTGAGAATAAACATGCTTAAAAGTGTCACCCAAACGGTTGGTGAGTTCATAGGTTTATCATAATAATCATTTCATTATATTAATAGTCTACAAGATTTCCGTTTATAAATATATGTACACTCGCAAGTGTATAAAAGTATTCTATAAGTTGTAGGCACCCGGTAACAAGCCTTAACGTTCATGTTTTACCCTCTGAAGTACACCAGATCAGGTGTGTTTAAAATACCTCGAAGTACTAAAGCATCCCTTAGTCGGGATGGGGTTTGTCAGGCCCAATAGATCTATCTTTAGGATTCGCGCCTACCGTACATAGACAAGTAGTTTAATGTTACCAAACTAAGGGTATATTTCTGGTTTAAACCCACATAGAATTAGTTTAAGTACTTGTGCCTATTTCGTAAAACATTTATAAAAGCAGCGCATGTATTCTCAGCCCAAAAATATATATTGCAAAAGCAATTAAAAAGGGAGCAAATGAAACTCACATATTGTATTTTGTAGTAAAAATACATATGACGTCATTGAACAAATGTAGGGTTGGCCTTGGATTCACGAACCTATATAATTGTTATATATATTAATACATATACTTGTAATCGAATAAATATATATATGTTATTTTTAATAATATACTTATTAAATTATTTGTTATCTAATTATAGATATCTTTATATATTTTATTTATCTAGTATTTACCTTTCATTATAACATATTAATAATAATAATTTATATTAGAGTTTATATATATGATAAAATATATGTATATATTAGTTGATATATTTTTATATATATATATATATATATATATATATATATATATATATATATATATATATATAGTTTAGTTACTATCTTGTTAATATTAAAATTATAGTGATATGTGATATTATTATTCTTGTAAATATATTTTGTATAAAAATATCTATTTATAGTAATACTAATAATAATAACTATGAATATAATAATTTTAATACTAATGATAATAAGTTTAATTATAACTATACTAATAATCATATTATCAATAATAATGATTTTATTACTAATATTTTTGATAATAATAATAATAATAATAATTCTGATAACGTATAAGATGATACTAATAATAATATTTATTATGGTAATTTATAATATATTCATAATAATGAAAATAATAATAATAATGTTCATAATTATAGTAATATTATTACATATGCTAATATCAGTAATAATAATAACAATAATACTAAGTAATGATAATAGTATTAATAATAATAACAAATTTATCAATAATAATTAATACTAATAATAATAACTACAATCATCAGAATAATAATAATAATAATAATAACAATAATAATAATAATAATAATAATAATAATAATAATAATAATAATAATAATAAAAGGCTACCTCCCAATAATTAGTTCCAAAAATAAATGTCCACGCAAGGACTCGAACTCGCAACCACTTGCAAACACGAACCAACAGCCCACCACTCGACCACTCTAACATTTCCGATTTGGATGATAATTAAATTTATTTAACCTTTAATTTGTACGTTCTTCTTCTTCATAGATAATAAATCGCTCAGGAACTTCCAGTAATAATAAAAAAAACGATATAACAATCTGTTTTTTTTTTAGATTTATAAAAACTCAGTAACATTTAATAAAGTGATTGAATTGATTTAACAGATAAAAAAAATAAAAAAATAAAACAGGAATCGTTGCTGTTGAACACGACGAACATGACTCAACATTGATATTGAATTTCACACAGTTTTAGCTCACGATTTCAATATGAAATAGATTTTAAATCCTCCCTGGAAACTTCTCAAACCATTAATTGATCCTAAAACCTCAAAACGAATTTGAATTTCACGATAAACATGACAGTTGACTTTTTGAAACAAAATTTGACTTCACTAATTCTAGATGAATAACACAAATTGGATTATGAGACTTTGCATACAGTTTAAACGACATGTGTCTAGCATAACAGCATCTAAGAATTTTAAGATTTAATAAGAAATCGAGTTTTTGAAAATATGACCCAAGAACAGGGGTACGTAAACTTTTAATTGTTTTTCTATTTAATTTCGTAAATAATGGAAGTTAAAAGCTGTTATGATTGATAATGTTGATAGATAGTTAACACAAGATAGTTGTTTTATAGCAGATGAAGGTCGACAGTAGGAATCGTATGAAAAGAAAGAAATGAAAGGAGATGTGGACGTGAAACAGATTCATCCAATCTGTGGTTTAATTTCAACAATCAAATATAGTACGTACAAATCGAATACAGTTTGATAATGAGAGGTCACTGATTTTGATTCTTGAATGTGTAATTAAACTGATTAATATACAGTATCTGTTTACATATAACACTATATATAAGTATTTATATCATATGCAAATATCTGTATTTATATTATATTTAATAAATTACTGATACGTATTTATTAATAAAACCCATTAATATTATTAATTTTGATAAGAATATAATAATAATAATAGAATTACTAATAATAATAGTATTAATAATAATTTTATCAAAAATTATACTAATAATAATAAGAATGAAAATAATAATAATAAATGATAATTTTAATTTAAATTATACTTAGATTATAATTTTAATCATTCTTATTCTAATACTTATATTTTTAACTTTTGTTTGATAACCATACATTACAATTATTAGAATTTTTAATTATAACAATAATAACAATAATAAGATTAATAATACTAATATTGATATTAATATTAATAAAAATGTTGAAAGTACTATCATAATTATATTTAATTTTATTTTTAACCAGTAATCAAACTTAGTATTACATATTATTAATCATGACATATATAATAACTCATTTAATATTTATATATAACAATATACATATAACATTAACTATGTATATAATTCATATATATATATATATACATATAGATTCATTTTAATCACAACATTATTATCTTATATATTATAATATATATATATATATATATATATATATATATATATATATATATACACACACACATAAATGTTCGTGAATCGTTGAGCATAGTCAAAGGGTAATTGATTATATGAATATAGATCCAAAATTTTCGAGACTTAACATTACAGACTTTGCTTATCGTGTTGAAAACAATTTAAGATCAAGTTTAAATTTGGTCGGAAATTTTCGGGTCGTCACACACTGAAATCTCGTGGCCTATCTTACATTACTATTATACTTAAACTATAATTCACCAACCTTTGTGTTGACATTTTTAAGCATGTTTTTCCCAGGTGCTTAAGGTTTGCTTGCTTCCGATGTTGTACTAGTCATGCCTTGTAGACTCCCGCTGCGCTTATTAGAGATGTCATCGCATGAAATATTTTATCTTGCATTCAGACTTTATTACTTTTGAACAATGTATTTGTAACGACCTATGGGTCGCGTACTATTATTTTGCTTGCTATTCGTAGAAGCATACTTTCGGATGTTAAACATTTGACGTTGGTTAAAACGTCACCTTTTATCATGAATGCAAACTTGTTTTGAAACAGCATATAGTATTTGACCTTGTAATGATTCTGTTGTTGATGACTCGTACACGATGGTTTTGTACGGGGCATCACACGAGTCGTCGAGTTCATCAAGATTATTATTAAGTCAATTATAGTTGAATGTATTATGAAATGGTATGCATGCCGTCAACTTTCGCTGTAAAAAAAGTTCGTCTTTTAAAAATGAATGCAATGTTTGTAAAATGTATCATATAGAGGTCAAGTACCTCGCGATGTAACCAAATGTAATGTATTCGTCCAGATGGATTAGGACGGGTCCTTTCATCCAAACCACGGCTTGCCAAATTTTCAAATCAAGTAGGGACATAGTATGGGACGAGTTGCCACGAAGGAGATCGGACATAGAGTTAATGGAAGTAGTCGAACAATTCCACCACTTGAAAATACGAGACCAAACATCCTTAGAGAATTTGCAATCAAGGAGTACACGATCCACCAATTCGAGACCATCATCACAAATTGGGCACCGAACACTATGAAGATCAATGCCACGTTTATCTAATTCGGTACGAACCGGTAGTGTTTCCCTCAATGCCCTCCATATAAAGATTTCGGTCTTTTTTGGTACCAAATTGTTTCTCAACGTTTTTTGCAAGGGTTGATTTGTCGAGTTAACACCAAGTAGTTCTTTATCGATAAGATGAGATAGCCTTTTAACCGTGAAGATGCCGTTTGAAGCAAGGGACCATTTCCACGATGCAGGAGCATTAAAATCAAAAGCAATAGAAAACAGAAGATTAACAAGTTCGGTTAACTCAGTAGCGGTTCGACCAGTTGGGTTTCGCACCCAATTCCATTGAAAGACGCCCGATGGAGCTGCTGCTACTGCTGCACCTGCTGTAGCATTGCCTTGACCACGAGTATCCCTAGGAACTGAATCCGAAGCAAACAGGCTGGATAGAGAAGCAATCTGCCCACCAGAGTTTGGGCTTGGACTTGAAACGAGGCCTACTAGGCTGTTGTCACCACCACCTGCACAGTTTATGTTACCTGATAACACCGAATTGGGAGCTAGCACACGATCGCTGACCAACGCTTCTTTGTTGAGCTCGAGTTGATACAAACGCGAGAACAAATTCTTAAAACAATCCGACCCACACCAAATCTCATTCCAAAACGAAGTTGACCGTCCATCGCCAATAGTCTTTATGAAGGAGTTCTTGAACGGGATCTTTAGCTCTTCTAAGTGGTTACCTGCAAATATAATATTTCGCCACACGCCCGAGTACGGAGGATGAGGGAACCCATCAACCGAACCCAAGCCGCCGTCAATTCCATAAATACTTCGAATAATTTTGGTCCACAAACAATTGGTTTCGGTTTTAAACCTCCACCACCACTTGCCCAAAAGAGCAAGGTTTTTGCCTTTTAAGGACCCGATATTCAACTCTCCCAACCCGTAAGGCAAACATGTGGTTGCCCACTTAACCCATGAGATTTTTGAACCCGAAGGATCCCCACCCCCCAAAAGAAAGTACGTCTCACACTCTCAAGAAGATTTAGCACGCAAGTCGGAGCTCGAAAGAGCGCGAAGCAAAGTAATAAAGAGGGAGACTATTAAGAACCGATTTTAACAAAACTAGCCTTCCACCAAAAGACAAATTCTCATTTTCCAATCCGAGAGCCTTTTTTTGAATTTATTAATTAGTCGCAAATGCTTTGAGCTACTTTTAATTGTTATTTTTAAATTTTTTTTAACGATTTTTTGATTGTTATTATAGTTGATTGAGATTGATGTATGCGTTTTAAGTTGTTAAATGTCAATAATAAAATAAACAAAAACTCAAATTACATTAAATTTTCTTTTATTTAAGTAAATATGTATCTCTACAATTTACAAAGTGTGAAACTTAAATCTGATGTGGCACACTGACCCTACAATCAGGAAAAATACTCCACGTGGATTTTTTTGCCAAATTAAAAGTTTTTTTAATAAACCTAATTTCCACGTGCCAGAACCAAACCACACCATCTCTCTCTTCACAATTGAAAACCGCAGAACACAGATCCAGATCTTAAAAACACTCTACCCCTCTCTCTTCAAAATACAATCAACCACGCCCTTTAAATCGACGATTGCCGCCTCCGGCGGCCGTAATAAACGATGCCGCAACAACTGATTAATTCGTTACATTTTTACGCATTTAGTGATATAAATTTTGTATAATATGTCCGGTTTATTTTATTCGCCGGAAGCTTCTTCGGTTTGTAAATGGGTTTGCTTTTTACAACGATTGAAATCAGTTGAAGTTTTTCCTGTCATTTGGGTTTGCGTTTTACAACGATTGAATTTGATTGAAGCTTTTCCGGTCATTATATCGCTTTCCGGTGGTCGACGGTTCATGCTAATTATTGAAGATTGTTTCGGTATAAAGCACCCATTGTCATTTTCTGGTAAACCATGTTGTTGAATTCTAATAATCGATGTGTTGTTTTGACAGGTATTCACTTAATTTTATGCTGTTACATACGTATGTAGACTCACAGTTATCATGTTCAACTGCCCATGGCCGCCTGATACCACTACACTGGTAAGGTATTAATTAAATCGAATCGGTTCATATTATGTGTTAACAATACCAGAAAGTTCAGAAGCTTATATAAAAGTTGATTAAAAAATAATGTTTTTAAGCTTTTTAGTTTATTTTATATTTTATTAAATAGATAAATTTAAATCCTAAAATATATATGATTTGTTTCCAGAATTGGCTTGATAAACACCATCTAAAGGTATTGATATTTTGCTCCATTCACCAATAGTGATTTTGAGCCTGTCTTAGATGCATACTAGGTGTTTGAATAAATGTCGAGGAGGGCATATTTTTTCAATTTGACTGGTTTCCATAAATTTTGTGTGATTTAATGGTGATATAATGAATAACTATTGGTTAAACTTCATGGCTTACTTGCTTTAACGTCATACACAATTTATGTCAATTTATATACACCATGAGATTACTTAGCTATTTAGTTGTACTTTAATATGAAATTTATGTTAAGTTTGTAATCGTACGAGATATGTAATTGTATACTCCTAATTGGTGTATCCTATGGTAGTGTATGTGTAATTTCATATAATAAGTAGCAATATACAAGTAAACATACTTGTATTTGTATCAATATTTTATATTTGATCTACAAGTGTTGTTTGATTGTTTACTATTCCAGTATATATTTGTCGATTTTGTGCTATTCCATTATATACTTGTCAATTATGCAGAATTTCGCTGATTAAACCTTACTCATACCGTGTTTCGTTTTTATAAGGTTGATCTGCAAATATGTCTTATTTGTTATTGTAGTGGTAAAGTATAGAGATGACACTATTTGTATATGTTTGTACATATATATTATCGATGACATAATGTTTGTACTCCAACAAGTTGTTATGGTCTTGCAAAGCACATAAATAGTCACTGGAAATGGGATATTGCTCTTGGGGTTCACCATATCCTCGCTATTAACACACAGTTTGTTTCTACTAATTACTACGCTACTCGCTATAGTAAAATGCTTGTCTCTTAAGTGCAGAAAACAACTGGTGAGCACTTTGAGTTGGATGTGTGTTGGAGGGCTTATCAAGTATGGCAGGTATGATTTTTTGTACTTACGACCCAACATAGTTCATGGTAAAATGAATACATTGGTCTACATACTGTTTTGTTTGAGTTGGCCTATAGGTTGTTTTGTTTGAGTTTCTATCTTTATGATTTAATAATTTTAAAGTACAACTTTAGTGGGTACAAGTACAATAAGCATCTTGATACTTACTTTTATAAACAACTTCTATCAGTAATGGTGTAAACATATCGGATTTGGATAAACTTTGCAACCAAGTTTCTATTTTTAAAAAATTGGCCCCGTTCAGATAATTGTCACAATTTACTCCCCAATATTATATATAAAATAGTTGATTCGGTGTATGTTATAACTAATGGGTAACATGGATCAAATGTTCACCATATTGTTAATAGTTAAACATATTGTTAAAATATGGTTTTTTAGTTTTTATGCACAAATGTTTATATTATAGATCATTTTTAACTCATTTGACCCCTTAAATCTACATATGGGACAACCTTATATAATAATGTGATTCTATAATTACTAGATCATTTGTGCTTTTATTTATTTGCTATAGTACACAATCCAATTATGCAGAAGTTCAAACAAATACAAGCTGATTGACTGAAATTCTATTGCAGGATGAAGGCAATCAAATTTCTGCACACAAGTCCATGCTCAGTTGTGTGAAATTCTATTATATGTTTCCTAAAAAGCAGGCCCGAGAGCTTCATCCAGGTAATAATTTTTTATGGAAACTTAGTTATGGGCATCCATCACTTTCTAATACATCATGACAGATAGTATTTGTTACTTGATGCAATGGATTAGGTAAATCATTTGACATACATCTGGGCTTCTGCTAAATAAGAACTTCAAATCAATTTCTAAGTGTTGGTTGTGTTTGCAAAGATGTGTTTATAATTATTTAATTTGCATAGCTTTCATCAGCTACGATGTATGAACGTTTATTTCATCCCCAACAATTTTTGTGATACTGTATTTATTATACTTAACATTTCACGTTTCAAGTTTTTATGATTAAGAGTCGTCGTGCAACGCACGGGCTCTTAAAGGCTAGTATATTTATATTATGTATTTCGAGTGATATATGGTTGTAGTCGTAGATGATAAATTGTTATTCATATTCGATCCATCAATTTTTTACATCAACAATATTCATATCCATGTCCTTTTATCATTTATATTAAAGTTAATAAATCGGACTAAATGAGTATCTCAACATCTATTGACATCCCTATGGCTATATACACAATATAGGTTTATTTTATTTTTATTTTTTATTTGGGTAGGACAAATTGAAAATGTTAAGTGTTTTTTTTATTCTGAATGCGTATTGTGTTTTAAATTTTACATTGAACATGTACGATTGATAGTTACATATCTCAAAAACTATGATTTGATTTTTTTTTTTTTTTAAATGAATGTCATCTATCATATCTATGTCTAATGATTTATAAAGACGAACAAATGTCTCATTTTCATTAAAATGTCCGAAACAACTCTAGAATGAACACGAAGTCACAGTTATTTTCGAGTCCAAGCTTTGATCATTTTCAAACTCAACTCGATTACATACTTGACCAATTGCGTATATATTCACTCAGGCTAACTAGTATTAATATCTAAAATAACATTTGTCGTTGTAAACGGATTTTTTTTATTACTCCGTATATAGTAAAGCGAAGTAATTAAGTCGTGTTTTCATTTTACTAAATAGATAAAAGTTTTTCGGGTTAGCCTGTAAAAATGAATATTTTTATTCAAATGTAAACGGGTTAATCGTATTATTTCGTTTTTACGACCACATTAAATATGCGAGATACTAGCTAGATCATAGATACACACGGGACTTATCTGAACTTAATAATTTAATTTCATCTTGTCTTTTATCTGACAGGACTGACTCTTGGACTTGGTCAACTGATCCATCCGGAACTTTTACAACGAAAAAACTTGCTTCTTTAATTGATGATCTCAAACTCGGTTCACTTAGTTCATATACGGAAACGGTCTGTATCAAAAGTGTACCGCAAAAGGTTAATATCTTCATATGGCGCACCCTACCAGGCATGATCCCTACAAGAGTCGAACTCGACAAGCGTGGAGTTGATGTTGACTCCACTCTCTGCCCACTTTGTAACTCCAATGTCGAATCGATTGATCACATTCTTGTGCAATGCAACTTGTCCTCTCAAATATGGACCCTCTTACTACAATAGTGGAATCAACACAATACCTCCATCACTAACTTGGACGGAGCTTTCAAGTCAAATTACCCCTTCGCGAGTAATACAACAAGTTCTAATATTGGGTAAACCACCAAATGGACTTGTGGCTACATATTATGGAAATATAGAAATCTCAAGGTATTTTCAAAAAAGGATTGGATCCCGGTGGCCATCTTAGCTGAAATACAAACTCAAAGTTTCACTTGGATATCCAAACTTTTCAAATATCATCCCTCGAGTGGCACAAATGGCTTATAAACCCCTCCTACTTCGTTGTATCTCCTCAACACAGAACCGGAATCGGCTAAATACAACTAGATCCTCTTCTTCCATCCTACCGTTGTAATTTTTTTTTTTTTTTTTGGGTCAGTTACGCGCCCTTCAACTAGGTTTTATGGTTAAGGGGTTACATGGGTTGGTCATGGTTGCTTTGTCGCTGCTCGATCAGCACTGCCATCTATGCCCTCCCCAGCTTGTTCTCAAGTTTTTCCCCTGATCTATTCCCCCGTTGTTTTGGCTCGCAACTTGTAACATTCTCGGTGTATAGTGTTTTCTTCTGTGTTTCCATTGTATAGTTAGTATACAGTTATGATCTAAGAATTCTAGGTAACTATATATTCGATCAATGAAAATTACTTTCTTGCTTTTTAAAAAGAAAAAAAAAATATCATAGATACATTCATAATCGAAATAAATAAAATAATATAAAATAAAACAACTAATTTACAAAATAGAAACGTTTGTATCTATCTATCGACAATAGAAGTGGGCTATTGCTACAAACTACACCACTTAACATATCTTCTTCTCTCCCCTTTATCACCACCCACAATTTTCCCCCTTCATGGTTACCCTTTTCAATCACAAATCATGCCTTCCTTCTTTCACTTCTTCAACAACCGAACCACCACCACTTCCGACACCACCGACGACCTCGACGTCGACGAAACTAGCCCCATTACGAGCGCCACAACCGAGTGCTACACGTGCACTCAAGTTGGCGTCCCCGTTTTCCACTCCACTAGTTGTCATGACCTAACCCACCAACTCGAATGGGAAGCCTCTGCGGGGTCTTCCCTTATTCCCATTCGCAACCGGCCCAGTTCCAAAATAATTCAGAACCGCGCTAATACCTCAGCTCGAAGAAGAACTCACAGTTCTTCTTCGAGCTTCTTTTCTCGGGTGTTCGACCCAAGAAGTAAAAATGTGCAAAGATGGAATAGATTCTTTTTATTGGCACGTGGGATGGCTTTAGCCGTTGACCCAATGTTTTTTTACACTTTGTCAATTGGTCGTGGTGGATATCCGTGTCTTTATATGGACGGTGCGTTGGCTGCCGTGGTAGCGGTGTTACGAACGTTGGTTGATACGGTTCATTTGTTGCATATGTGGTTGCAGTTTAGGGTTGCTTACGTGTCACGTGAGTCGCTTGTGGTTGGTTGTGGGAAACTTGTATGGGATCCAAAGGCTATCTCTTCACATTATTTGAGGTCTATCAAAGGCTTTTGGTACGATGCATACGTCATACTACCGATCCCACAGGTATTCAATCAGTGTTTTTTTTAACTTGTTACTCCGTACTACTTTCACATGCAATGATTTTAATTATTTAAAATTATTGGTTACGGTACAATTCGTATAATGTTTTAACTCTAACTATATGTTCAGGCCTAATTGCGGAGTACATATGTTAATATGCTATTGAAGTTGAATAAATAAATACAAGTTGAACGTAAACATAAGATGCTTAATTAGTTATATATTGATCGATGTGTGTAATCGAACACCTAAGGTGGGTCATTTCGAGCTGAAGTTGAGATGGTTTGTTAAAGGTTTATTGGTCTATAAGTATTATGTTTAGAGTATAACTTTAGATCGAGTCTCAAGCAGGGGCGGATCTTAGTGGAACCCAAAGGGGGTATCCGTCCCATCTAGATTTAACGGATAAAAAAATTTTACACTAAAAAAAAAAAGATTTACTAAAAAATAAGGTTTTTATTAGTGTTTACCCTCACTGGAAATGAAAAATTTATTAAATTTTTGCATCCGCCCCACCTGTTTTTGAGTTCAAGTTCCGCCACTAGTCTCAAGCTCGATCAAGCTAGACAAATTTCATTTGCAAGAGGTTGTACGTTAATCTAACATCAAAAGGTTAATTAAAACATTTTATTTTTTAAAAAGATAAAAGAGAAAATTACAAAAAACAGTCCCTGTTTGTTTCAATGTACAAGTCGGTCACTAAAATTTTTTTACAAGGACATTGTGGTTTGCAAATGTTGCAAAAACAGTCCTTCCATTTAACACACATTAAAAAATCCGTTAAAAAGCGTTACATGCTTTGCACGTGAGGGTATTATTGTCAATTTAACTATTACTACTCTCTTATCTCCTATGTCACATATCTTCATCTTCACCTAAATTTAAACATAAGCAGATATAATCAAATTAAATTCCACAATAAAAATCAAAATCAAAAATCAAAAAATCATAAATCATAAACACAAAACATAAACATTTAATTTTATACATCTAAGAACACAAACACAAACACCAATGTAAAATTTATTCTTTAAATACCTACCACACAAATTCCATATTGAAATCTTGGTTACTCTCTAACTTTATCTTGTTTAAAAATCAAACAGATCTCATTAGCTAAATCATTACACTTTCTCGTGAATTTTATAAAATCCGGATGGCCAAAACTACAAGTGATGTAAGTGAGTTGGTTACAAAAATATTACGGAGTATCTGTTAAATTCTAGTGATCAATTACACAATCCAACAACTAAAATCGCTACCTTCTTATGCGTAAAGGGTATATTTTGATTATCAATGACTTTTCTACCCTCACGTGACATGCATGTGCATAGATTTAAAAAAAATAAAAAAAAATTAACGTCCGTTAAAGAGAAATGACTTTTTTTGCAACAATTATAAACCACAATGATTATCTTTATTCAAAGAAAAGTTTAGTGACTGAAGGTGTGATATAAAACAAATCATTGGGACTGTTTTTGTGATTATGTCAAGATAAAACGAAAGAAACAAAAGAATTTGTGATTCCATTTATCTATTAACACCTCCATCATTAATTTATTATCCAGTATTTTATTTTGGGATGTTCAAAATAATTGTCCGCTACTCTAAATAGAAAATAATAAGAATATTAAATTATATTATGGCTTTAATATATGTGGATAAGATTAAAAAGAAAGGAAAAATAAGAGTAAAACTGGAAAATAAACAGAAAATACAATACATTTATAATTTTTTTTTTAAATTGTGTGCTTTTTATTTAATGATAATTAAATTGAGACAGAGGGGGAAGGAGTATCTATTACTCCATATTTATTATTTATCAAAAGAAATATGTCTTTCTTATTTAGAGGAACAAACAGGAAATTTTTAATACCATGACCCGTTAATTAATTTTGTATTTTTGATTTTATAGTAGGGCTTTAAAACGCTATATTAACTTTAACTACTAAAACTATTACATTACAGTATAAATTATAAAATTAAAGCAAATATAGGTTTTCCACGTCTCTATCATTGTGTCACGTTTGATGTATTTACACTGTACACTAAATTTTACCTTTCACAAAAACGACTTCAAGATATAAGAAAAAATGGGCAAGGGCACTGTGCACATAGTGAAATTCATGAATGTCATGACATAAGTAGCAAGTTATTTCCTTTTTTTACATGTTTAAACTTTTATAGTGATGTATATACATATATTATTTTCCATCTGCGTTATTTCTTTCATTTCTAATTTCTAATTACATAATTTAATTAACGTAAATAGATAATAGGTAACCTGACATTAGCAAAATCAAAATAATAATATGACGGTGTAAGTTTTATGGTAATGAATTAAAATGTTTTTGGTATGACGATTTTGATAGATAAGTTTCTCTGTATTTATATTTGTTATATAAACAAAATATATAAATATAGAGATATATTGGCGTATGAGGAATATTCAAATGAAACCAAATTTTAAGTTGAGATTCAAAGGATCAATCAGAGTGCGACACGTGACGCGATAATCACATGTGATTGGAAAAAAATTCAAATTTTTTTTTTTAAAAAAAATTCGAAAAAAAAAAAATTCGAAAATTTTTTTTCCCGAATTTTTTTTCCCCGAATTTCTAATTTTTTTTTTCAATCACATGTGATTGAATTTGACATGCAGTAAATCACATGTGATTCTGCATGCCAATCACATGTGATTGTTAAACCCAATCACATGTGATTCTGCATGTCAAATTCAATCACATGTGATTAAATTATTTATTTATTTTTTAGTAAAATGACGATTTTCAGTTAATTTGTGCTAAAACCTTCAAACACCAAGTTTTTGTTCAAATCACCGAATTAAAGTCTAAAATTTTGAAGTTATGATCACGAAACGCTAACAAACTTGATCAAATCACCAAATTAAATTCGCTTTTCGGTTGAAATTTTATTTTGAAAAAAAAAATTTGAATTTTTTTTGAAAAAAAATTTTGATTTTTTTTTTCAATCACATGTGATTGAATTTGAAATGCAGAATCACATGTGGATTGTGTTTTACAATCACATGTGATTGGGTTTTACAATCACATGTGATTGGATTTGAAATGCTATATTTAAAAAAAAAATTAAAAAATTTTTTTTTTTCAAAAAAAATTATTTAAAAAAAAATTAATTTTTTTTCAATCACACGTGATTGTTGCGCCACATGTCGCGCTCTGATTGGTCCGTTGAATTTCAAGTAAATTATTGGATTCAAGAGATTACAACTCAGACACTGTCCATTAGCAATGTTTGTACAATATTTTTATGTCGTGTTAACAAATCTGTACTAATCTGTATATGACTTGCGGAGTATTAAATATCTCTGTATTATTAAAAATGCTTTTACTCTAATTTATAAAGACATGAAAAATCACTACATAAATATTACTCCGTAATTTGTTCAAATGAATTATATGACCGTATTCATAAGGTATAAGTAACATGATGTATGTTATAGTGTGTTACGAGTCTAGTTATGGATACTCAGCTCACGTTGATTATTAATTGGAATTGGCCCAAGTTTTAGAGATTATCAAATAGCAAATTAAAGAATAATTGTTGAGCACGTGAGTTATGTATTCGGTCAAGCCTACCGCGTTTGCATATACATGACATCATTTATTTATCATATTTCCATGTTATTAGCACTTTAATTCTAGTAGTAGTTATTTGCAGTTAGTAATAACAGTTCGATCAGTAGAATAAAACGCAAGTAATTTTTGGTTCATACGTATGAATGAAAAAGTTAAGCCTTAAGCTATATCTCTGTTTCCTCTTTAATATTCTGTAGAGTTAATGGTCGACTCAAAGACCGTACCCAGAGGCGAGTTTAGCATAAAGTTTGGGTCACGAGACACCACTAATTTATAATTTTTACGTTATAATTTTTTTTTAACGACAAATATTTTTTATTAAGACTTCTTGCAAGAAACTAGAAGTAAAACAACAAACGAGTTACAATGGCTTTATAAGCCAACTATTCCAACTAGTAGAATCTTTATTTCTACTAGAACCCCAAGAATATGAAAAGTGTCTAATAGAATCAAACAACTCATCTTTTCTCCCCCGATTCACCGAAAAAATAGCTCCATTAAGGAATTGCCAAAGCACCCAAAGTGATGTTGCCACAATAAGGAACAACCGATTTTTAAGTTTGGTATTTAAATGACAATTATCATACAAATGAGACTAATCTGCCAGCAAGTAAAATTGTTGATATCCAACTCTAACCATAGCCCAACTTTCCTCCTCAATTCCTTTGCAACACTACAAGAGAATAAAGTATGATGTATGTCTTCGATACCATGGTTACACAATGTGTAGCGACCCGACAAAATCGTCATTGACGGCGCCGTCTACTTAGGTCCCGTTACGTGGTCATAAGTCCTTAAGATGACGTTTGACCAAAAATATGTCGCATTCATTTCAAATGTAAAGGACGTTTCAAGTTTACAAAAGTAGTTCAACGACTAGTTACATTACAATGTTTAACGTACAATTGAAACCTATGCGACACAATTTAAAAGCAAGTCAAGGGCTCCAAATATGCATGTATACCCGACATCCAAGCAAGTATCAAAAAGAGTGCGGAAGCATGTATCATATAGCATTCAGGGACCTGAGAAAACATAGAGAATCTGTCAACGAAAACGTTGGTGAAATCATAGGTTTAGTAAATGAGTATGTAAGTAAAATAAGTTGAACCACAAGTTATAGTATAAGTCGATTTTCCGAATCGTTTGAATTCCATAAGTATTGTTGTTTACCGAGCACCCAATTATCAAAGCTTAACCGTATCATTTACCTCAACATAAAAGTGTTAGAACATACACCGTACCAGAATATATTTCATTCGCTTAACGGTAGCGAACCGTCCGAATGAGGGTTAGTCAAACCCGTATGGATCCACACAACATAGTCTCGCTTACACCATCTGATGTAATTAATGATAATTGAATTGAGGGTTTTCGTTCAAACTCGTCCGTATCTTTGTATTCGTATTCGTGTTCGATGTATAAAAGTATGAAAGGTATATATACATATGAAATGTATATAAATATGTAACGTATATGTTTCTCAGCCCACGATTTAAAAATATAAAAGTTGTTGAAAAAGTGGGACTATGATCTCACCTCGAGTGCACGAGTATAAAAGTACTTCACAAAGCAAACGTGTGCATGAAAGTTGCTTAGCCTTGACCTAAACAAGTAAGTTGTATCAATTTACCGGTTACGACACAAGGTCGGGTGAAATGTGTTCAATTAGTCCTATGGCTCGTTACGACTCGATTATATAGCATGTGAATCAAATTGTCACGTTTCATGCAAGAATCAAATATAAAATAAGATTAGAGCGATTGCATAAGTGTTTTGTTAATTTTGACTAAAAGTCAAACTTGGTCAAAGTCAACGAAAAAGTCAATGGGGTCGGGTCGGGTCCCGAACTATTTTCACGAGCTTAGAAATCATATATGAGCATGTTGTCCAAGTTTCATGTTGATCGGGGGTGTGTAGCATAGCAAACATTATTCAAAAATCGACAAAGTTGGACAGACCACTTTGGCGCGCCGCGCGGGTATATGGCGCGCCGCGCCATTACCTGTGCAGAGGATTCTGGCAGTTTTCACACCCAAGCACGAATCCAACTTCAAATACCCATAAATCCTAAACCGTAAACATCCAAAACAAGTATCTTATATCGTTGGAAAGGTATTTTGACAAGGAATACAACTAACTACTTTTCACCAAGCAAAAACATCAATTACAATAACCGAAAACTCGTCAATTGATCAATAAAGGTTTATTTTCAAAGTTCAAGTTCATCAAATGCATTTTAAGTTTTGGGAATCCAATTTACACATATGATATGCCGTTTTGAAGGTAATGAAACGTGCATTATAACTAAACACTTACTAACAACATTTCATGGCATCCAAAGTATCAAAAGTTCATTTCAAGTTCATCAAACCCTAATCAAAATTCATAAACATCACAAATCATGTATTTGAAGTTTTCTTAATCAACCTACGCATCATAACGAAGCTAGTGATACTAGTAACACAATTAAAACATGAACTTTAACAATTTAACAACATTTAATCTTCCAAAATCAAAGATTAAGCACACCTATTTCAAGTTCATTCTAGTTACTCCAAAAACAACAAATCTAGCAAACAAAACATATATTCATGCTAGACACGATGATGAGGATCAATGGATCCGTTGGAAGACAAACGCTCTTCGCAACAAATGATTAAAACACAAACGTGAATTAATCGATAAATATTCACGTAACACGTACGTAAACAAGAATGGCAGAAATAATTCTTTTATAAAAATAATATTATTGATGATTAATCACGAGTACATGGTGTATCCATATTTATAGGATAGAAACAGACTAATTGGCATAGGATTACAATTCGTGAATTCCTATTCAATTAAGGAAACACAATAAAGTAAAATTAATATTAATATTATTTAACTAAACACGTAAATTACTAGGAATCTTCTTTGTTGTTTTCACGCCAACATCAACTGACTTATCAACCCGGTTCCACGTCGTATTTTGGTACCACATCAGTCTTCCCCACTTGAAAAGAACTCGCCCTCGAGTTCCAAGTCAAATAAGACGATATACCCGGATCAAAGATAAACCTATCAATTACAGCTCCAACAGTGCAACTCAAATTTAATGATATGCCAGGGTCAAATACAAACACACCAATTATAAATTCGTCATTGCCATTCCAAATAAGTTTGCGACGACCTCTTGTAAAAGTATCATGCTCTAAAACCCTTTGACCCTTCTCCCCTTCTTGAAAAGAACTCGACCTCGAGTTCTCAATGCACGGTTTATACATGAACAAATCTCCTTTATTAACAATCTGACTTGCATCTATGGAGTTATTCAAATAAGCATATGATATTTTCTTGCCCCCATAATCTTTTGAAATCTCTACAACTACACCTTCGTCATGGATACCTTCCGAACTCGCGGCTAAATTACATATTGATAAATTCTCTTCTATTAAATTAGAGCCTAACGAATTTGGATCTTCTTCAACACTAACAACTATATCATTCTGCATCTCCTCCAAAATAATTTCTTTTTCTGGACACGATGATATATTTTCTACCTGACTCTCTTCAACTATTTTATCACACTTGTCCATACGAGAATCAGAATCTGATTTCTTCAACCTCTCTATTAAACTTTTCATCGAATCAAAAACTTCATGTGTATCGAGATGCTCCTTAACAGGTTGACTCTGCTGGTAGAGTTGTGGCTGATAGTATGGATGATAGTAGGGCAGTGGTGGATAGTAGGGTTGATGGTAGGATTGTGGTTCATAGTAAACAGGGCGCTGGTGGTATTGAGGTACACCATATTGGTAGTATTGTTGTGATTCGACCCAAGCATCATAAGTAGCACTTCGGGTTTCTTCTTCAAGCCATCGTTGTTTTGCACGTTCATTGGATTTGTTAACTATATCTAACGTGTTCTTGAGTCTTTTTAGGGCGGTAGCGAGATCGCGACTTTCATTACCCTTATCGGCCATTGAACAAGGGGGGAAAAACTTTTTTTGGATGAACAGTAACGTGAACAGTGATTTCAGACGCGTTTTCTGACGATGAATAGTATTCTGTCCCGTTTTCTGACGATGAACAGTCGCGTGAACAGTGTTCCGGCGATGAACAGTATTTTTTTTTTTTTGTGAGATAGAATATCAAAACTCAAACGTGGGAGAGACCCAAGTAATCGAATTAAGATATGTGAGATAAACTATCAAAATCCAAACGTGGGAGAAACCCAACTAATTGGAATTATGATAGATTGGATCGATTGCTCTGAATACCAATTGATGAGGATCAATGGATCCGTTGGAAGACAAACGCTCTTCGCAACAAATGATTAAAACACAAACGTGAATTAATCGATAAATATTCACGTAACACGTACGTAAACAAGAATGGCAGAAATAATTCTTTTATAAAAATAATATTATTGATGATTAATCACGAGTACATGGTGTATCCATATTTATAGGATAGAAACAGACTAATTGGCATAGGATTACAATTCGTGAATTCCTATTCAATTAAGGAAACACAATAAAGTAAAATTAATATTAATATTATTTAACTAAACACGTAAATTACTAGGAATCTTCTTTGTTGTTTTCACGCCAACATCAACTGACTTATCAACCCGGTTCCACGTCGTATTTTGGTACCACATCACACGAGCCATAGACACTAACTAACACCATCTCAAGTATATAAAACGAATTTAGAGAAATCTAGTGTTTTAGAAATGTTACCCAAATGTGATGAAATTGGTACCAAAATGTAGAGGATGAAGAGAGGATCACGAATATGTAATTTGTTTTGATGTTGGCCTCCTAGATCGAATTTAGATGATGATTGAATGAATTGGGTGTTATGGTTGTTCTTACAACTAGAGAGAAAAAGGAGGAGAAAGGAGGTGGAAGGTGGATGGAAATGAATGGATGAGAATGGTGGGTTGACTAGTTGACCTAGTCAACTAGTTTGCCCACTTGACAACTTCGGTCCCTCAAGTTTCAAAGTGGGTGCGTGAATTAACCGAACGAATATTTTAAAAACGCTAAAGTAACCGAGAGATGTTATAATTAAATAACAGAAATATTAAAAACGTTAGTTAACGAAAACTACGAATTTGAATAACGAAAGATATTATTAAAAAAAAAGAGAGTGTTAAAAATAAATTTTAACGGAAAAACGCGGGATGTTACATTACCTACACCTTAAAAGAAATTTCGTCCCGAAATTTAGTTAGAAGTAATAGTCGATGTCTCTTACTCGAGACCTTACGTTGTCAATGCTATGAATAAGTGAAGCTATGTCCTTGGGCATTCTCATGAACTTTGACATTCGGGATTTCACGTTGTATTAAGGCTTGATTTTACGATCCACAAATTCAACTGGTTTTCCCACGAAGGGGAGTTTGTCATCAATAGTAAGTTTATCTAGAAGGATAGCACGTTCCTGTTACGCAGGATACGTCTCTAAGTTTGTTACACGAAATGTAAGGTAAACGGAAACCTTAATTGAGTCAGGAGACCTATACGGTAGGAGGCGGTTCCAATACGCCCCAAGATTTTAGAAGGATCAATATTGCGGATATAACTTCCCTTGATTTCCCGAACGGATTACACCTTTCCAAGGTGCGTTTTTTTTTTTTTTTATTTTTAATTTTACACAATTGCTGGCTGGGAATTTGGAAGGTTTATGCCTAACATTGGTATAGTCCTTTTTGGTGACTACGGGCCGTCTAGAGCCCTTCTCGGACATGAACTATCTCAACGGTCGTTTCTTGAATGATTTCGGATTCGGTGATTTGCTTGCCACATGCTTTGGTCCAACGAATAGGGTTATAACATTTACGGTCACATAGGGTTTTGGAAGTGCGGCGTTAATACACGAATGGTAACTACCGTAGTGAGAGGAATCAACTAAAAGCGACAATACGAGTTGGTAACCTTTCTTTCCTAGATTTGAATCGTGTGTTTGCTTGTTCCGTCAGTTTGCGGATGATACGTGGTACTCATGTTTAAACGTGTTCCTAAGGCTTCTTGTAACACTAGAAGTGAAACGAGTATTTCGATCTGGGATAATTGACAATGATACACCGTGTTGGAATAGAATTTATTAAGATATGTTCGAACAAGTTACTTAGGGCTCGAAAGCGTCTGTTGGGACAAGTTTCTTATCGGCTACTGAAAATGTTCGTCTGGGCCATCCCCCCTCGTGGTGAATACTAGTAATACATGAAAAGTCTCTTTCTTCGTTGAGGATTTAGATATAAAGGTTTCCTTATACGGAAGTACGAAAGAAAAGATAGGAGTGAAATGAGAACTTAGAACATGATGAGTCTACGTCTTGAGGTAGCCACATCGCGCATCTAGTGGTCAAATGTTGAGACAGGGTGGGAAACGAGATAGTACACGTAGTTGTATAGTTCGGAATTGAGTAGTAATACTAGACGGTAACGGTGAAATAACAGAGTTATGTAATGTGGTACGTGATGACGAGAAGGTTGATTGAAACCATAATTAAGTACTCAAATTCTTCGTGTAAAATGACGAATTTCAGTTTACTTGATTTCGAGTCGAGAGAGAGTATGCCTTTCCGGCATTCAAGTAGAAATATTTCCATTTTTGGTTCCATCTTGTGCTATACGAATTTAGCTAGCAAAGTTGGTGTGAATAATCACGGTCAAGGTTCGGGAATGGAGAGGTTTAAATTTCTCTTAGTGAGTTAACGAGGTTAAAGATCGTACAACGCGAGAAGAAGTCGGAAATGAATCTTCGGTAATAACCAGCGAGATCTAAGATTTTACGAATACAAGTCAGAGTTGTGAGGGTTTCCCGATTACGTGTGGCTTCGATTGCGAGATATATTGTAATACCCTGACCACTAACAACATGGTCTAGAAATTGGACTTTGTTTAACCAAAGTTCACACTTGGAGATTTTGGTATAGAGTTGCTCTTTCCTCAAGAGTTCAAGCGTGAGACAAAGATGTTGTTCGTTTTCTTCTTTGCTTGAATTGAATAGGTTAAAACATCACCTATGAATATGATGACGGATCTGTCTAGATAAGTTTACATATGCGACCCATCAGGCCCATGAATACGGAGGAAGCCTTTGTTAAACTGAACGACACTATAAGAAATTCATAACTATCGTAACGAATTTTGAAAACCGTTTTGGAGATAACCGGAATGGGGGTCGATTTTTGGAATACACACGGAATTCTTGTGATTGATCAAGAGGTCATCGGTACGGGAAAGAGAATATCGGTTCTTAACCGAAAATTATTTAGTTCACGATAATCTATACACATGTAAGGGATCATTTTCTTCTTAACGAATAGGTTTTGAGTTCCCTAGTTCTATAGGTGTCAAGTCAAAATTCAAATTCTCCACCCAAAAAGTTTTACGTAATAGTTTTCCGTCGGTCACTTGAATGGCATAGGTAGTGTCTAGGGGATATGGTGGTGTGCAAAGAGTACGAGTCAAGGCCTTGGTTATAAAACGTCTAACGGTACCCGAATTGAATAAACATGACATATAAGGGTTGTTGAGAAGAAACGTACCCGTGACTAGTTGTCATCTCAGGCTTCCTCGGTGTTAATGTTGAAAGCTCGGCCGCGTGTATTGGGGTTTGTCTTCTTCTCCGGGCACGCATTCTTAAAATGACCCGGTTGGCCACATTCGAAACAAACGCCCGTCCAGTGTGCATTGGGCTCCTTTTGGGCGACGGGGGCTACACTCCTACAATAGTTGGCCGTATGACCACTTCCTTGGCACCGATGGCAAGTTAACTTACCACATTCACCATAATGACGGTTGCGGCATTTGTTGCAAAATGGTTTGCTACATTCGCCATAATGATGTTTGTGGCACTTGTTGCAAGATGGTAGACTTCCTGCATAGCCTTTTTTGTCGTTGGAGGTGAAAGGCTTCTTGGCGGGGTTGTTGTAGTTGCTCAATTCGGGGGCTTCCCATTTTCTTTTGTTGCCACCCGACTTATCCTCGGCTTTATATGCCGACACCTCAATTTCGTCCACCGTTTCGATCAATTGGCGGGCCATATTCAAAGCCTCTTGGTGATTAGCGGGTTTGGATGATATTACTCCTTGTTTGATGCTCTTAGGAAGACCATCCATGTACAGCTCAACCCTTAGAGACTCGGTACTCACGAGATTTGGGCACATCAAGGCTAGCTCAGAAAATCGTTGATTATAGGCCTTTAGGTCATTCCCGACCGCTTTTAAAGTCCTTAGCTCGTGTTCAAGCTTGCGGGTCTCTTCGCGCGGGAAGTATTCGGTGATCATCTTTCCTCTTAAGTCGACCCAAGAGAGAGCGTGGGCTTCGTGGATACCCACCGATTGTACATACGTATTCCACCATGTGAGAGCGATACCGGCGAAGGTGTGAGTGGAAAATCTGACCTTGTCTTGGTCCCGACAACCGCTTATGCTAAAGACGGCTTCCGTTTGCTCAAACCATCGGGTGAGCACGACCGGTCCCCCGGTTCCATCAAAAGTGTGAGGTTTGCACCCCATGAAGTTCTTATAGGAGCACCCTTCGTTTGAATTACCGGCTCCATTGTTGTTGTAGTTGTGATTGTTGTTATTGTTATTGTTGTTGGAAGAGTGACCGGCCATGGCCGCATCCACGGCGGTGGCTATCATTCGTTGTAGAGCTTGTTCGGGAGTTTCGGGAGGAGCGCGTCGATGAGCCATTGTTCCTTCAAGACACAAGAATATCGTTGGTTAGTATTCTCAATAATACCAACCGTGATATGGAATAAGGATAAAGAGAAAATTTCCTTAACCCGCCTTAAATTCTTTATGTCATAATGTCGGAAAGTCCATGTGAACCACCGTAATATAATCCCGGAAATTATATTACCCTGATTCACATGTGCATTTAACATTACTTCATAAAGTCAAGGTGGCGTGTCAATCAAATTTAACAACGTGATATCAAGATCGAATAAGAGTTAGATATGATAGGAGAGTTCGAGTATAATGCACAAATAGTCAAGTAGTTCCTACATCAGTCTATATGCCGGTTGTAGTCTAGATTCACTAATGTACCCTATGACTCGGGGTCGACACCAATGAACTCTAAATCCCTACAACCAACGCTCTAATACCATCTGTAGCGACCCGAAAAAATCGTCATTGACGGCGCCGTCTACTTAGGTCCCGTTACGTGGTCATAAGTCCTTAAGATGACGTTTGACCAAAAATATGTCGCATTCATTTCAAATGTAAAGGACGTTTCAAGTTTACAAAAGTAGTTCAACGACTAGTTACATTACAATGTTTAACGTACAATTGAAACCTATGCGACACAATTTAAAAGCAAGTCAAGGGCTCCAAATATGCATGTATACTCGACATCCAAGCAAGTATCAAAAAGAGTGCGGAAGCATGTATCATATAGTATTCAGGGACCTGAGAAAACATAGAGAATCTGTCAACGAAAACGTTGGTGAAATCATAGGTTTAGTAAATGAGTATGTAAGTAAAATAAGTTGAACCACAAGTTATAGTATAAGTCGATTTTCCGAATCGTTTGAATTCCATAAGTATTGTTGTTTACCGAGCACCCAATTATCAAAGCTTAACCGTATCATTTACCTCAGCATAAAAGTGTTAGAACATACACCGTACCAGAATATATTTCATTCGCTTAACGGTAGCGAACCGTCCGAATGAGGGTTAGTCAAACCCGTATGGATCCACACAACATAGTCTCGCTTACACCATATGATGTAATTAATGATAATTGAATTGAGGGTTTTCGTTCAAACTCGTCCGTATCTTTGTATTCGTATTCGTGTTCGATGTATAAAAGTATGAAAGGTATATATACATATGAAATGTATATAAATATGTAACGTATATGTTTCTCAGCCCACGATTTAAAAATATAAAAGTTGTTGAAAAAGTGGGACTATGATCTCACCTCGAGTGCACGAGTATAAAAGTACTTCACAAAGCAAACGTGTGCATGAAAGTTGCTTAGCCTTGACCTAAACAAGTAAGTTGTATCAATTTACCGGTTACGACACAAGGTCGGGTGAAATGTGTTCAATTAGTCCTATGGCTCGTTACGACTCGATTATATAGCATGTGAATCAAATTGTCACGTTTCATGCAAGAATCAAATATAAAATAAGATTAGAGCGATTGCATAAGTGTTTTGTTAAGTTTGACTAAAAGTCAAACTTGGTCAAAGTCAACGAAAAAGTCAATGGGGTCGGGTCGGGTCCCGAACTATTTTCACGAGCTTAGAAATCATATATGAGCATGTTGTCCAAGTTTCATGTTGATCGGGGGTGTGTAGCATAGCAAACATTATTCAAAAATCGACAAAGTTGGACAGACCACTTTGGCGCGCCGCGCGGGTATATGGCGCGCCGCGCCATTACCTGTGCAGAGGATTCTGGCAGTTTTCACACCCAAGCACGAATCCAACTTCAAATACCCATAAATCTTAAACCGTAAACATCCAAAACAAGTATCTTATATCGTTGGAAAGGTATTTTGACAAGGAATACAACTAACTACTTTTCACCAAGCAAAAACATCAATTACAATAACCGAAAACTCGTCAATTGATCAATAAAGGTTTATTTTCAAAGTTCAAGTTCATCAAATGCATTTTAAGTTTCGAGAATCCAATTTACACATATGATATGCCGTTTTGAAGGTAATGAAACGTGCATTACAACTAAACACTTACTAAAAACATTTCATGGCATCCAAAGTATCAAAAGTTCATTTCAAGTTCATCAAACCCTAATCAAAATTCACAAACATCACAAATCATGTATTTGAAGTTTTCTTAATCAACCTACGCATCATAACGAAGCTAGTGATACTAGTAACACAATTAAAACATGAACTTTAACAATTTAACAACATTTAATCTTCCAAAATCAAAGATTAAGCACACCTATTTCAAGTTCATTCTAGTTACTCCAAAAACAACAAATCGAGCAAACAAAACATATATTCATGCTAGACACGAGCCATAGACACTAACTAACACCATCTCAAGTATATAAAACGAATTTAGAGAAATCTAGTGTTTTAGAAATGTTACCCAAATGTGATGAAATTGGTACCAAAATGTAGAGGATGAAGAGAGGATCACGAATATGTAATTTGTTTTGATGTTGGCCTCCTAGATCGAATTTAGATGATGATTGAATGAATTGGGTGTTATGGTTGTTCTTGCAACTAGAGAGAAAAAGGAGGAGAAAGGAGGTGGAAGGTGGATGGAAATGAATGGATGAGAATGGTGGGTTGACTAGTTGACCTAGTCAACTAGTTTGCCCACTTGACAACTTCGGTCCCTCAAGTTTCAAAGCGGGTGCGTGAATTAACCGAACGAATATTTTAAAAACGCTAAAGTAACCGAGAGATGTTATAATTAAATAACAGAAATATTAAAAACGTTAGTTAACGAAAACTACGAATTTGAATAACGAAAGATATTATTAAAAAAAAGAGAGTGTTAAAAATAAATTTTAACGGAAAAACGTGGGATGTTACACAATGAACGGTCCAAGTTACTGATTTCAACACCTCGATAAGTAGGTAGTCTATCTAGCGCCAATCACCATAAGAAAATATTAACCTTTTTCGGGAGCAATTTGCACCACTTGTGTACCAATATGTCAATAAGGTAGTAATGCATTATCTATCACCTGTCTTGTTCCCGAAACCTTATAAAAGGCATTCGCACAAAGAACGGTACTTAACATCTTCATTATCTGATATATTCACACAGTTAGTGACTTCGGTTAACTCGACAACCGCATTCTCATTGCGACCACCAATATTATCCCGTTTCCAGCTCCATTTCCAAGAATTATTCATCCTTCGATCAACAATAAAACAATTCAGATCTGAATCAAGATGAAATAATCTATTAAATCAACTACGTAACGGTTCATTTCCAATCCAAAGATCCTTCCAAAACTTCACCTTTTGATCATTACCAACTTTAAATTTGATCGGATGAGGTGGAAGCAGACCCGAATATTGAGCTGTATTAAATGTTTCACTATGGTAGGCCATAACCCACGACTGTGATTTAAATTACCATCCAGACCACCCTTTGCACCATAAATTGCATCATTAACTTTAACCCATATACCATTTGAATTAGAGCAAAATTTCCATATCCATTTGAAGATAAGAGCAAAATTGAAGCCTTTTAGACTACCAATCCCCAACCCACATTTATCCCGGCTCGCTAGTGATGGAATTCAATGAGTTCATAAAACATGTCATTAAGGTTAACATAGTTACAAAACCAACTTGTAATTATTAAGAAAGCGGAAGCAAGATTATCAATGAAACAAGTTTATATGTTAAACCATTTAGTTGAATTCCATGTTAATATCAAGTCTTGAAATCATGCTTACAAATATAACAAGATAAGAAGGGTGATTATACCTCCTCTAACAATGTAGAGGGCTGAAATTTGGACAGCAGGAAGGTTGAAGAAGATGATGCAAAATGGAGCTTCAAAAGGATGAAACCTCAAGGAGAAATACCCCAAACTCTCCACCAACACTTAGCCTTTAGTTAGGATTTTATTGTCACTTGAAATTTAGCTTGCAACCAACAAAACACACTCTCTTTCTCTCCCTCTAGCTCACGGCAGAACAGCAGCAGCAAGAGAGGAAAAATGCAGTTTTTTTTTGTTAGTTTTAATGTGTATTACAAGCTCAACTTGAGTCAAGGCCCTTGGTAAACTAATAGGCATGTACCTTGGCACTTGTGTGGTCTTAAACTAAACAAAACAAGCATGGGTGTGGCATCTTGGAGACCAAAATTCTGCACACCACATATATATTTTATAATAAGATTTATTTTATAAAACTTGTATTTATTTTATAAAACTTGTATAAAATAAATATGTATTTGTTACTTGTAATTATTTTATAAACCATTTTATAAAATATAACACAACATAATTATTTAAACCTATAAATAATTAAATCCACATCATATATAAATTATCCAAATAATTTATCTCAAGTGATCATAATTTAGAAAACCGATTTTCTAAAGTTCAAGTGTCGCGTATTCATTTAACAATCCAACCGTTAAAATAAATACATATAAAGTGTTGGCAAGCTTGTTATTGGGTATGACCCGACTTGGATCATAACATAGTGGCCACGTTAATTTTAATATGTCTCTCGGGCATACGAAATACCTTCAATCTCCCACTTGCACGAGAAACATAAGAAATTAATGCAAGTGATGGATACCACCTAACGACCGTCCATCACCCCCAATATGTTATGACTTTGTGCCATTCAATAACATCATCCTCTTCGAGTTTCCATCTCGAATATGAATAGGTGAATCTTTCATTATTTCCTTTCGTCCTAGATGTCATGTTAAATCCAAGAGACACAGAGTGATCACTCTCTTTCTAGATTTAACTTTATCAGGCCTTAGACATCTGACTCTCAACGAATAAGAGGGACAAATTCCATCTTGACTACATACGTCCTAAATATGTACCTTGCATTGTACCTGAGCTCTTCCTTATGAACTACCATATTTCAGAATAGCGAAGGAAAGAATCAAGGCACAATACTTGGTAAATATCTGAACCCAATATGTATCTCAGGTCAGAGGATACAATGATATTCGCCTTTACTCAAGATTACATGTGATCAACCACAAAGGCTCCATTTAGCAAATCTTGAGGGCGGGTCTTCCAATATTTGCATCCCACAAATATCTATGAACCTTGGTAGCAACCTTGCCCCACATTCAGTCCGTGAATGTATACCAATCCAAGTTCATAATAGTCTAAATCTCACACTTGTTCCCACGAATGTGATCGACTACGGAATTTAGAATAATTACTTATTCATGGATAAAATATGCAAAATAGGAACATGACTCTAAATAAATTAATACCATAATTATATTAATGAGTTTGAATAATTTCGTTCCATTACAATACTTAAAACAGATCATGACCAATCACTAGAATATCGAAGCCCTAATGCACAAACATGTCCTGTATGTTTTGCTCCATGTAAGAGCTTCGTGAGAGGATCCTCTATGTTAAGATCTGTGTGAACTTTGCGAATACATATCTTTCCCTTTTCAACTTCATCCCTTATGTAGTTGAATCTCCGCTCAATGTGACGGGTCTTTTGGTGAGCACGAGGTTCTTTGATTTGAGCAATCGCACCCTCGTTGTCACAAAAGATCTCAAGAGGGTCCTGAATGGATGGGACCACTCCTAAGTCGTCTATGAATTTCTTCATCCATGCAGCTTCCTGAGCTGCCAATGAGGCGGCAATGTACTCCGACTCTGTAGTGGATAATGCAACAACATCCTATTTTGAACTCTTCCAAGAGACCGCACCACCATTTAATGTGAAGACATAACCGGATTGTGATCGAGAATCATCTCGATCAGTTTGGAAACTCGCATCCACGTAACCTTTTACAGCGAGTTTCTCCTCACCAGACCCATATATTAGAAACATATCCTTAGTCCTCCTAAGGTATTTCAATATACTTTTAACAGCAATCCAATGACTGTTTCCTGGGTTATTCTGGTATCTACTTGTCAGGCTAAGAGCGCACGACACATTCGGTCTAGTGCATATCATTGCATACATGATTGACCCAATGGCAGACGCATATGGGACTTTCTTCATTCTCTCCTGTTCATCTTTCGTGGTGGGGCACTGAGATGAACTGAGAAGTGTTCCCTTTTGAATAGGTACCAAACCTTTCTTAGAGTTCTCCATCTTGAACCTTTTCAAGATCTTTTCAATGTATGCACTTTGATTCAAACCTATCAGCTTCTTGGATCTATCCCTGTAGATCCCAATCCCCAAAACGTATTGTGCTTCTCCAAGATCCTTAATGGAGAAGCATTTACTTAACCAAGTTTTAACTCCTTGCATTGCCGGAACATCATTTCCAAATAATAATATATCATCCACATATAATACAAGGAACATAATGGTGCTCCCACTAGCCTTCTTGTATACACAAGCTTCATCACCATTTTTAATGAAGCCAAATATCTTGGCCTCCTCATTAAAATGATGATTCCACATTCTAGATGCTTGTTTCAATCCGTAGATTGATTTCTTTAACTTGCATACCTTCTTAGGATATTTCGGATCAACAAAACCTTCAGGCTGAACCATGTAGACATCTTCCTCAACATGTCCGTTTAGGAAAGCGGTCTTGACATCCATTTGCCATATTTCATAATCATAATGAGCAGCAGTGGCAAGTAATATCCTAATAGACTTTAGCATTGCCACAGGCGAAAAAGTTTCATCATAGTCAACCCCTTGAGTTTGAGTGAAACCTTTTGCTACAAGTCTAGCTTTATATGTATCCAAGTTTCCATGTATGTCGGTTTTCATCTTGAAAAGCCATTTACAATCAACTAGCCTTGAGCCAGTAGGTTGTTCAACAAGTTTCCAAACTTGGTTGTCATACATGGATTGCATCTCAGCGTTCATGGCTTCCTGCCATTTATCCTTATCAATCCTTGATAAAGCATCTTGGTAGTTTGTTGGTTCATCCAAATCAACCACATAGCAACCATCCATGAGAAACCCATATCTCTCAGGAGGATTACTAATCCTACCAGATCTGCGAACGTCTTGTGTATTTTGATCATCCATTTGATCACTCTCAACATTTTCATGTTGAGTGCTAGTGTCAACCAATTGTGTATCATCTACTTGATCTTGAACCTCTTCAAGATCTATCTTCCTTTCACTATTACCTTCCATTAGGAACTTAGTTTCAAGGAATTCCGCCTTTCGAGCAACAAATACATTTTGCTCGGTCGGATCATAGAAATAGTATCCCATATCATCCTTGGGATATCCTATGAAGATACACTTCGTGGATCGAGCATGCAACTTATTAGCATTATAGCGCTTTGGATAAGCTTCACATCCCCATACTTTCAAGTATGAAAGAGAAGGAGGTTTTCCAAACCACATCTCGTGAAGAGTTCGTTCCACTTTCTTGGTTGGGGCCATATTTAAAATACGAGCCGTGGAGCATAGATAATAACCCCAAAACGACAGAGGTAACGAGCTTCTTGCCATCATAGATCGAACCATATCCATTAGGGTTCGGTTCCTCCTTTCGGAAACTCCATTAAGTTGGGGTGTTCCTGGTGGAGTAAGTTGTGAGATAATCCAACAACTCCTAAGATGTTCTTGGAAAGCATCGCTTAGGTATTCACCTCCTCTATCGGTAGGCAGTACCTTGATTGTCTTGTTGAGTTGATTTTGTACTTCGTTTTGATATTCTTTGAATGCTTCAAAAGTTTCATCCTTATGCCTTAACAAGTAGACATATCTGAAACGACTGAAGTCATCAATGAATGTAACAAAGTATCTTTCACCATTCCTAGTCATGGGCTTAAAGGGTCCACACACATCCGAATGTATCAATCCCAATAAGTCTTTAGCCCTTTCATAGGTCCCTTTGAAAGGTGCTTTAGTCATTTTACCTTGTAAACAAGATTCACATACATCAAACGAGTCCATCTCATTTGATTTCAAAAGTCCATTCTTTTGAAGTGTATGCATTCGGTTCTTGTTTATGTGACCAAGGCGACAATGCCATAAGTAGGAATCACTCAAATCCCTTTTGAGTTTCTTGGTGCTTGTATGGTATATTGAGCTATCAGATGATGTGTCATCATGAACCAATTCATAAATTCCATTTGAAGGCGAAGCCTTAAAATAGAATACATTATCTAAATAAACGTGTATATCATCATTAACAAAATTAAGATAAAAACCACATTGTTTTAAACGGGAAACTGAAATAATGTTTCGACATAAATCCGGTGCATACAAAACATTGTTCAAAATAAGTTCCAAACCACTTGGAAGCTTTAATACAAAGTCTCCTTGAGCCTTCACTTGCACTTTGGCTCCATTGCCCATGAAGAGACTTGATGTTCCCGTTTGCTTGCTACTTCTTTTGAACCCCTGCAAAGAATTGCAAATGTGAGTTCCACATCCAGTGTCTAATACCCATGTATTAGAAGAAGTAATACTAAGCTCTATATATACCATATATATATATTACCTGAGGATTGCCCCGCATCCCTCTTTTCCTTCAACTCCTTAAGGTAGACCGGGCAGTTTCGTTTCCAGTGACCCATTTCACCGCAACCGAAACACGGGTCTTCCTTGGGGTTTGCTAGTCCGACAACCTTTTGCTTCTTGTTCTTGTTTTTGGTTGGGGTAACCATCTTCCCCTTTCCCTTGCCTTGATGAGCGGGTCCTTTCCTTTTAGCCGCCTTAGGCTTAGAGGTGTTATTACCTTTGGACCCACCATCATTGATCATTAGTACGGGTGAAGCCCTTTTATCCATGCTAGTTTCGGCCGTCCTTAACATCCCATGAAGTTCACCAATGGTCTTATCCATCCCATTCATATTGTAATTAATTACAAATTGGTCAAACCTCTTTGACAAGGAGTTTAGGATAAGATCGGTGGCTAACTCATTAGAAATGTTGAGATTAAGACGGTTTGCGCGATCAATAAGGCTCTTCATTTTGAGGACATAAGATGAAACGGATTGGGTGTCATCCATACGACATGCATGTAGTGCTCGAACGGTCTCGAAGCGCTCGACACGTGCTTGTTGAAGGAACATCTCCTTCAATTGCGTGATCATGTCGTATGCAGTATGATGCTCGAAATCCTTTTGAAGTTCGGGTATCATAGTCCCAAGCATTAGGCAAGCAACTTGCACCGAATCGGCACAATACTTATCCCAATAAGCCATGCCTTCCGTATCATCCTCGTCGGGTTGATCGGGAATGGGGTCCTCCAACACATACGCCTTATCCTCGAGTTTGAGGACAATCCTAAGATTGTGGAACCAATCCATAAAGTTCGTATGGTTGAGTTTGTCTTTCTCGAGGAGAGACCTTAATGATAGGTTGTGTAAGTTAATTGGTGCATTTTGCGTGTTGTTGATGTTATTGGCGGCCATCTACAAAATTTAACAAAGTTCATTTAAGTATTGATTTTAAATTTAATAAACAATACCCTTTTATATTTTAATTGACATATTAAATATTAGAATCCAACGGTAAATCAAATTTCGGTTAGGTGACCTTTATCCCGTTATTTGATTTAGCTAGGTAGTCATAATGACAATTGCAATCCTTTTGCAACTTCTAAATTATGGGATCATGCAATCCTTTTGCATGGCATATTTATCCCATCAACGCCTATTTGTTCCTCATGCTTCGGTGACCCTAAGTTCATGATTCCCAAATCAGGTCGTCCTACTTGTGTAAACATGTAAAATCAACATACAAGTGGTTAGGTGACCTTTATCCCACAAGCATGCGAATTTTACCTTAACCATATTAGTTAGTTCATAATGGTTAGGTGACCTTTATCCCATTATGAGTTCCCTACTATGTTCAAGTGTTCCCACAAAAGGATGGCGTTTAACTTGTTTACCTTGTTTTAGTTAAGGGATTTTAAGTTTTCATAAATTCTAGTTTAAGAAAACATTTTGCCATATACCAACATGCATTTGGTGTATAGCACAATATGAAAAACCAATTTTCATGTCTTATTAGTAAAACCAATTACATGATATAAACCATTTTATATGCAATGTCATTTATGTCCTTGATAACCATTTATTAGTGACATTTGTTGTTTTAATTATAACCAATTATAATGTCATTTTGCAAGTTGTAAATATGTGATAAATTGTAGCAACCAAACATACAAACACAATAAACATGCAAAACAACCAAGTTCACAATCAAGCCAATTTGGTAGACATTTGTTTAGCCAAAACAAATATCACCTTCTAAGGGTTATGACAAAGTAGGAGATTTACAAATCTCCCACTAGCTCTTGCATCCATCTTGTGTTCTTCATTCATCTTGAATCTTCATTCTTCATTCTCTTTACAAAAAATATATCCTAATACATTTTTCTAGAAAATGAAATTACAACCTAATCTATTTTACATACCAAATATAAAATAAATTACAAATGAATAAATATTACAAATTATTACAAACCAAATGAATGAATTATTATTACTAACCATAAGAATGAATAAAACAACCACATCATACACGCATGCAACCACAAGGCCAAGGCTTGATTGTGAACAACAACTAACAACAAAACTTGACCAAACTTGAAGTTCCAAACCCATTTTGGAACCCCTAAAATTCGGCCAAAATTAAACCCCACCCAAAATCCAAAATTTTTTACATTCTAGTTTCATGCATGTTACTAGATTGTAAGATTAGTGGATTTAAAAGTCATAAACAAGAAGCATATTTCAAAGACCTTGGCTCTAGATACCATTGATGGAATTCAATGAGTGCATAAAACATGTCATTAAGGTTAACATAGTTACAAAACCAACTTGTAATTATTAAGAAAGCGGAAGCAAGATTATCAATGAAACAAGTTTATATGTTAAACCATTTAGTTGAATTCCATGTTAATATCAAGTCTTGAAATCATGCTTACAAATATAACAAGATAAGAAGGGTGATTATTGTAACACCGGCCATTTTTTTTTTTTTTTTTTTTATATATATACCCAGCGGAAGACTTCATTTACATAATTACCCTTATTCGATAACAACATGATTACCATAAATCCTTAGTTAATTACTTTATTACAAACCACAGGTGTTACGTTATTACAAAACATTATTTAAACAAAAGTCCACATCAGAGTTGGTTGTCAAACATGTCATCTGCTGTATCACCCATCCCGACTAGCAGTACCTAAACCTGCAAGGGGGAAAACATGTGGGGGATTAGCGCACCGCTAAGTGAATGGAATCTATCTAACAGATATAGCTTAAGTCACACACAAGCTATATACATCAACAATACCTGCTAACTACCAACTAGCATACAAAAGACAATACGAGGATCGGCGGCTTGTACGAGCACACGACTCCCAGCTGATCGGGCCTGAGTCTACCGATAGTCCCTGCTACTCAATTAACAGTATAGTTATCCAGATGCAGGGGGTGCATCGTTCACACTATACTCCACAATCAGTAGCCTATGGACCCAACCTCCCCTAGGCACGGTTGACCTCATACGGACTCTAACCTCTCCTAGGCACGGTCTCGAGTCCCCAGTCTCCCTAGGCCCGACTGGTGCCATTCACACAGTGTACACATAATTCACATACAACATCAGGCAAACGATATTATTCTATCATGGCAATTCCTACACTATGCATGGTAAAAGAGTCAACCACAGTAGCATGATATGCTACTTAAACTCTATCCGTAGATAGACCCACTCACCAATTACCAGCAACTGCTCAGTTATTATTTCTGAGCTTCTTCCTTGTCCTTATCTCCTGAGAACAGCAAAAACCAAGTTAGAATAGTGTTCCCATCAAGATTAGACACACTGACAGCGAATTATAGCAAATTAGTAAAAATTTGCGTCCGCTAAAATTTTCATGCTTAACACTTATGCACTTTCAAAATTTACATCCTGAACACCAAAATACAAACGGGCAGCATAACGGCTAGAATTCCACACTTAGTAAGAATTTCACTGTCTAAGACCATCGGTCGATGGTCCCATCCATCGGCCGATCGTCAACACACCATCGGTCGATGGTCTCCCCCAATCGGTCGATCGTCAAAATTACATCCGCTGGTCAGAAATCATACACCATCGATCGATGGTCTCGTCCATCGGCCGATCGTCCTCACCATCGGTCGATGGTCAACGACCATCGGCCGAAGGTAGTTCATCAGCTGCAACAGCAGCAAAGTGACGGGTTTCAACCCAAAATCACCAAATCTCAACTTTGGACACGTTTTTGACCTCAAAACTGGTTACATCTTTTACACTAAACATTTAGAAACATAAACCCACAACTTTTATGAACAAACAACAACAAATTGAAGCAATTTGGGCATCAAAACCCACTTTCATAAAACTTGACTAAAACACCCATTTTGACACTGATTTGATCACGAAATCAGATAAACTTTACCTTGTTAGAATCACAACAACATAAGGAACGATTTGACACCAAAATCAAGCTTTAATTCGAGATCAAATGATTTAGGGTTGTTTGAAGGAGGTGAAGTTAGGTGAGAGTGAGTGAGAGGAAGGTTCAGGAGCAATTGAGAGGAAATTAGCTGGTCTCACACTTAATTTGGGGTTAAAACCTCATACCCCACAACACACGGGTATTTACCAGTTATCTGATATCTTTCGCACAAGATTAGGTAACCCAAATGAGGTCCAAATAAAATAAACAAACCTGTTCTGGGACCCTTGTCACAAACTGGTCACAACACAATTATATTAAAATACTACTAAAATAATTAAAATAAAAAGCACTTAAGACTAAGCACAAACCCTAAAGGCATAAATAGACAACTTACAACTAGCCCGGGTTTCGATCTGTTACAAATCCACCCCCCTTAAGGAGATTCCGTCCTCGGAATCTGGTCTTGGTCAAACAAATGAGGGTAGCGGTTTCTCATCAACTCTTCCGTTTCCCACGTAAGATTAGAACCCAAACTGTGTTTCCACTCAATCAACACCATCGGTATCTCTTTATATCTCAACTTAGTCACCTTTCGGTCAACTACACGGACCGGCTCTTCCACCAATTTCCTATTCAAATCGACCCTTAAATCTTCTAAAGGAAGAAGTTGCGTTTCATCATCGACTTTACACTTACGAAGATAACACACGTTAAATGTATTATGAATACCGGCTAACTCTGGTGGAAGATCTAACACCACAGTCTGATCATTCAACACTTCACTGATCTGGAAAGGACCAATAAATCTCGGTGCTAACTTACCACGTTTACCGAATCTGATAACCCCTTTCCACGGCGAAACTTTCAGATACACTCGTTCACCCACATTAAAGGTTACCGGACGTCTACGCGGATCAGCATACATTTTCTGCCTATCTCTAGCGGCTTTCAACTTTTCTCTCGCAATTGCAACTTTTTCGGCTGTCATTTGAACAATTTCGGGACCTGCAAACTGCTTCTCCCCGGCTTCTAACCAACAAGTCGGAGTTCTGCAACGATGACCGTACAACATTTCATAGGGCGGCATTCCTATACTCGAATGATATGAATTATTATACGCGAATTCGACCAACGGTAAATGTGTATCCCACGAACCACCGTATTCTAACACACAAGCCCTTAACATATCCTCCAAAGTCTGTATCGTTCTTTCACTCTGACCATCTGTCTGAGGATGATAAGCTGTACTTAAATTCACACGTGTACCCAAATTTTGTTGAAGACTATTCCAAAAATTCGACACAAATCTGGAATCTCTGTCTGAAACGATCGATAACGGCACACCATGTCGACTAACTATTTCTTTCACATACAAATCGGCTAACTCACTTAACGAAGCTGTCTCACGAGTAGCAAGAAAATGAGCACTTTTAGTTAGACGATCCACTATTACCCAAATCATATCATGTCGTTTCTGAGTTCGAGGTAATTTGGTCACAAAATCCATCGTTATATGTTCCCATTTCCACTCTGGAATCTGTAACTGACGTAGCGAACCATAAGGTTTCTGATGTTCTGCCTTCACTTGAGCACAAATATGGCACTTTTCGACATATCGAGCGATATCTGTTTTCATTGTCGGCCACCAATACACTACTTTCAAATCATGATACATCTTATTACTACCCGGATGTACTGTCAATCTGGATTTGTGAGCTTCCGTCATGATTAAATCCCTCAAATCTCCAAGCTTAGGCACCCAAACACGATTGTTTAAGGTCTTTAGTCCACGTGAGTCATCAATTAAGTCCACTTTTCGTTTGGTCATTTGTTCAGATTTAATATGTTCGTCCTCTAAAGCACATGCCTGAATGGTTTTTAAGCTGTTAATCAAATCTGAAGTTATATTCAAACTAAGAAATTTCACATTTTCACTTGACTTTTTACGACTTAGCGCATCTGCAACCACATTTGCCTTACCCGGATGGTATTTAATTTTACAGTCGTAATCTTTGATCAACTCTTGCCATCGTCTCTGACGCATATTCAATTCTTTCTGTGAGAAGATATATTGCAAACTCTTATGATCTGTACAAATAACACAATGAGTTCCATACAAATAATGTCTCCACAGTTTCAAAGCAAACACTACTGCAGCCATTTCAAGATCATGCACTGGATAATTCTTCTCATGAACTTTCAACTGTCGCGAGGCATAGGCGATTACTTTATCTCTTTGCATTAATACACAACCCAACCCGGCATAGGATGCATCACAGTATACCACGAAGTCGTCTGAACCTTCTGGTAAAGCTAACACTGGTGCCTGACACAGTAGCTGTTTCAAAATCTGAAAAGCCTTTTCCTGTTCATCAGTCCATCGAAAGGCTACATCTTTACGAGTCAACTTAGTCAACGGACCCGCTAATTTAGAAAAATCTTTGATAAACCTGCGATAATACCCAGCCAATCCCAGAAAACTCTTAATCTCAGTCGGAGTCTTCGGAGAATTCCAATTCATTACCGCTTCTATCTTTGTCGGATCAACTTTTATACCCTCGGTACAAATCACATGACCCAAAAACTTCACTTCACGTAACCAAAATTCACACTTTGAAAATTTTGCAAATAGTTGCTCACGTTTTAACAAGTTCAAAACCAACCTCAGATGTTCAGCATGTTCACTCTCTGTTTTCGAATACACCAATATGTCATCAATAAACACAATCACAAACTTATCTAAGAATGGACGACACACTCTATTCATTAGATCCATGAAGACTGCTGGCGCATTCGTCAACCCAAAAGGCTTGACAAGAAATTCATAATGACCATACCTTGTTCTGAACGCTGTTTTCGATATATCTGATTCAGCAACACGAACCTGATGATATCCGGATCGTAAGTCTATCTTAGAAAAGAATGAAGCACCCTGTAACTGATCGAACAAATCATCTATTCGAGGTAACGGATACTTATTCTTCACAGTTCTTTTGTTCAATTCACGATAATCAATACACATACGCATTGACCCATATTTCTTTTTAACAAACAATACTGGAGCACCCCACGGTGAAGAACTCGGTCGGATAAACCCACGATCTAATAGTTCTTGAATCTGTGACATCATTTCACGGATTTCAGACGGCGCTAATCGGTATGGAGCTTTTGCAACTGGAGTTGTTCCAGGAACCAATTCAATCTTATATTCAACTTCCCTTACCGGCGGCAGACCTGGTAACTCATCTGGGAACACATCGGGAAATTCTGATACTATCGGAATATCGGCCACTGTTTTCTTTTCTTTCTTCGCATCAATCACATATGCAAGAAATGATTCACAACCCTTTGCCATCGACTTTTTCGCTTTCATCATGGTTATCAACAGAAAATTATACCCTCCCCGCTCCCCTCGGGCCACAAAACGGGTTCCATCGGTCGAACGAAAGGTAATCATTTTCCTATCACACTTAATATTAGCCCTAAGCGAGCTTAACCAATCCATTCCTAATACTACATCAAAGCTAGGAATAGGTAACACTAAACAAGTCACCGGGAAAGACTTCCCTTCGATCTCTATACAAACCCCAGACACATATGTTGTGACGGGTGTGGTCTTACCATCGGCTACTTCTACACTAACCGGCTTGGGTAACACAGTAGCTGGTAAATTCAACTTAGCACAGAAATCTAGGGACATAAAACACCTATTGGCACCACAATCAAACAATACGCGAGCAGGTATTGAGTTGATTAGAAACATACCGGTGATCACTTCGTCGGTTGCCACAGCATTCTCAACTGACATCTGAAAAGCTCTAGCCTCTGCTGTTGGAGGGTTCTTCCTCTTCTGCCCACTCGAGGCAGTTGACCCTCCAGCTGATGCTGAACGCGCCCCTGACCCTGACCCTGCCCCGGAACTACCACTCTTCGACGAACAACTAATTGCACGATGCCCTGGTTTGTGACAACTCCAACATACACTATTCAGATACGGACATGCTGAAGACTCATGCCCAACAACACCACACTTTAAGCATCTTCTTGTAGCCTCAGAACACTGACCACTGTGAGAAGATCGACACGTGTGACACCAATTCCCTTTACCTGATCCAGATCCAGAACTATTCTGACCACTTTTACTCTTCGATTTAAACCCACTAGACTTCTTGGATTTAGATCCTGATTGACCAGATACTTGCCCACCTTGTTGTAGCACATTACCAAACATTCTGTTTCTGGCGGCCTGAACATCACTTTCTACCATCTTAGCCATCACAACCGCTTGAGACAACGACGTAGCCGTTCTAACAAAAGTTCGGTACTCTGGCAAAATGATATTAACAAAATGTTGTATACGAGACGCTTCGTCTGGCACCCACTGTTGTACAAACCTTAGTTTATCCATATACTTCTCTACTACCTCGTCGATCGTCATTTGAGGTGTCATCTTCATTTCAAGAAACTCAGTCTTGATTCGGTTCATATCAAAAGGATTACAATACTGTTCACACACCTTCCCATGAAACTGCTCCCATGTGATCATACTCACTTGCTCTTTTGGTATACTAGAAATCAAAGAATCCCACCAAATCATAGCCCTACCTTTCAACAGTCTACTAGCATATGTTACCTTCCCATGAAACTGCTCCCATGTGATCATACTCACTGACACGCTTCAAATACCCTTTCAACTTCTCGCAACCAATTGAGAGTTACAGTCGGATCAGTACTTCCAGAGAACTCAGAGGGTTTGCAATCACGAAAGTTCTTATAAGTACACTTTTTGGGTGGTTGCATGTAAGGTTGTTGAAACATTTGCATTTGGTACGGGTTCATCATCATGGGATTTTGGTAAGTAAAAGTGTTTTGCGGTGGCATATAATATTGGTTAGGTATTTGATTCTGAAACTGGTTCTGGTGCACATTAGGTATCGTTTGGGATTGCGCGGTTGGGAATCCAGGTGGTGTATCATCATTTCCAGAATGCCTTGCCAATTCAAGCTCATTAATTTTATCCTCGGCCTCTTTTAGCTTACTTTCTAATTGAAGGATGTAACTACTCTGATCATCATCAGACTCAACACCCTCTTCTGGTGCTCTAAATGTTCCGGGGTTGGATGGGCCAGTTGCGTTTCTATCAGCCATACCTGTGCTACAAAACAGCTTACACAAAAGCTTAGTGGATAACAGTTAGTTCAATCACAACTAACACACGTATATCCTATTTTCACTTAGCCCCCACTCCCACAGACATGTTTGACTTGCCTCAGGGTTTGGGAACAAAATACGCGCACGTATTTGCTGCCAAACCTGGCTCTGATACCAACTTGTAACACCGGCCATTTTTTTTTTATTTTTATTTTTTTATATATATACACAGCGGAAGACTTCATTTACATAATTACCCTTATTCGATAACAACATGATTACCATAAATCCTTAGTTAATTACTTTATTACAAACCACAGGTGTTACGTTATTACAAAACATTATTTAAACAAAAGTCCACATCAGAGTTGGTTGTCAAACATGTCATCTGCTGTATCACCCATCCCGACTAGCAGTACCTAAACCTGCAAGGGGGAAAACATGTGGGGGATTAGCGCACCGCTAAGTGAATGGAATCTATCTAACAGATATAGCTTAAGTCACACACAAGCTATATACATCAACAATACCTGCTAACTACCAACTAGCATACAAAAGACAATACGAGGATCGGCGGCTTGTACGAGCACACGACTCCCAGCTGATCGGGCCTGAGTCTACCGATAGTCCCTGCTACTCAATTAACAGTATAGTTATCCAGATGCAGGGGGTGCATCGTTCACACTATACTCCACAATCAGTAGCCTATGGACCCAACCTCCCCTAGGCACGGTTGACCTCATACGGACTCTAACCTCTCCTAGGCACGGTCTCGAGTCCCCAGTCTCCCTAGGCCCGACTGGTGCCATTCACACAGTGTACACATAATTCACATACAACATCAGGCAAACGATATTATTCTATCATGGCAATTCCTACACTATGCATGGTAAAAGAGTCAACCACAGTAGCATGATATGCTACTTAAACTCTATCCGTAGATAGACCCACTCACCAATTACCAGCAACTGCTCAGTTATTATTTCTGAGCTTCTTCCTTGTCCTTATCTCCTGAGAACAGCAAAAACCAAGTTAGAATAGTGTTCCCATCAAGATTAGACACACTGACAGCGAATTATAGCAAATTAGTAAAAATTTGCGTCCGCTAAAATTTTCATGCTTAACACTTATGCACTTTCAAAATTTACATCCTGAACACCAAAATACAAACGGGCAGCATAACGGCTAGAATTCCACACTTAGTAAGAATTTCACTGTCTAAGACCATCGGTCGATGGTCCCATCCATCGGCCGATCGTCAACACACCATCGGTCGATGGTCTCCCCCAATCGGTCGATCGTCAAAATTACATCCGCTGGTCAGAAATCATACACCATCGGTCGATGGTCTCGTCCATCGGCCGATCGTCCTCACCATCGGTCGATGGTCAACGACCATCGGCCGAAGGTAGTTCATCAGCTGCAACAGCAGCAAAGTGACGGGTTTCAACCCAAAATCACCAAATCTCAACTTTGGACACGTTTTTGACCTCAAAACTGGTTACATCTTTTACACTAAACATTTAGAAACATAAACCCACAACTTTTATGAACAAACAACAACAAATTGAAGCAATTTGGGCATCAAAACCCACTTTCATAAAACTTGACTAAAACACCCATTTTGACACTGATTTGATCACGAAATCAGATAAACTTTACCTTGTTAGAATCACAACAACATAAGGAACGATTTGACACCAAAATCAAGCTTTAATTCGAGATCAAATGATTTAGGGTTGTTTGAAGGAGGTGAAGTTAGGTGAGAGTGAGTGAGAGGAAGGTTCAGGAGCAATTGAGAGGAAATTAGCTGGTCTCACACTTAATTTGGGGTTAAAACCTCATACCCCACAACACACGGGTATTTACCAGTTATCTGATATCTTTCGCACAAGATTAGGTAACCCAAACGAGGTCCAAATAAAATAAACAAACCTGTTCTGGGACCCTTGTCACAAACTGGTCACAACACAATTATATTAAAATACTACTAAAATAATTAAAATAAAAAGCACTTAAGACTAAGCACAAACCCTAAAGGCATAAATAGACAACTTACAACTAGTCCGGGTTTCGGTCTGTTACAATTATACCTCCTCTAACAATGTAGAGGGCTGAAATTTGGACAGCAGGAAGGTTGAAGAAGATGATGCAAAATGGAGCTTCAAAAGGATGAAACCTCAAGGAGAAATACCCCAAACTCTCCACCAACACTTAGCCTTTAGTTAGGATTTTATTGTCACTTGAAATTTAGCTTGCAACCAACAAAACACACTCTCTTTCTCCCCCTCTAGCTCACGGCAAAACAGCAGCAGCAAGAGAGGAAAAATGCAGTTTTTTTTGTTAGTTTTAATGTGTATTACAAGCTCAACTTGAGTCAAGGCCCTTGGTAAACTAATAGGCATGTACCTTGGCACTTGTGTGGTCTTAAACTAAACAAAACAAGCATGGGTGTGGCATCTTGGAGATCAAAATTCTGCACACCACATATATATATTTTATAACAAGATTTATTTTATAAAACTTGTATTTATTTTATAAAACTTGTATAAAATAAATATGTATTTGTTACTTGTAATTATTTTATAAACCATTTTATAAAATATAACACAACATAATTATTTAAACCTATAAATAATTAAATCCACATCATATATAAATTATCCAAATAATTTATCTCAAGTGATCATAATTTAGAAAACCGATTTTCTAAAGTTCAAGTGTCGCGTATTCATTTAACAATCCAACCGTTAAAATAAATACATATAAAGTGTTGGCAAGCTTGTTATTGGGTATGACCCGACTTGGATCATAACATAGTGGCCACGTTAATTTTAATATGTCTCTCGGGCATACGAAATACCTTCAGCTAGAACGTTGTTCCATTTAACCCAAGCAATCTTCTTATTACGATCATTTGATCCCCATTAAAAGGAGCAACATATGCCTTCCAATTCACGCAAAACAGATTCTGGGCATCTAAACAACGATAAGTAATATATTCCCAAGCTTCCAAGAAACGACTTATTGAGGGTAAATCTACCTCCAATCGATAACATGTTCGCTTTCCAAGTGGACTATCTTTTACGAATTGAATGAGATCATTCTAATTAGAGACGAGATTCATATTAGTGCCCATCGGAAGAACACGATATTTGAAAGGCATTTGCTTCATGCTCACCTTCCTTCAAATAAGCTAGAATTAGTCCGGATCTAGAGACAAGCCAACAAATCCATCTCCACATTAGATACACCAATTCCATACAAGTTGGATTTTAAGATATTCATCTTTAGACCCGATGCACAATAGAAAATGTTTAAAACACGTACATATTACTTATCGAATCATCATCCCATTATGAAATACGTAAAGCATCATCCGCATAAAAAAATATGAGATACCTTATAGTTCGTACCACCAACACAAATGCCTTTAATTAAGTTAGCGTCTTCCGCCGCCTTCAAATCCATATGCAAACCTTCCATAATGGTGAGGAACAAAAACGGACTAATTGGGTCACCTTGTCTTGGTCCACTTTTAAGACCGAATTCTATTGTAGGGCTTCCATTGACTAAGATGGAGGTACGCGCAGATGATAAGCACATTCTGATCCATCGTCTCCAAGTATCTCCAAAACCAGACATGAAAAGCATAGTATCAAGATATTTCCAACTTACTGAATCATATGCCTTTTTGAAATCCACCTTCAACAACATAAGCTTCTTCTTTTTTATTTTGTACCACTCCATCACCTCACTAAGCACTAACGGCCCTTCCAAAATTTGACGGCCTTCAATAAAAGCGGATTTTTCCACACTTATAATCTTGTCGATTACATTAGCTAAACGGTTGGCAAGCAATTTTCGAACGATTTTATAAAAGACGCCAATTAAGGAAATAGACCGAAAATCCTTAATGAGAATAGGATTATCCACTTTTGGAATTAGCATAATGAAAGCAGACGATGAGCCGTTTGGTAATTTGAACGAAGTAAAGGATGTTTTAATCGAATTAATCAAATTTTCCTTCAACAAATCCCAAAAAGTTTAAATAAACAAAAACGTGAAACCATCGGGACCCGTGGCCTTATCATTACCACATGACCAAACTGCCTCTTAATCTCCGATTCACTGATGTCACTATCAAGCCAGTTACGATCAGGATCACACAGTGTGCTACTTGGCTATAAATTATTAATAATGGGCTCATTTGGTTCACTTTCGAATTTAGACTTATAAAAGTAAAAAAAACATTCTTAATACCGTTAGTGTCCATGACCCATTCGCCATCAACCATAATGCCACGTATATTTTGATGGTTTCTCTTTTGATTGATCAATCCATGAAAGAATTTAGTGTTTTCATCACCTTCCAAATTTCACTTCACTCTAGCTTTTTGGTATGTATCAAATTCCTCAAGTTTCTTAACCGAATGTAATTCTTGAAACAGTGACAATCGCTAATGTAGTTGATCTTCATTAGCCATGCCATCTTCTATAAGGGATTCAATCTCATTCAACCTCAATAGAATCTGTGATGAACGAGACAATGAGTTACTCCTTTTCACTTTTATCCAAGACTTAATATTGTTTTTCACCAATTTCAACTTATCTTGAAATGACATATTCAGCAACTCATTTGAACCGAAACCAGAATGTACAACATCTTCCAACCTATCATATTTCAACCATGAATGAAATTTTTTTAACAGAGTTGGACCGTAATCAACATTAAGCTTATGAAAAAGTATAGGAGTATGATCCGACCACCCACTTTTCAATGCCGTTACTCTAAAGCCCGATTGCATATCTAAAACATTTTTGAGAAACCAAAGCCCTATCAATATAACTCATTTTCGATCCATGAGTATTCATCCAAATATAACTCATTATCAATATTACTCTTTAAATTTTATAGAACACCACTAAATTTAATTTCAATACCCCATATATATTTGGAATTTATAATTTTTCTTTTAAATTGTATTAGACTCCACTAAATTTAACTACTCGTCTACAAATATTTTTTGAATTTGTAGTTTTTTGAAGGTAAATAACCACTATAATAACATTCAAATATAATTAGTAATGGAAATGAAAATTGTAACAACATTTAGTTCTGATAGTGAATTCGCCATTGACCGTACTACCATAGTATTTATAGGTTCTCTAACCCAGTTGAATTCACAAGTTTAGTAAATTGATATGCGTGCTTAATAATTATAGTTAAGTTATGTAACTTACACATCATGATTAAATGAATTCATCAATTTTATAAATTCATCAATTTAATAAATTCGATATTGTATAAATTACGTATACATATGGCATATTAATATATGGTGCTTTTTAATTCTTGGATTGGAATACTAATGAAGTTCCTTTTAATCAGGCCATTTTTTGGTTAGTGGTACCAAGATTAATTCGTGAAGAGCGAATAAAAGCGATCATGACGACTCTGCTGTTCATTTTTGTTTTCCAATTTCTACCAAAAGTCTATCACTCGATCTCGCTGATGAGAAGAATGGCTAAAGTTACTGGCTACATTTTCGGCACCATTTGGTGGGGTTTCGCGCTTAATCTTATTGCCTACTTCATAGCTTCTCATGTAAGTACTACTCCCTCCATCTCAATTTAATAGTCTCAGACAAAAAACTCACAATTTAAAAAATATAATCATCACATTATACTTTTTATTTACTTTACGTTTACTATTATGGAAGTGGACTATTCTTATCTGTTTTACAATAACTTATATGTATGTATGATTTTTCGTCCGTTTGCAATAGGTTGCAGGAGGATGTTGGTATGTACTGGCGATACAACGGGTGGTTTTGTGCTTAAGACAACGATGTGATAACAAAACCATGTGTAATCTAGCGTTGTCTTGTGCCGATGAGGTTTGCTACAACTTTTTATTGTCTGAAGGGACGTTTAGTAATCGATGTGCTGGAAACTCAACTGCTGATCTTGTTAGAAAACCGTTATGTTTAGATGTAAATGGGCCGTACAGTTATGGTATTTACAGATGGGCACTTCCTGTTATTTCTAGCAATTCGCTAACTGTGAAGATTTTGTATCCTATATTTTGGGGACTAATGAGTCTCAGTACTTTTGGAAATGATCTGGAGCCCACGAGTCATTGGGTCGAAGTGGTCTTTAGTATTTGTGTCGTGCTTAGCGGGTTACTTCTCTTCACTTTATTGATAGGAAATATTCAGGTAACATTCTAACATTACGGGTTGTTTACTTTTATTATGTACTCTATTAAATGTTGTTTCCATGTGCCTCTGTTTGGAATGGAGTCTGTGTTTCTATGTCTCATACATACAAACAGACTATTTTCAGATTAAGTGACATATTAAGTGACAAAGAACTTAGTTGTTCAGAATCATATTATTAAGTGAAAAGTAAATAGGTCCTTAAAGTAGTGTGTGAATTAATTGTTATTTTAAAATGTAGGTGTTTTTACATGCGGTTATGGCTAAAAAGAGGAAAATGCAATTAAGATGTCGCGATATGGAATGGTGGATGAAGAGGAGACAATTACCATCAATTCTTAGACAAAGAGTACGCCATTATGAGCGCCAGAATTGGGCGTTAATGGGTGGTGAAGACGAGATGGAACTGATCAAAGATCTACCTGAAGGCCTTAGACGCGATCTTAAGCGTTTTCTTTGCCTTGATCTCATCCGAATGGTAAGTTACTAAGTTATTTACACACAATTGATTCATGTATTAGAGGTTTTTCCTGATTTTACTGTCTATGGAACGGGTCAAACAAGTCAAATGGGGTTAACATCTTGTAAACGGATAAGATTTTCCCCGTTCAGGCTCCATACTCGGATGTAGGCAGTCAAACCTGATTATCCGGCAAACATTGCCGACCCTTTACTCTGGTCGTACCAAATATATTCAAATAATTAAAACATGTTAGAAATCGATTTATTAATAATGTGATTATATTAATCTCGGTTCATCATCCTCAGGTACCATTGTTCCACAATTTAGATGATTTAATACTCGACAACATATGTGACCGTGTTAAGCCTCTAGTATTCTCAAAGGACGAAAAGGTATCAGATCAATATTTATTATGAAGTACTGCAAAAACCACTTAATTGATAAAATCATCAAACTTAGTTTACAGTAATTTCTTCAGACATTAATTTGTTTTGCTGATTTGATTTTTTTGAGCCATAGATCATACGAGAAGGTGATCCAGTTCAAAGAATGGTGTTTATAGTTCGAGGGCGTGTTAAAAGTAGCCAAAACTTAAGTAAAGGAGTTATTGCAACGAGTTTACTAGACCCCGGCGGCTACTTAGGTGACGAGCTTTTATCTTGGAGCCTAAGAAGACCATTTATAAACCGGCTTCCGACCTCTTCTGCCACATTTACTTGTGTGGAGCCCACAGAAGCATTTGGGCTCGATGCTAATCATCTGCGTTATGTGACAGACCATTTTAGATACAAATTTTCAAATGAGGGGTTGAAGCGGACAGTTAGATATTATTCGTCCAACTGGCGGACTTGGGCTGCCGTTAACATACAACTAGGGTGGAGGCGGTATGTGGCTAGGATGCGGCGGGTGGTGAATGATGTGACGGAAGAGGGCGGTGGCAGTGATCGTATGCTCCGGCAATATGCTGCTATTTTTATGTCAATTAGACCCCATGATCATCTTGAATAGGGTCTCATATATATGACATTGATTGTGCTTTTTTTATCATGTTTGTTATTGCTACAATTGAAATTTATTGTATTTCTATATCTCTGATGACTAAAAATTGAAGGAAATGTTGCATTCCGTCACATATTCGTGTATATTTGAAAAGAAAAAAGAAGACGTGAATACTAGTTGGGCCCGCATACATATATATTATTATATTATTCGTATTCGTATTCCTATTCCTATTCCTATTCCTAATATACATATTAGCCATACTCGACGAACAGTATACGTGCTCATGTCATGCTGACATCAGCACACGTCCGCTAATCCTTTTAAATATATGAATTTACTGTTCAGAAAATTATTTTATTGTTGTACTCATCGGACCTTTTTGATGTCACATGCGGCCCAAAGTCTAGAAACCCACTAAAAGTCAAATTGGACTTTTTATTACTGTATTTTTTTAGACTTTTAACAATATGACATGATAGAGATGATTGATAAATCAATGTTATACCTAATACCATATTAAATAGTTTAAAGATAGATTAAAAAATGATGATGTCATACAACGTTAGAAGAAATATATTAATATAAACAATAAATAAGTAAGACATACTTTTGAGTCTTGGTCCAATTGGTGTACGTTGCTTTGGATGTTCGCGATAGATTGTATGATATCATACTCTTGATTTTATGGGTGATATAATCAACAATAAATAAGTTAGACATACTTTTGAGTCTTGGTCCAATTGGTGTACGTTGCTTTGGATGTTCGCGATAGATTGTATGCTATCATATTCTAGACTTCATGGATAATTTGAAAGTACTGAAATAAAGTTCTATTTTCTTCTAATAATATGAAGAATAATGATTTATTTGATTTTCACTTGCAACTTTTTCTTTTTGTTTGTATCGTCATAGAGGTACCAAGAATGTTAAGTATCACTGATAAAAGAAGTGTGGTTGAAACTTGATATATACTTCAAATCAAGTAGGTGCGAGTTATCAAATTTTCTATGCGAACTAATCTCAAGGCGATTCGAAGTCGTGCATAAACACCTTAACCATATCAGTCCGATGTACCAACGTTTCCCCTTCCCATCTTCACCCTTCACACCTCCGATCAAAAACCGCCGGATCCCTACTTTCAAACCAAAATTCACCGATGACCTAGAGGAAGGAGAATTTTTTTTTTGAAAGGCAAGCAGATTTTATTATTAAGAAAAAAACAGTACACGAAAAAAGACTAGCAAGGAGCTAGACAATTACACGAACCAACACATAACCGCATAAAAAGGACGCACACACGCACAAAGGTACGAAACTAAACAAGTCACACAATCACGAGGACACGACACGACAACTAAAAAACTATGCTTCCGAGTCCGATGACGCGCAAGAAGAGCAACACGAGCAACAACCAATATCCTCTTCCGAGTCATTCATCACATTCTCGATAAAATATCTATCGTGCCACCGGAAATTATCTCGACGTCGGTTACGCTTCATATTATTCCTACCCACACATGTTTAATAAAAGGACTTTTGATCAAAAGAGGAGCTTTTTTCCTTTTAACACGAAACCGAGCTACCGCGGTAAAAGCAGGACAGAGGGGTACGTCCTGCAAATCGGCATGAACATTTCCTATTGGGCTAGGGTCACCCACGTCACGTTCATCTAAGCCCAGGTCCAGCCCATTTAGGGCCTGATTGTCCATAGCAAATTCACATGAAGAGTCTAGCCCAACATGAGAAACTGACCCAGTATGAGGAACTGGCCCAGTTTGATGTTGATTTTGGGAACTGCATGAATGGGGAATCGGATAAGCAGGCACACGCGTGCCCTTGCTTTCCTCGAACACATCACCATCAACGTTGGAAATTGCATCAGACGACATCGGCGACTGTAAATTTTTGGGCAGTGAGTCGCCGCCTAATTTGAAATCCGGTGTGGATGTCGAGGCTAGAGGGTCGTCGGATTGTGGCGGAACTACGTTATCACCAAAATCAACCGTCGTGATCTCTCCCTCTTCAACCTCATCATCAACGACAGCATCGACATTCACAGTAAGATTATCACCGTGAACTTCCATCTTAACTTCTTCACAATGAACATCCCCCTCTGCCGTTACAAGAAGCTCATGTGACGAAACTGAATCCATATCTGACTGATGATGTAGCGTGAGGGTACGAAATAGTATTATTTTTACTAGGAAATACTACAAAATATGACACAAGTTTTATTAATTTACGGATGGGATATACCTAAACCTTGCTACAACACTATAGGCAGTGTACCTAATCGTAGAGTAGTGTAGTTTTTAGTAAGTCCGGTTCGTTCCACAGGGAGCTGGTGATACTTACTATATTTTTAAAAACTATATTTATACAAAATATATATAATTATATAAGTAGTAATATTATTATAAAAGGGGGGTTTTACCGTTTAATGACCGGTTTGTCGATTCTATATTTTAAGCGCAAAGATAAATGACGATAATTAAAGTGCGTAAAATAATGACAATAAATAAAATGACAGTAAATAAAATTGCGAGTAATAAAATGACAGTAAATAAAGATACGATGAGAAATACAATAAAAGAATTATGCTTATTTAAACTTCCGTAATCATGATGTTTGACGTGTTGATTTTAATTTATTACCATGGGTTAATTGTCCTTTGTCCTGGTTTATTTGATACGTCTATCTGGTTTTTGTCCATAATAGTTCATCGGTCATAAATATAAAGTGCGAGTATCCTCGTCAAATTACCCTTATACCCGAAGTCAAATATTCCAACTGATTAAGGATTTAAACTGTGACGCAGTTATCACTTCTGTCAACAATTACACCAGTTATCACTGTATGTAATCCACCCCTGTTTTAATTAGTTTATGAATATTAATTCATCCACTTGATCAGAATGAATAATCAATTACCCAACCCAATTGATTAATTAAATGATTATAACAGATTCCATATGAACGTCACTAAATAGGACAACTATAATCATTATTAATTATTAGGTTAATTAATTTGAAGATAGGTTCGACAGACTCCAATGAGTTGTCACTCAATTAGACAATACCCCCCATCTATTAATAGTCAATAATCCAATTTCCACAAGTGTCGGTCTTTTGCCCAAACCTTAATTATGGTCCAAAGTTCAATAACCCAATTTTAGTAATTAGCCCAACATCATGAGTACTTCATTTTAAATAAGCATAATAACGACTTAGCTACGAGACATTAAATTAAAAAGGTTGAACATAACTTACAATGATTAAAAATAGCGTAGCGTTACACGGACAGAATTTCGACTTACACACTCAAACGATCTCTATCATAAATCTTATTATTATCATAATTTAAAATTAAAATTAAGATTATTGTTATATCTTATTACATTAACATTATGATAGAGATATAGAATATAGATATTGATAGATAGAAAAATAAAAAAAAGATAGAAGAAAAAAAAAAAAAGAGATCGAAACGTAAAAAGTCTCTCCCCTCTCATCGTTACAATCGTTCCTTTTATAGGCTAAATTGTAAATTGATTTTTCATTTACGACCCCTGAACTATGCTCAATTAACAACTTTTTATTATTTAATATTATTCTTATTATGAATTATTTAAATATTATATTTTATTCTTGTGCATAGTTGACTTGTAATTTTTACACCGTTGCGTCGAGCGTTGAGAGTTGGTTCATGTCCCAGTTCCGGATTTTCGAACGTCCTTGCGTACGCTGAGATATTTTGTACTTTGCGTTTCGTAACTTGTACTCTTGTCATTTTTAGACGTTCCTTATCAATAAATTGAACCTTTTTAATTGTATCTTGTACTTTTGAGCTTTTTGGATGTTTTGGTCTTTCAAATCTTCGTTTTTGTCTTTAAATCTTCATTTTCGAGCGATTTGCGTCTTTCGTCTTCGCACTTATTTATTTAACTATTACAACTAAAAATAAGGAAATTACATTTAAAAACTTTACATATTGGAACGATATTGCTACTAAATATATGTTCATTTGGAGCACTATCAAATATCCCCACACTTGAGCGTTGCTTGTCCTCAAGCAATACAGAACTTGAAATAAAAACATACATGAATCACTTTTTTATTCATCACATTTTGTACATCAGTGATTTTGATATAGCGGTATAAACAATGACAGTAATGATGGTTAAAGGTGGGTGTGTCATCCACAGTTGCCTCGGGTTTAGGTCAACGACACTGGCAATCAAATAGCCGATTTACTTTCGGTTTCCAAAGCAAAGTGCACATTTGAAAGGCGGTTTACAGTCCCACATGACTATAAAAATTTAGATCCTTTAAGGAAATTGGATCTTTATGAAAACATTTGATCTTTTGAAAATTCAAGCTAGATTTTACCCTAGACAAGTTTTCTGATTTGATCCACCATTGGTGTTGCAAAATATATTTGTGGATCAATATTTTGGCTAAAAACATTTAGGTTCGTGTAATCCACTGCTATCCCGGTATCGGAAAGCACACATCCAGTTTACTTGTTCCGTATATTACCTTTCGGCAAACTACCGTCCGGTTGTAAAGGAAAGCGATGAACAAGAAACTGTTAAGGCAATGTCCCGTGACATGCAGATGATTATGGTCTTTTAACGTGTCGGATGCTAGAACTATCCTTGGTAGGAGCGATAGTAAAGATCATCCTATGATTTTTCGGTCTGGCACAAGGTCCTGTCTCTGACCATGCTATGCAACCACCGTTCTTACGGTTGACACCCGATTTGGTTCAGGTGACCTAATGAATTCTAGGTGAATTCCTAGGATTTTACGTTCAATGGTAATGAACGCATTGAAAATGGATTTTCAGAAAACAAATCGGTTTGTATTTTTGATCAAAATATTTTCTCGTTCAAGCTCGAGTTTAGATATCATTGAATTCCATGAGTTTGAATTCTCAATCTTTAAGGTCAATCTCTAGGATTGAGTAATATCAGTCTTAAAAGCTGATTTTTAATCTTTAAGGAGATTATCCTTTCTGGGGATCTGATTCATTAGTCTTATCAAGCTAATTTGCACGGTGCCTCCCCATTGTACGAGATAAATCCTTCTCATGGTTAGGATAAATCTGACCACATGGCGACCCTGTTTGATGCTGAGGTCCGTGGATTTCCTGCTGATTTTAGAGATGACTTTTCTAGATTTTTCGTCAACCTACAGCTGGTCTGGACGACAACTTCATGACCTAAATCAAGAAGCGCGTGTCTTTTTCGGAAGACTTTACTTCCTTCAAATGATGGAATTGATTCATCGTGTAGATCCATCTTTCTTTCAAATGTATTACAGTAAACCGGGTAAAACTGATTAGTATCGTCCAAAGCAAAAGTACCTGCAATAATCTTGTACAAAAATATGTGATATTTGTTTTAAATTGAATAACTTGGTACATTCTTCCCACACTTAGTTTCTTTCTTTGCCTTTTTATTTTCTTTTATTTCATTTTAAATGAATTCAAGCATTTTAGGGTGTTTCTCAATTTATGTCCTTTCCGAGGTAACGATAATTTCGGTATTATCACCTAGTTTTCATCGTTCATAAATATGTATAAACATGATTTTGAGTTCATTTAGTTGAAAATTTTTCAAATTTTCACAAAATTTGGCAAATAAACCAAGTATAAACCTGAGAGAATTTATAACCCTTCCCCACACTTAAGATCATGCAATGCCCTCATTTGCATGAAATCAGACTATAATTATAAATTCATGAGGGTGATTAGTGTAGAAAAGTGATTAAAAATACCCAGTTTGTAAGCATATTATTTTACATCACATTTGATATTTTGCGCCTTGTCATCAAAATTAGTAGCTTTTTGTTGAACTTAATGACAGTCTTTGAAAGTGCGCTGTTTTACCCTGTTGTGTACATAACATAAAATACAAACATATATACATATATATTTTTGAAGTTTGGTTTATAACCCCACTTTTCAAAAATTTATAAAGTATAATATTTTTGGCATACTTTAAATCAATAAAATTAAAAATAATGATAACAAAATTTGTCGCCCCGCCCTCGGGTAAAGTAATTTCGGCTTAATGACCTAGTCTTCAACTCACGACGAATTTTAGAAATCATTTTTTTCAACTTAATGAATTAAAGTAAATTTTGTTTTTTTTTTTTAAATCACAATAAAACATAAATTAAAATGCATATTAATTTCAAATAAAACCTAAAAAAAATAAAAATTCAGAATGGAGGGAGAAAACTAGTTCTTTAGTGTCTGCTAGTGGAAAAGACCACTCGGATTCCATTCTCAGAACTACATGAGAACAGAACAACTAACTCTAGATAGCATTTTCTTTTTAGAACACTTGAATCTCCCCACACTTAGGTAGCTGTGGTGTCAAAATTGTGATTAACTTCATTGTCAATTTCTCTTGGTCCATAATCAACTTGCATATCCGTGACTTTTTCTTTAAGCCATTGGTCGGATTCCTGTGTAATATCCACAATTTCAACTAGTTTCTCCTTTTCTTTAGGTGATAGATTGGATACTAACCGGTTACATAACTTAAAGTTCCCCTTGGTTTTAGCATCGCGAATCCGTTTAATAAGTTTCTTCATTGAACTATTAATAACGGGATCATTTAATTTCGTATCAACAACGGGGTTCTTTGTTATCATGTCATCATTAGGTGTTACTTCATTTTCCCCACACTTAGGCGTTTCATTATTGCTAAGTATTACCGTTGGAGTTGGTAAAACCACATGGTTCTTACCAATTGTTTTTACTGGTTCAACGGTTTTGGCTGGTGGAGATTTAGACTTTCGAATCATAAAGGTGATCGATTTGTCACCACTACTAAGTGTCATTCTTCCATTTCCTACATCAAATAACGCCCCGGTGGACGCTAAGAATGGTCGTCCTAAAATTAGAGGAATGTTTGAGTCCTCTTCTATGTCAATGACAATGAATTCGACTAGAAAGGTTAAATTACCTACTTGAATGGGTAGGTTGTCAGCAATTCCAACTGGGTGCTTAATGGTTTGATCAAAGAGTCGAACACTCATATCCGTTGGACTTAACTCACCTACACCTAATCTCTTATATAAGGAAAGAGGCATAACACTCACACTTGCACCTAAATCTGCTAGTGCATCATACATGACACAATCACTAAGTAGACAAGGAACAATAAATTCACCCGGATCACCTACTCTAGGTGGAGGTTTTGGTGGAACTGTATTCACCGGGTTTATATTTACGGCTTTTGTTTCTTGCACTTTCTTATTCTTTTTCTTCTTCTTCTTTCCAGAGGTATCACAATCTTTATTACCTATCACTTGCTCATACTCAACTCCTTTTCTTGGAAACGGGATGGGTGGTTTGTATGGTGTCACCACTGGCTTTACATACTCGGGTGGTGGTGGTGATGTAACTTCTTCATTGTTACTCACATCTAAAATCTTCCCATCTTCTGGAACTGGTTTTTCAGAATTTGTTGACACCATATTAACATTCTCTTTCCGAGGATTTACTTCAGTATTACTCGGTAGCTTTCCTTGTTCCCTCTCACTCATCATGCTAGCAAGAGTACCTACGTGTTTTTCTAGATTCAAAATGGAAGCTTGTTGAGTTCTTAATGACTGATCAAACCTCTCATTCGTTTGGGTTTGAGATGTAATAAATTGTGTTTGAGATTCAACTAGCTTTGCTATCATTTCTTCTAGATTTGACTTTTTCTCTTCGAGTTGTTGTGGTGGTTTATACAAGCTAGGTCTTTGTTGATTGAAAGTGTTGTTTTGAGTTGGTTGGTTATTCGGACCTTGTTGGTTGTACAAGTTATTTTCGGGTCCTTTTGGATTGTAAAGAATGTATTGATTTCGATTGAAGTTCGGCCTTGGCGGTTGATAATTATTTTGATAATCATTTCCCGGCCTTTGGTTCATATAAGAAACATTCTCTCGTTGTTCCATCGTTGGTTCAACATTACAATCTTTCAATAAGTGTGGTCCACCGCATTGCTCACAACTGATTCGTATTGCGTGAATATCTTTATTCATCTTTTCCATTCGTCTTTCGAAAGCATCTATTTTTGCGGAAACGGAATCAAAGTCATGGCTAGAATCGGCTCTAGCTGCTTTAGATGATCGAAAGATATCTTTTTCTTGGTGCCACTCATGCGAGTGGGAGGCTGTGTTATCAATAATTTTGTAAGCTTCAGTTGCGGTTTTCTTCATAATGGATCCACCAGCTGTTATGTCGATGTCTTTTCGTGTAGCAACGTTGACACCTTGATAGAATATTTGTACTATTTGATAAGTGTCTAAACCGTGTTGAGGACATCCTCTCAACAACTTTCCAAATCTTGTCCACGCCTCATATAGAGTTTCATTTGACTTTTGTGTGAACGTAACAATTTCTCCTTGAAGTCTCACGGCTTTAGATGCCGGAAAGAATCTTTTAAGAAATTTCTCAACTAAAACATCCCATGTGTCAATCGCCCCTTCAGGTAACGATTCTAACCAATCTTTGGCTTCTTCCTTTAAAGTCCAGGGAAATAACATGAGATAGATTTGTTCGTCTTCCACTTCTCGGATTTTGAATAGTGTACAAATTCTTTTAAACGTACGAAGGTGTTCGTTAGGATCTTCATTCGGTGCACCACTGAATTGGCATTGGTTAGTCACCATGTGTAGGATTTGTCCTTTGATTTCATAATCTGGCGCATTAACATTTGGCTTAATAATGGCGTGACCTTGGCCCGTGCGTGTAGCTCTCATTCGATCTTCCATACTTAGAGGTTCTAGATTTTCCATGATAGGAAGTGTTGTATCCGAATCACTAGAGGATTCTGATTTAATGGTTTGTGGCTCAGGAGGAATAATTAGTGGTTCAGGATCTTGGAATTGTCCTTGAATATGCTCCGGGTTCTTAATTGTGAAGTCGGGTTCAAAAAATGGATTATCGGAAATTTGAACTAAAGTACTTGGTCTACTGGATGACGATTCTAAAGAGAAATCAACGGCGGTTATATTTGTTAAATGTCTTGATCTAGTTACAGGTGGTGAACGTACAAAAGGTGGTGAACGTCTTGTTCGGTGCATTCACTGAATATCCTATTAGTTTTTAAAAGGAAAGAAAAATTATAATAAGTTATCCAATCAATAGACTTTTCTGATTTTGCCCACGTTTCGAATAGCCAAAAGATGCAGCAGAGGGGCAGGATTCGTTTGGTCTCAATATAATTGAGGACTGTTTGGCTCCAATAACCCGGTCCACGTACAAATCCAACTATTACTACGAACCAGAAAATTTTGATGTCTATTAATTTAACCACTTAAAATAAATTTTCGTAATTTTAAGAAATTTAGAGAAGAAGTAGAAAAAAAATTCTAAGTCCTAAAAACTAGAATGGCGAGAAATAAGAAAGAAATAGATTGCGCGTCGAAAAATGTCGAAAAATAAAAGGTCGAAAAATAGGCGTCGAAAAATAAAAATAAGAAAGTAGTGCGAAATACGGCGTCGTAAAATTCTAAAGCACCTAAAACTTAGTCTAAGGAATAAGCACTTAAGGGATTTTACGGCAAAGCCTAAAAATTCTAGAAGTAAAAATAACTATGGCAAAACTAAACTTAATACTAAAAGTTGCGAATATAGTCTAAAAATCTAAAGGTAATAAAACTAAAAAAAAACATTTTTTTTTTTTTATAGACAAAATTTTAAAAATATATATATTTTTTTTTAATAAATTTTTTTTTTTTTTTTTTTTTTTTTTTTTTTTTTTTTTTACGTTTTTTTTTTTTTTTTTTTTTTTTTTTTACGTTTTTTTTTTTTTTTACGTTTTTTTTTTTTTTTTTTTTTTTTTTTTTTTTTTTAAAACGATTTTTTTTTTCTTTTAAAAAAAAAAAAACGATTTTTTTTTTTTACACAAATTTTTTTTTTTTTTTTTTTTTTTTTTTTTTTTTTTTAAAAAAAAACGATTTTTTTTTTTAAAAAACGATTTTTTTTTTTTTTTTTTTTTTTTTTTTTTAATTCATTTACTATTCATGAATAGTAAATGAAAATAAATTAATTAATTTACTATTCACATGAAAGCGACATGATAGCAATTATTAATTATAAGTTACATAATATACCCCTGAAGTATTTAATAAATACGACTTTTTTTTTTAAATTTTACGTAAACTTTTATTCTTAAATATTTTTATATTATTATATTCTATTTCAATATTATTATATTATTATATTCTATTTCAATATTATTATATTATTATATTTTATTTCAATATTATTATAATTAAAAATATAGCGTTTTAGCGCTCCCCGGCAGCGGCGCCAAAAACTTGATGATGTAGCGTGAGGGTACGAAATAGTATTATTTTTACTAGGAAATACTACAAAATATGACACAAGTTTTATTAATTTACGGATGGGATATACCTAAACCTTGCTACAACACTATAGGCAGTGTACCTAATCGTAGAGTAGTGTAGTTTTTAGTAAGTCCGGTTCGTTCCACAGGGAGCTGGTGATACTTACTATATTTTTAAAAACTATATTTATACAAAATATATATAATTATATAAGTAGTAATATTATTATAAAAGGGGGGTTTTACCGTTTAATGACCGGTTTGTCGATTCTATATTTTAAGCGCAAAGATAAATGACGATAATTAAAGTGCGTAAAATAATGACAATAAATAAAATGACAGTAAATAAAATTGCGAGTAATAAAATGACAGTAAATAAAGATACGATGAGAAATACAATAAAAGAATTATGCTTATTTAAACTTCCGTAATCATGATGTTTGACGTGTTGATTTTAATTTATTACCATGGGTTAATTGTCCTTTGTCCTGGTTTATTTGATACGTCTATCTGGTTTTTGTCCATAATAGTTCATCGGTCATAAATATAAAGTGCGAGTATCCTCGTCAAATTACCCTTATACCCGAAGTCAAATATTCCAACTGATTAAGGATTTAAACTGTGACGCAGTTATCACTTCTGTCAACAATTACACCAGTTATCACTGTATGTAATCCACCCCTGTTTTAATTAGTTTATGAATATTAATTCATCCACTTGATCAGAATGAATAATCAATTACCCAACCCAATTGATTAATTAAATGATTATAACAGATTCCATATGAACGTCACTAAATAGGACAACTATAATCATTATTAATTATTAGGTTAATTAATTTGAAGATAGGTTCGACAGACTCCAATGAGTTGTCACTCAATTAGACAATACCCCCCATCTATTAATAGTCAATAATCCAATTTCCACAAGTGTCGGTCTTTTGCCCAAACCTTAATTATGGTCCAAAGTTCAATAACCCAATTTTAGTAATTAGCCCAACATCATGAGTACTTCATTTTAAATAAGCATAATAACGACTTAGCTACGAGACATTAAATTAAAAAGGTTGAACATAACTTACAATGATTAAAAATAGCGTAGCGTTACACGGACAGAATTTCGACTTACACACTCAAACGATCTCTATCATAAATCTTATTATTATCATAATTTAAAATTAAAATTAAGATTATTGTTATATCTTATTACATTAACATTATGATAGAGATATAGAATATAGATATTGATAGATAGAAAAATAAAAAAAAGATAGAAGAAAAAAAAAAAAAGAGATCGAAACGTAAAAAGTCTCTCCCCTCTCATCGTTACAATCGTTCCTTTTATAGGCTAAATTGTAAATTGATTTTTCATTTACGACCCCTGAACTATGCTCAATTAACAACTTTTTATTATTTAATATTATTCTTATTATGAATTATTTAAATATTATATTTTATTCTTGTGCATAGTTGACTTGTAATTTTTACACCGTTGCGTCGAGCGTTGAGAGTTGGTTCATGTCCCAGTTCCGGATTTTCGAACGTCCTTGCGTACGCTGAGATATTTTGTACTTTGCGTTTCGTAACTTGTACTCTTGTCATTTTTAGACGTTCCTTATCAATAAATTGAACCTTTTTAATTGTATCTTGTACTTTTGAGCTTTTTGGATGTTTTGGTCTTTCAAATCTTCGTTTTTGTCTTTAAATCTTCATTTTCGAGCGATTTGCGTCTTTCGTCTTCGCACTTATTTATTTAACTATTACAACTAAAAATAAGGAAATTACATTTAAAAACTTTACATATTGGAACGATATTGCTACTAAATATATGTTCATTTGGAGCACTATCACTGACGATTTATTATCACCCAAATTATAACCCTTGGCCTGCTTCGATTGAATCCCACTATCAACATCTTCGAATCGGAACTTATTTACTTCGATTAGAGACCACAAAATCCGATCCTTGTTAAAACTAAAAACAAGATTATGATTGCTCACCGATTCCGGAAAATCAAAATCGATCCACTTACCTCCAACTTTTATCTCGATACGACTTGAATTATTATGCTGAGACGCATTGGGTTGTTGGTTAGACCCAACAACAGAATCTGCGAAGGATTTACCTTCCCGGCTAATTGGATTTGACGGGTTTGACGAAGCACGACTCCAAGGAGCATGTGGAAATTCATCATAATCATCGACAATTAGATTGGGAGCACGACCATAAACATCAGCATTCAGGTTAGAAACACTACCTTTATTCAGTACTCGTTTGGTTACATTTCTCTCTAAAGCTTTATAGGCACGAATCCACCTCCCGTTGACATGTATGTTGTTTAAAACTTTCGTGAAGGAATCGATGTCTGAAATGCCATCGAATCGGACGTACCCGAAGCGTTGGCCGCTCGAAAATCTCTTCCGAGCAAAGTACACGTCTTTGAGAGCCCCATAATTCTCGAAAACTCTCCGACAATCTTCACGAGACCAAGAATCCGGAATGTTGAAAATCAAAAACGATGTAACACAACTATCACTCGACTTTGTAGGCGAAAAGCCATTTGGCTTCGACATAGGGATTACATCATCTTCGGCCATATATCATTCAGGCATTTAAACAAACACATTGCGTGCATAACAAAAACCCCAATAATTCCAGATGAAATTAATAGCCGAAGATCTAGAACGTCAAGAATGGTAAATTGGAGGTAAAATTGAGTGAGCAAGTACTAAATTACGATAACCTGTATCAGATTCATCAATCCTTTTACCTCACTCTCACTCAAAATCTCCGGCGCCTGTAACTATCTTTGTAACTGATGACAAACTCAGAGTAAGGAATGACTGAGACTTTGCTCTTGATTGCTGCGGTGATGACGTGGACGGGAACAGGGTGAAGTGACGGAGAAGTTCCATCGAGGATGAGGATGGTGCCGACCTCGGTGGATGAGAAGTTGTCTGGATCCGGCAGAGATTTTAAAAAGTGATCGGGATCTGATACCAAATTTTGAGGGTTTAGATAATCGAATGTAAGTTGGAGCCGATATTACAATAACAAGTGGCTTGGATGGTTTTTTGTTATGTGCTCCCCCCTAGAGGAAGGAGAATGGGTTAGATCTGTGCAAAAACCGAAATCAAATCCAAGAAATTCCTATTACCGTGAATTAGTAAGAAGATACGGCGTTCATAGACAACAATCATCATCCTTCAACAACCCTAAAAACCAGTCAGCAACCTACCCAAACAACATTCCTATAAATCAAAATCAAAATCAAAATCAACAACACTCAAACGCGAAAACCCTCACCTCGATAATGTTTTTTAATTTTCCAGAACATTGGAATTACAGTGATCTAAGAATGTTCTTCAAGAGATATGGTGAAGTCGTCGATGTGTTCTTCCCCTTTGGAAGAACCCTAAAAAATGGTAAGCACTATGGTTTTGTTCGTTTTGCAGATATAAATGATATTGACTATTTGCTCAAAAGATTGAATACAATATATTTGGATGGATGTTGGCTTCGCGCTTATCAAGCCCATGATAGGAAGAGATCTACACCTGCTAATGAAAACCCGAAACCTCAGAATCAAACTGCCCATCCACCCCATATGCCAAAACCTACCCATCCACCCCATACGCCAAAAACTACAACCACTCCCCACCAATCATACTCATCCAATCCAAAACCTGCAATTCCTCGTCACCAACACGTTGAACCTGAAATTCCAGAAAACAATATAAATCATGAAAACCAAAACAATGTAAATGTTTTGAAACCAGCCCATCCGAACCTTGATCCTAATCACCCAGCCAATAAACCACGTTCTATTAACCTTGCTGTCGAGGAATCAAACAAAAAAATCCTTCAAAATGCGATCATTGGGGATATAATTAACATTGATCTAATCGAAGATTTCCCCACACTTTGCACAGTCGAAGGCCTTACGAAATTTAATATTAAATATCTAGGAGGGCTAGAGATATGTCTCACGTTCGAAGACGAAAATACTGTGGACAACATAGTGAACAACGAATGTCACATTCTCAGACAATGGCTCCATAATATCCGTCGTGTTGCAGGAAAAAGCTTCCAATCCGCAAGGCTATCTTGGCTCACAATCAAAGGAGTCCCAATTAATTGTTGGTCTGAAAAAAATTTCAAAAAAATCGCTAGTTGGTATGGGACAATCTATGATCTTCAAAACTGTGAGTTTAACGGTAATCAAAATTTGGTTGCCGGTAAGGTGCTTGTAAAACTTTGGGGACATGAACTTTTAAATACGACAATTCAAGCCAATGTAGATGGAGGACATTTCTACATTAAAATAATAGAAGAAGTCAATGGTATAGTAGAAATTGAAATGGAAGAAGCAGATTCAAACATAGATTTAACGGATTCAAATAACAATTCTGAAGGAGAAAATGGTTCTACTCATGAAGAATCGGATAACGATGAATCTTACCACCGGATTACGAATTCCCAGATTTCACCGGAGAAAACAAAGGGTCGAAAGCTTTTACCACGTCAGCTGACTTCTCAGTTAATAAATGCGATGGTTAACATTCCGAGACAAATAATCCTGAAGTTTCTCATAAAACAACGGAAATTTTGACTCCCCAAACCAAAGGTAACGTTGAGGACAATAACTATCTTGGCAGGGATTCCCAAACACCACATGATTTCCTTTCCCCAAATGACAATCTAGAAAAAACAACATCCGCCACAAAGTCTGTAATAGGATCCATACCCGACACCCTCGATCCATCAATTATCTCAGATAGCCCAACCCAACCCACACAACCAATAGTTGAGCCCACAAAAAATATAGAATCCACCAATGATGTCTTGGGCTTAGCTAATCTGTGTTTCCAGCCCGGTATCAACAGCCCACCAACCAAGCCAAACAAACCCAATACTGAAGTTGATCCATCGATTTTTATCTTCAATACTAAGATACCTGTTAAATGTAGCTGCAAGCCTCATCCATCTAAGATAAAACAGCGAGAAAAAAAGAGTTTCCAAATAAAAAAAGGAAAAAAATGAGCAGTTCATCGACAGAAACACCCTGGACAAGCATTAGAAAGTGGACTTCTTCCTCAAAAATTCTGAATGCCAAAGCCCTAGCAAGGAAAGGAAAAAAGAAAAGATCAATTATCAATCTAAAGTCCAAATCAAACTCTTCTTCCACCCAACACAGAAGCAAGAAACTGTCCGAAATGTCTCTAAACTGCGAGGAGATAGGTGGAATACTTGGACTCAGCAGAAAAAAAGCTAGTGCAAACGTATAAAGGTTCCGTTTCCTTTTTAATCTTCGTGTCAAATATCTTTGTCCAAAATGAAGCTTATGACATTAAACATTAGAGGGCTGGGTATTGATGATAAAAAGAAATTTAATTGGTTTAAAAAAATTTGTTTTCAACAAAAACCTAATATAATTGCACTTCAAGAAACAAAAGCGGAAAAAATCTCGGAGCTATGGATAGAAAAGATTTGGGGTAGCTGTGATTACATGTATGCCTTTAAAAAAGCAATAGGTTATTCGGGCGGGATTCTAACGGTCTGGGACCCTAATATTTTTACTGCTAACTGTGTTGTTGAAAAGGATTCCTTTATTGCGATAAAAGGACTTTGGAAAGATGTAGGTACTGAGCTCATTTTGGTGAACATATACGGACCACAAACTGAGATTGCTAAGAAGAAAATGTGGTTAGACCTTTCTGAGTTATTGAAGTATAATAATGCAATGTGGGTTTTACTTGGGGACTTCAACGAAGTTAGATTCTCCACCGAAAAAAAGAATACAGAATTTTGTGAGAGAAAAGCTAAATATTTCAATGAGTTCATTAAGGATAATGCTCTTCTTGATTTGCCGTTAGGCCGAAGAACCTACACTCGTATCAGCGACGATGGTCGAAAATTTAGTAAGCTCGATCGTTTCCTCGTTTCGGAGAATTTTATTGAAAATTGGCCAAGTGCCAATGTCACGGTCCTAGACAAGAAGCATACAGACCACTGTCCGTTAATTTTAAAAGATGGGGACGTTGATTTTGGGCCCAAACAGGTAAAAGTCTTTGATGAATGGTTGAAACATAAAGAGTCCTATGATATCATAAAAGTAGCATGGAATTCAAAAGTCAAAAGTTACAGACCAGATTGCATATTTCGTGACAAACTAAAATTGGTCAAACAAGAACTCAAGAAATGGTATTCCACCTCACATGGAAAACTAGGAATTGAAATCGAGGAATTAACAACGGTTGTAAATGAATGGGAAAAGAAAGCCAAAACCTCTGACCTTAGCGAAGCTCAACATAATAAATGGATGGCTAACCGAGAACTGCTTTTACAAAAGGAAAAAACACAAGTCGAGATGCTCAAACAAAAAGCCAGATATAAGCGGGCACTCGAAGGAGACGAAAATAGCAGATTTTTCCATTCATATATACGTCGAAGAAATCAAAAAAACAACATTCATGGTGTAAACAGCGCAGGGGTATGGACTTCTAACCCTTCAAAAATAAAATCTGAAGCTTTTAATTTTTTTCAGGGCCTTTTCGAGAAAAACAAAGTCGAGTCTTGGATGTTAAATAATTGGGATGGCTTAAAACTGGAAGTTCAAATGGCTTCAGATTTAGAAGCCCGATTCTCGGAATCGGAAGTTCTTGATGCAATCAAAGGGTGTGGAAAAAATAAAGCTCCTGGTCCAGACGGCTTTAACATTATGTTCTACATAAAATTCTGGGAGATCATCAAAGCGGATCTTTTAAATGCGATAAATTGGTTTTGGGAAACCAGAGATATCTCGAATGGTTGTAACGCATCCTTCATCACCCTTATCCCGAAGGTAAAAGATCCTCTTAATTTTTCTAATTATCGACCTATTAGCCTCATAGGTAGCTATTACACAATTCTTTCAAAAATTCTTGCTAACCGAATCAGAAAGTACATACCGAGGCTAATAGGTGATGAACAAAGTGCATTCATTTCTAATAGATATATTTTAGATGGCGTCCTTATTGCACTTGAAACTCTAGACGATCTCAAATCTAGGGATCAAAAAAGTTTTATATTTAAAGTAGATTTTGAAAAAGCTTTTGATTGCCTAGATTGGGATTTTCTTAGTTCCATAATGAAATCTATGGGGTTCGGGTCTAAATGGGTAAAATGGATCAACTCCTGCCTTAATTCAACCTCAATCTCGATTTTAATAAATGGATCACCCACGGATCAATTTTCCCCCAAAAGAGGTGTAAGACAAGGTGACCCTCTTTCCCCCTTTCTTTTCATCCTTGCGGGAAAAGGCCTTAATCATCTCCTAAAAGTCGCGACTCATAAAAAACTTATAAATGGTGTTGAGGTAGGTTGTGACAAGATTGTGGTGTCTCATCTACAATACGCAGATGACACCATTATTTTTGGTAATTGGAATAAAAGTGAAGTTAGAAATATTCTTAAAATACTCAAATGTTTTGAAGAACTGTCGGGTCTTAAAATTAACTTAAACAAAAGTTGTGTTTATGGCATTGGTACCTCAAGCATTGAACTTTCACACATTGCCTCTTGGTTTGGATGCAAAGAAGGTTGTTTCCCTTTCAATTATCTTGGTCTTCCAATTGGCGCCAATCTTAAAAAACATAATAATTGGAAACCCATTTTCGAAAAATTCAAAAAACGTCTAGCCGACTGGACGGCCAAAACAATTTCATACGGTGGGCGTTTAACTCTTATCAAATCGGTTCTGAGTAGCATACCCCAATACTACTTCTCACTTTTCAAAGCCCCGGTAAGTGTTATTAAAGAACTTGAAGGTATGCGCCGAGATTTTTTTTGGGGTGGGTCTTTTGATGAAAGGAAAATGGCTTGGGTGAAATGGGATCAAATTCTTTTACCTTATGAATCTGGAGGCTTAAACGTTTGCTCTTTAAAATTAAAAAATCTCTCTCTTTTATCAAAAAGGTGGTGGAGATTTCTTACAAACGAAAACACTTTTTGGGTAAGAATTATAAAAAGTATATATGGTCAAGGAGGCGGGTTGGGCTGTTGTACCTCAATTCCCAAAAACAATCTAAAAAAATTATCGGCTCGCACTTGGTACAATATCATAAAAATAGAGCAAACCATAACCAAGTTAGGGTTTAATTTGTCTAATGCGTTTGTTAAGAATGTAGGAATTGGTTCGGACACTAAATTTTGGCAGGTTATGTGGATCGGAGAGGCTCCATTGCGAGTGACATACCCAAGACTTTACAGGCTCGAATCAAACATCGAGGCCACTGTTGCTATGCGTATTACCAGATCTCCAGATCAGGCCATAATTCCCAACTGGGATTGGGTCACCCAGCCAAAATGGAGGATATTAGATGAATTGAATGCTTTAACTAACCAAATCAACAGCTACTACTTTGCATCTACCCCACACGTAACGTGGACCTGGAAGCACGCTCATTATGGTATCTTTTCTTCAGACTCGTGTATGGGCATGCTAAACAACCTTGCTGTAAATTCGTCCACAAACCATGAACCCACCGACCTAAATCCGTTCATACCTCAGAAAATCGGTATTTTTATATGGCGAGCTAAACAAAACAAACTCCCGGTTAGAACAGAACTCGACAAAAAGGTATCGATCTCCATTCAACTAGATGCCCCGTTTGTGACGATGGAATCGAAACACTTAGTCACACCCTCATCACATGTGAAAATTCCATTGACATTTGGAATCGTATTCGAAAGTGGTGAAAGCTTGATACTAACTTCATCACCAACCTTGTGGATATTGCAAAATCCCTGAATCCCCATCTAAAATCGAATCTAGGCGCCACACTTTGGCAAGCTATTGTATGGATTACATGTTACTGCATCTGGCAACATCGAAATAATCGAGTTTTTAGCAAGACTAACCTCAGCACATCAAAAATCATATCAGACATCCAAACAAAAAGCTTTGAGTGGATCAATTGCCGATGGAAAATGGCTCTTTAGATTGGCAAAAATGGATCACAAATCCGAGATGGTTCGATGCTTACCATACAAAAGAAGGAATCGGTTAAGTGCAGGTTTTTTTTTGCCGGACTCTCATGTTTTCTCTCTGTGTTGGGGCAAAGTGGAAGTAGTATATACCTGCTTTGTCGCTGTAGTTATAGCACTGTAGGTGTATCCTCTTCCGGCTTGTTATTTCAAGTTGTCTCCGGACAGAGTAGAACTCATGAGAAAAGGGCTTTTTCCTGCATCCATACTTTCCCGTGTCCTTCTTTCTTTTTACTTGTATATTTTTAGTTTGGATTACATATTTTCAGTTGTATCTAGTCGAGTTGGTATCTTGAGTGGTATTTGTATTTTCCTCGCGTTGATAATTGTAATAGGTCATAAGACCTCTTGTATCGGTATTCTTCTAGTTTTAATAAAGTTTTTGTTGGCTTTTTAAAAAAAAAAAAAAAGTACCAAGAATGTTAGACGGGATTTGTGACTTATAAAATCTTTGTAATCGTTGTTTTGTTTGTCTTCTTTTAGCTCCTTGCTAGAAGTGATTTTCTCTAGAGTTTCATCTCTTAAAAAAAGGTTTGACATACTTTTATGTCAATTGAATTGATTTTATACTTCATCCTTTTCAGTTTAATTGCGTTTAAATAGAAAACATGCACTTTAATAATATTGTACTTATTGCTTAAATCATAATTTTAATTTTATTCCTTACTTATTATTTGTTTAAATCACAAGTTTATCCTTTACTTTTTACTTTTTATATATTCTTTAACTATTAGATCACTCTCAACCATTACTTCCTCTCTTCCCGCAACGCAGTGCTACATAAGCTTTTTGATATTATTACGAATTCAATTTAATATTAATTACTTAATTATGTAATAATTTGAATTATTAGATATTATTTATTATGAAATATTATATTATGAGATGTAATTGAATTATTAGGTAGTATAGGAGTATTATTTTATTATTATATTGTTATTGATTGATAATGAATAATGATAAACCTCTAATGCTTATTTATAAAGGGAAATTTGATATATTGATAAATAATCATATTAATTTGAATCCTGTTATGTAATGAATGATTCTTTTTAATCCAATGTACACTGAGAGATAGAGATAGAGATAGAGATAGAGATAGAGATAGAGTTAGAGTTAGAGACAGAGATAGAGAGATAACGATAGAGATGATAAACGATAAAATAAATAATAATTTTTTACTGTATATATAATCAACAAGGAGTGGCATGGAATTAGCTTCGGGACTCATCTTTGTTTCGGATTGGGTGATATTGCCTTTGTTGAAACATTACATTACAATTATATTATTTAACCTCATGGAAATACTGTATTGGAGGGCCAAATGTCTTGTATCTGAATGCTACTTCTGCTATGATCGAACATAATTAAATGAATACATTGACATGTGATAATTGTCACATAGCATGACCATGTATTGTAATATTCACGACTTTTCATACTCTTACAAATCTCCCATCATGGTCGTATCTACTTTTCTTCGGTTTCGGATTCGAATTTATTTTCAAGTCATCCCAATTTTTCCGTTTATTATTAACTTATCCATCTTTATTCTTATTCTCATTATGTTTATTTTGGGATCACAATTTAAACACTCAATAATACTCCGTAATTTAGATCGGATTTTAGATAACTTCTGTTTTGGTTGTCCCACACCTCTGAAACCCCGAACCCAGTGTACGTACAAGTCTGTCATTTAGTGTTATATGGAGTAAATAATATAGTCTTATGTTTTTGTATCTTGTTTTGTACAAGACTCTTGAATGGTCATTTCTAGTTTTGTCTTTTTAGTTTTAGACGAACCAATAAGTCAAGAACAGTGAGCTAACTTCTTTTTTGGTTTGTGTACAAGTTACATACTAGTGACGGAAATGTTGAGGATTAAAACTTAAAAGTAGGAGTTTACGTGATGATTAAACTCCTATTTTATATGTAGTTTATATTTATATGTAGTTTTGTAGTTTAGTTTGCTTGTTTTGTCAACCTTTAGTCACTCTATTAGTGGTTAGCTTGGTTGTTTAGTTTTGTTTGATTGATCACTTGTTTAATATGTTTGTTAATTAAACTAGTTTTATGGTTCTTGTTATATCAGGTTTTGTATGATCACTACTGGAAAAATGCTTTTTTTCCAAACGACTCTTCCGGACGACAAATCGTCCCGGAAAGTCTTTCGGGACGGCAAGGTTTTTTCCCCGGACGGAAGGTGGGGCCCACATTGACTTTCAACGCTAGCCTTCATGGGCAATATTCCCGGACGACATGTGGGGACGATATGTCGTCCCGAAAGATCTAATATTAAAATAATATTATATTTTTATTATTAATTATTTATTAATATCAGAAAATTAAAAAACATCTGGGACGATCTTCCTGGACGACAAGTCGTCCGGAAAGTCGTCTGCTGTTTCAGGACGTATTTATTTCAGCTGTTTCCAGCCGTATTCGATACGGCACATTTCAAATATCCAAACCTGCTAATAAATACGAGTAATTCCTTCACAAAATACCACAATAACATTAAATAAAAGTATCCAAACGCGACAATATCGTTTACAAAACATCATCATACAAATTATCGTTTACAAAACATCATCATACAAATTACAAATCCATCATCATACACCCAACAAAAGCATAATTGTCTTCAAACACACCAAACAAATTACAAATCGCCAAATCCATCATCATACAAATCTTCATCATTGTTACGGCTCGGGCGCGGAGTATTGGAATTGGAAGTACCGGTAGTATACCCAAAATTTGGTTGAATATTGGGAGGGACTACAAAATTATTAAACCAAAGATTTGTTCAATTTGACTTGCCATGTAGTATGGTTCCATTGGTGGTTGTCTACTCCGACCGGTAGAAGATGAAGATGCGGAATTACTTGCTGACTTTGGTAACTTTGGCCCCACTCCGCGTTGGTGTCCGGTTCGATCACCCAAAACTTCTTCCATGATATCGGTCTCGTCTCTTCCCTGTTGTTCTTTTAGCAATTCCTTCATTCTTGTCTACAAGGTTAAACAAATATTATATATATATATATATATATATATATATATATATATATATATATATATATACCATATGACTTATATTTATATTTATAAGTAGTACACAAAAATCTATGAAAATTTATTACTTACGTAGTGCTGTTTTGGTTTGAAATCCTTAGTCCACCCGGTTCCGTCCTTGGGTTTGTGCAAGAGCTTGTAATTTTTGGTAGGACTGAAAGGTTTCGGACCGTGCCTTATCTTATTCTCGTTCTACAAACACACAAAAAATAACTTAAATGTATATAAATCAAATAACATATTTTCTAACATTTTATCATTTATATAAAACATTAAAAACAAGGAGGTTGAAGTAATTTACCAAATGTTTAACTATCGATTTGCTTCCATGCAAACTGTGGTATTGAACTTTAGACCGAATTTTTGCATTTTGCTCACAACGCTTTTGGTATTCTTCGTTAAGCATCATATCAACAAAAGGATTCCAGAGTTCGGCTTCAACGTTCAGTGGTGGGTGGGAACAAACAAAATCAATATCATTAGGATATTGGCTTCAGATGTTTTTGAAATAACCTTGTTGTTCACTTTTTATGTTTTTCCATCTATCCCCCGCTATCTTGTTAACAGCAGCTCGGACTAGATGTTCTCTATCCGATTCTAGCCAAGGTTCATGATGTGGTAGCGTGGGGGTATGTGATAGTACTATATTTTACTACGAAATACGTTACAAATTACACAAGTTTTAATTATTTACAGATGGGATATACCTAAACCTTGCTACAACACTATAGGCAGTGTACCTAATCGTAGAGTAGTATAGTTTTTAGTAAGTCCGGTTCGTTCCATAGGGAGCGGGCTTATTGCACACTATATTTTTAAACAACTATATTTGTACAAAATATATATAATTATATATAATAATATATAAAAGGGGGTTTACCGTTTAATGACCGGTTTGTCGATTTATATTTTAAGCGAAGCGTATAGTAAATGACGATATTTAAATAACAATATAAAATAAATAACAATAATTAAAATGACAATAAATAAAAGTACGAGGAAAAATGAAATAAAATATATTATGCTTATTTAAGCTTCCATAACCATGATGTTTGACGTTTTGATTATTTATTACCCTGGGTTAATTGTCCTTTGTCCTGGATTATTTGATAAGTCCATCTGGTTTTTGTCCATAACGGTCCATCAGTCATAAATATAAAGTGCGAGTGTCCTCGTCAAATTATCCTTATGTCCGAAGTCAAATATTCCAACTAATTGGGGACTTAAACTGTAACAAGATTTTAATACTTTGTTTAATAATTACACCAGGTTATCGACTGCGTGTAACCCAAGGTTTTAATACTTTGTTATCAATTATGCCAAGTGTCCTTGTACATAATTTCACCCCTGTTTTAATAATTCTAGTGACTATTAATCCATTCCTGTATCCGGTTAAATGAACTATTATTCGTACATATAAATACCCCGCTCATCGTGTCCGATCGAGTGTATATGCTTATTTATAGGGACGTCCAATTGTAAATCTTTATATTAAAATTAACAAACTATCATTTAGTTAAACAAATATAAAGCTCATTAATAGCCCATAGTCTAATTTCCACAAGTGTCGTTCTTTTGTCCAAACCCCAATTATGGTACAAAGCCCAATTACCCAATTTTAGTATTTTAGCCCAACATCATGATTACTTCGGTTCAAATAAGCATAATAACAACTTAGTTACGAGACATTAATTTAAAAAGGAGAACATAGCTTACATTGATTATTTATCGCGTAGTGGTACACGGACAGAGCTCCGACTTTAAAACCCGTAAAAATAACTTTTACATAACCCAAACTAATTTAATATAAAACTAACCTATACTATATATATATATATATATATATATATATATATATATATATATATATATATATATATATATATATATATATATATATTATATATATTTATTTATTTATTACAGAGTATTATTATTATTATTATTTTTATGTATATAAACTCGGCAGAATGCATGGCCTTTTATAGGCATTTCTGATTTTTGTAGCTCCGCGAGTCGTGGAGTTTTAAGCCTTCAAACTCCGCGAGTCGTGGAGTTTGATTTTCCAGCTCACAATTTTTTGGATCTTAGCTTGTCGACGTAATTACATAATAATATAATATATAAATAATTTTAAGAATTATTTAAATATTATATTTTATTTATGTGCATAGTTGACTTGTAATTTTTGCACCGTTGCGTCGTGCGTTGAGAGTTGACTCATGTCCCGGTTCCGGATTTTCGAACGTCCTTGCGTACAATTTAATATTTTGTACTTTGCATTTTGTAACTTGTACTCTTGTCATTTTTAGACGTTTTTCATCAATAAATTGAACCTTTTGAATTGTATCTTGTACATTTGAGCTTTTTGGACGTTTGTGTCTTCAAATCTTCGTTTTCGCCTTTTGTCTTCGCACTTATTTATTTAAACAATTACAATGAAAATATAATACAATTACATATGAAAACCTATTATTTAGGAGGGATATTGCTATGAAATATATGTTCCTTTTTAGCCTTATCAGTTCAATTTTAAAGAAATTCTACGATATAAAGTAATACATATATTAGAAGATTGTATATAAGAAACGCATATATATGTATGTATATATATATATATATATATATATATATATATATATATATATATATATATATATATATATACACACACATATACATATATGTATATATCTATCTTATTAACAAGTTGTTTAAATATCAATTGCAGATTCAAAAGCAATTTCAATTAACGTTAATCATAATTCAGTTGATCATAACTTTTAATTCGTTCACCGAAATTACGCGGTTTCTAAATGAAAAGTTATTGATTTTTCGCCAGCTTTCCAACGACATGCATATCATATACCTTTTATCAGTAATATATGTATTTAATTCGTGATTCATCATAAACTATCTAATGACGAAATTTAGCATAAAATCATGCATAAACATATATACTCGAGCACTAGACATGTATACACTATTAATATATAAAAGATAAGATATGAATGCTCACGTATCAATATTGTGATTCAATATTGTAGGAAAGTACGTAGACGCAACAGAGATGATAAACACTAGGTTTGACTTGCGAATATTATCCTCGAACATTACCCATAACCTCCATAGCTATAACCCATAATTTCCTTAGCTCTATCCCGCTCGAAAACCCATTTTGAAAGTGACACGCTCATAACCTCGTCGTAGTATTTTATGTATAATACTAATTAATAATACTAATAATAATAAGATTAATAATAATATTAATCTTAATAATAATAATAATAATAATAATAATAATAATAATATTATTATTATTATTAATATAAATAATAATATAAATATAAATAATAGAGAGATCAGTGTTGTATATGTGTGTGTAAACGAACAGAAATCGACTGGAATTTATAGATGTCTCATGTCCGGCCTTCCCATGCGATCGCATGGGTTCACAGGCCTACAGCCATGCGATCGCATGGCCTCTAAATCCAGCTCACATTGTTTTTGTCCTAAAGCTTGTCGACATATTTTTATATTAATATATAATTTATATAATTAATTATATATTATATTAAATTCACGTGCATAGTTGACTTGTAATTTTCGTCCCGATAAGTCGTATGTCGTCACTCGACTTATGTCCCGGTTCCGGTTTTTCGAACGTCCTTTCGTATACTGAGAAAACTTGTACTTTACGTTTTGTGAATCGTACCTTTGTCAAAATATAGTCTTAAATTATCCATAAACTATACCACTCGAGATATAACTTATACATTTGAGTGTTTTGGTCATTTACTTCTATAATTCATCATCTCGCTATTTGTTAATATATATATATATATAATATATACATTTTCATTTTGAAATAGTGTTTTACTGTAGCAAAGTTACTATAGCAAAGTTTTTTACTGTAGCAAATAGTGATTTTCGAAAACAATGTAGCAATTCAAAAATACTGTAGCAAATTAGTATTTTACTTGTTCATCTTAAACGTTTTAGTTCACTTATCTAAATATCAATCGAATCAACAAACGAATGTTACTATCGTTTACTAAATAACTTGAAATTATATATATGTATATATCTTTATTTAATATACATAAATCAATTTTTAAATACACATTGCAAGTTATTTATAATTAATTTTAATAATTAATATTCCAACTTATTGTATATATGTATATATATATATATATATATATATATATATATATATACAAATAGATGTTCGTGAATCATCGGTCAATAGTCAAAGGTTAACTGAATATATAACATTAGTTCAAAAATTTTTGAGAATCAATATTACAGACTTTGCTTATCGTGTCGGAAATATTAAATCATTTAAAGATAAAGTTTAAATTTGGTCAAAAATTTTCGGGTTGTCACAAAAAGGTTGGTGAGTTCATAAGTTTATCATAAACAATAAAATTCATCATTTTAATAGACCACAAGAATTAAATACAGTACACCTATCTCGTGTACGAAACCATTTTTCATAATGCTTGGCAGAGTAGGATCGTATCCTTTTCTCCCCCGTAGGTTGCCTCGCGATTTTTAATAACCGTACACATATCTCGTGCACAAAAATAACATACACTTAACCTGTGTATAAAATCATTCTCTCGATACATAACATTCACTTTGCTTTCATTTCTTGGCTTGGTAACCGACCTTAACATATAATGCGCATCAATAATGTGACGACCCAGAAATTTCCGACCAAATTTAAACTTAATCTTATAATGATTTCGGAATGATAAGCAAAGTCTGTGACACTTAGTTTCCAAATTTTTGAATTGTTTACATGGATTCACTTAACCATTGACTACTCTCGATGATTCACGAACTATTGTCTGTAAATAAATATATAAATATTAATATAAGAGTATATGTATAAAACTTTACATAAATAAAAAAAAAATACATATTTACTAATTAGGATTAGAAATGTAAAATTTATGAACAGAATAATTAGGTACAATTAAAATGATTATATACATAGAAACATGTATATGATATTATTATGAGACTATATGTGTATATATATATATATATATATATATATATATATATATATATATATATATATATATATATATATATATATATATATATATATATATGACTCGTATTAAAAATTAGTACTATATGGCAATATATATATAATATATAAATATTCAATATATAGTAAATGTTGTCATAGGATATAGAATATAATTAATCAATTGTATTATATCAAAGTACAAGTTTGAATATAATCGTTATATTATCATTATTATTATTAATATTATTACTTGTATTATTAATATTAATTTTATATATATATATATATATATATATATAAACTATATATATATACAAAATTTGATATATATAAGTTAGTATATTATTAATATTATTATTATTATCATTTATAATGTTTTCATTTTCACTAATATCATTATTATTATGAATTATTATTATTAAAAGTTATCATTATTATTACTATAAATTATTAACTATTATTGTAATTATTATTAGAAAATATATTATTATTATTAGTATAAATACATGATCACTAATTATCACTATTAATAATATAATAATTATTATTACTAGAATATTACTAATTATCAATATTTATTATGTAAATTATAATTCAAGGAATAAGCGTACTGTAGTGACCCGAAAATTTTTGACTAATTTTAAATCAAACTCTCGATACGATATTGTATTTTCAACAAGATAAGCAAAGTCTGTTAGGTTGGATCTCAAAAAAATTTTTTTTTGAACTGTTTCGTATATTTTCATGACCTTCGACCATTCCCGACGATTCACGAACAACTATTTGTAAATAGTTACATATATATTTAAATATATATATATATATATATAGTAATATATATAAAAAATATATATATATAAATATTACTTGAAATCATATAATATTATATTTAGTTGTTAAAAGAATATAATTAACATATTTATTTACTTAAACTTGTTAATTAAGATTTGATATATATATATATATATGTATATATATATATATATGTATATATATATATATATATATATATATATATATATATATATATATATATATAGAATGTGTATATTGAAAATGAATTATTTCGAGCCTAATCAGTAAACGTCAGTAACACTCGGTTGACGTTTCGTTAGTTTTAATATAGATATATTACATGTTTATGAAGGACTAAAATAAAAGTTGAACTGTAAATCGATTACGAAGATGTTAGATTTGTTAAAAATATTTTTAACTTTAATATTAGTACTCCGTACATATAAATTGGAACAGAAAATAAATAATTATCAAACCTTTTTGACCAGGTTTCAAACAGTTAATGAGTGAAATAATTAAATACATTTAATCTAAAAATTTGGGATTTTTCTGAATTAAAATTATCCGTAACTGTTTAGCAAGGGACACGATGTAATAGTACGGGAATTAGTGTCGGTAGGATTAATATTGGGTGCACGTTTTTATTCTCCTTTTATTAAATATAATAATTATTATATTAATTATATTAATTATAAATTACTTTATATGTATATAGGAATATATGTATAAGTGTTAGAGAATTGATCAACCACAATTAACTCTCAACTTTCTTGAACAAAACCCATCACTCGCCACATCTTTTCCTTCCACCTCCCTGCACCACCGTCATACCACCTCCGTGAACCACCATGCCTATCACTCTCTCTCTACTCTCATCTCTCTCTCTCTCCTTTCTTTCTTTTCTTCTTAACCGTGAGTCACTGCTACCGCTGTAGATGCATCTCCATTTCAGTTTCGAAGGACAAGAACCACCCTAACCATGGTCACCACCCTAGATAACCCAACAACCACCATTTTCCTTGCGATTACTTTCTTTTTCTGTTTCCTTTCGCCACCTTGCACCATCCTTGAACCACCACTTTCACGATCATCTTGGAAACCCATCACCATCAAAGACCACCACACGCCTCCCTACAAACCACCATAAACCGCTGTTGTTGCCACCCATTGCAGTCACCCTACCCACTTCGGGTGTTGCTACTAAATTTATGTTTTTTTTTCTATCGCGAACCAACATCACCACCATCCCTACTGCTACGAATATTTTTTTTGTTTATGATCTTCAAACTATAATATTGATTACGATCACGTGATGATTAGATTATAATACATAGGCACTGAAGTTGTTGTCACGTTTGAAGAGTTGCTGAACGAAAAAAAAAAAAGAAATAAACAAACAATCATATGCACGTTGACAAAGTTTTATGTTATTTCTCATTTGCCCAGCCTTGTTATGTTGACGATGATGATTATAGTAGATGATGGTGATGATATAGGTTATGTGATGAAGACGATGAATAGTTATGGGTTTTGTATTTTGAGGGAAAAAAAAAGATGAAACATAAATTAAGGGTTAAATAACTATTAGATTCATATATTTACAGAAAGACAATGATAGAGGGACGGTTCAGGGTGTTTGCGAACGAGCGGGAGGTTGCAGGTTCAAGACCTGACTGTGGCATTTCTTTTTAGAAAAAGAAGAAGAAATTAGGAAAAACAGAAAAATAGGTGTTATATATTGTTAGAACGGGTATTAAATAGAAAAGAAACAAATGGAGCGACGGTCAAGGGAGTGTTCAAGTAGATGAGAGGTCTTGGGTTCGAGTCCTGGCAAGGGCGTTCTTTTTTTTGGGAGCATATTCTATTGAGGTAGTATTTTCATTGATATTTCTATTATTATTATTATTATTATTATTATTATTATTATTATTATTATTATTATTATTATTATTATTATTATTATTATTATTATTATTATTATTATGATATAAAAGAAATTATAAATTAAGAAGTATTAAAGATGAAAGTAATATGGCTATGATTACGATTAATGACATAATTAAGACATTAAGTATTAAGAATGATGTTATTATTATATAGACATGATAAAAAGGAATGTTACAAGTTATAATCATAAAATTTAGTCAAGTATTATTTTTATTATTATTAACATTATTATTATTAATACAAATAATGACTAACGCTATTAACAAAATTATTATTTTCAATACCAGTACTAAATATAATTATTATTATTAATATTATTATTTTAGTATTATTATAATTATAAATTTTTACAAACAAAAGAATTATATAAAAACGTAGTTATTACATAGCAACTATATTAGTATTTTAATAATTATTTATTTAAAGTATATAAAATAAATATAGATAATTAAGTTATTAATGAAACATATATTTTACTAAAATAACAATTAATAAGAATATATAAAGTTGCTCGATTACCGTTATATGTGTTAATATATATACTTGATATAGGTTCGTGAATCTGAGGCCAACCCTGCATTTTGCAGTTTCGTCGCATGAATATTTTTACTACAAAATATCGTATAGTGAGTTCATTTGATTTCCTTTTACTCTTTACATTTTTGGGACTGAGAATACATGCGATGTTTTTTTTACAACTGCTTTATTAAATGCTTTTGAAATATATTTTGAACTGCGAATACATGAAATGATTTTATAAATGTTTGACGAGATAGACACAAGCAAAACATTCCTCGAATGAATTATGTGGATGTGATAATTGCCACCATTGAATTATGTGGACATGATAATTGCCACCATTAAATTATGTGGACATGATAATTGCCACCATTGAATTATGTGGACATGATAATTGCCACCATTGAATTATGTGGACATGATAATTGCCACCAAGTTATGTGAATGTTATGTATCGAGAGAATGATTTTTATACACAGGTTATGTGTAGTATATTTTGTACACGAGATATGTGTACAGTTACTAAGATTTATGAAAAAGGATTTCGTACACGAGAAAGGTGTACTGTATTTAAAAGATATCGCATGTACATTACAGGTGGGTATAGGATTCGGGCCCATTTGTACCATGCAGCATTAAATTTTGTGGTCTATCAAAATGATGAATTTTATTATTTTATGATAAACTTATGAACTCACCAACCTTTTGATTGACACTTGAAAGCATGTTTATTCTCAGGTATGAAAGAAATCTTCTGCTGTGCAATTGCTCATTTTTGAGACATTAATTGGAGTCGATCATCGCAATGGAACCAGATGTGGTGACTTCGTCCAGATGGATTAGGACGGGTCATCACAGTTGGTATCAGAGCGGTGGTCTTAGTGAACCAGGTCTTGCATTAGTATGTCTAACTGATAGTTGTTAGGATGCATTAGTGAGTCTGGACTTCGACCGTGTCTGCATGTCAAAAGTTTTGCTTATCATTTTTGTCGGAAATCATCTGCTTATCATCCTTAGAAAATTACCTGCTTATCATTCTTAGTCTAGACACATCTTACTGCAATGATTGCATGAATAGTGTATAGATGAGATTCGTATCTTAGCTTATCTGCTAATTCATATCTTAGCATATCTGTTACTGTAGACTTTGTCTGACAGCTTCCGTAGATTCCTCCGTAACTTATGGGATTTTAGTATTATATAAGCATATGTAAATTATGTATTGCAGGGTAATAATCTACATCCTATAATCTATTTCTTATCGAAAAATCCTTCATCTGATCTTATGAGATGAATCCCACAACCAGTTCGAATTCCTCGGATTCCGACAGCTATTCCAACATGGATATTCACCTAAGCTCCGAAAGCGGTGTCACCAGAATGAATCAATTAATCAGCCATCCCCAATTCATCTGATGGGTTCATAGACGACTTAACCGATGAAGATGCGAAGAAGGCGATCCCTTCCACCAACCGAATTCACCTCTTGGTGAAGAACCCGAAGCACTTACCGGCGAACCTATCCGAAACACCATTTTCAGCCTCATTTCCAGAATAGCTCAACATGATTATATTCTATCCACAATTCTAAACCTTATTCATCATCTCGTGCCGACCGACAATCATCCCGGAGTAATACAAGAAGTCAACAAACTTCGCGCTCGAGTAATCAATTTGGAGAATATGGTGCAAAATGTACCAGCTTCAGCAACATCACCGGCATCAACAGTACCACCAACAACATAAATTTCAACATCACTTGCCCCAATATCTCATTCTGTACCTCGAATATAATCATCGTACTACGTATCGTTATATCTATTTTATTTTCGTTCAACATGGCGATTATGTAATCTCTTATGTTTTAAAGATTATATATTCTTGTTCTAATGGTAAATCAAATGATTTTAATATCATATTGACTCATTAAATCCATGATTACATCTGAAGGAAATATATATGTATATATGTTTTCATAAAGATTGTAATTAAAAATTCTTTCGTACAAAACTGTTAATGATGAAAATATTTTAACGGGTAGGTAATACCCAAAGAATATTTAGATTTCACATTAATAAGTTACATTGTACATTCTTCGAATCTGATTCAACACTCATTTACTATACTACTTACATCCACAAAATATACGAATCTGTTCACCACAGAATAACCATTTTCATTCAATTTCATATTTGGATTTTAACCTATCAGAATCCAACAAGTGGCATAATGAAGAAAACATTGGACAAAAATAAAAATTTGTTAGAAACAAACAAATTAACCATGAGAAAATTTTGTTAAGAATCCACGCTAACAAAATCCTAGCTAACTGTTCCTAGCTAACTAATTACATTTTATTTATCGCAATTTATTTATCGCAATTTATTTATCGCAATTTTAATTCTCGCAATTTTATTTATCGTCATTTAATTTCTGTTATTTATTTTATGCGCTTTAAATATCGGGACACATATACAAGGTTTTGACATATCATATCGACGCATCTATATATATTATTTGGAATAACCATAGACACTCTATATGCAGTAATGCTGGAGTTAGCTATACAGGGTTGAGGTTGATTCTACAATAATATATATAGTTTGAGTTGTGATCGAGTCTGAGATGAATACGGGTCACGATACGTATTAATTAATTCGAATATTATATATTAAACTATATATGAATTATTGAATTGTTAACTGTGGACTATCAACTGTGGACTACCAACATTGGACAATTAAAATGAATTAAAATATTGACTATAACATATGAAACTAAACAATTCTTCAAGTTTGCCACTTGATTTCATCTTAAACTTCATTTGTATCTTGACGATTACAATTTGCGATCAAACCTTTTATGATTTTTGAAAACACCTCAATCGAGAGGATAAACCAACCGCACTTCATCTATCGAAGAAAAGATTGATGCATATAGTTATGCACCTGAACACACTCGGAATTTGAGTAAACGTTTAACACGTATCTGTACTAGCTCTTTAGACATTGCTATTACCGAAAATAACTTTGCAATTTCTTTTCAAATTAGCCAATTTTGTCACAGCTCCAACAAGACAACTTCGACTTTTCAGTCAGACTAGCCTTATTATAACCTCGATATATACGTTGTCACTTCGTCATCGTTACCGAAGAACCGTGTATATATCACCACATTAGCAGTAAACTTACCAGCAACTTCATTACTCATTGGCTTAAGTATCTTTGAAGAACCATTATATTTGTTCATTAAAACCTTATCATATATTCGTTTGCATCTTGTAACGAGTATTGCCATACTAATTATCGGGAATCAGAAATCAGTATTTTGAATCTCACAACAATTCTACAACAACAGTTATAGGTATACATATAACCTTTATCTCTTAGAATTATGACCTTCCATTCTGAAATTTTGAAAAGCACCCAGTCCACGAATCAATACTCGGATTGTTGAAAAAGCTGAATGAAGCAGTAAAAACTGTAAACGATCTTAACAGCCAGAAGCTTGATAATAAAGAATAGTATGTTGGAAAAGCTCAGAAAAGTTGGAACTGGGAAACGGATTGAGCTAACCACGAAGGATACCAAGAACAAATACAAGGACCATACCCTATATTCAAAGAATCCAGGTAATTCTGGATCCGTTGAAATCTTTAGAGAATATCTTGCTCCGAAGTCATGTTAAAATCTTGCGGAAAATTTTTCTTCATCAACCTTCGAACTTGGAAATTCCAAAATATCATCATAAATATCTTCGATATTTCTGAAGATATTTTCATAAATATTCTCGTCCGAAATTATTTATCTCTTCGTGCTATATATATTACATCATAAAGGAAACTACTTTAGTTTCTAAATTTCTTTAAAAATTTGAGTTTGAATTATGAATGATTTTGAAGTAGTGTTGGAAATTGATGCGTGAGTTAGTATAATATAATGATACTTGATCAACGTGATTATATTACAGTAAGTCATGCTGAGTTTCTAATGAAACGTGATGATTCACAGACCATAACGTCATCATGTGCCATGTTACACGACTCGTACATTCTACCTAATCTCCAAACGTATCAAGAACATATTTTCTTGATAGTTCTATCTTTTATCTTGAATTTTGATAATTTATTCAACCAAGATCGTGCTATTATAATTTCACTCTTAGAACATTAGTCATGTTCATTCAAAACTCCATACTTACAAAATACTGGACCATTATTCGCTTGATATAAAGTCGGAAAGAGAAAACAAAAGTATGGAACTTCAAAATATAAAGGAAACGAAGAGGGTGGATTTATAGAGAAACATCCGATAGAGCAATCGACATAGATTATTGCATTTAATCAAAGGAGATCTTAATTTCCTTATTCGCCAAAGAATCAAATCTTTTAGATTTCGAAGATTTTCTTTAAATCCCTTGAATTCCGGAATTTAACCAAGACAACGTCAAAAGTTAAAACAAAATTTTATTTATTCATTTCACTCTTTTGTGATAGCTTCACTCGTGCTCGTCAAATAATCAAATTTATCTATATTACTCAATGATGATAAAACTCTACTTATCAACTCATATTTGTCATGAAGGCATTCTTATTGTTAACCATGACAACCACATTCAAATTTCGGGACGAAATTTCTTTAACGGGAAGGTACTGTAGTGACCCGAAAAATTTCGACTAATTTTAAATAGAACTCTCGATACGATATTGTATTTTCAACAAGATAAGCAAAGTCTGTTAGGTTGGATCTAAAATTTTTTTTTTTTAACTGTTTCGTATATTTTCTTGACCTTCGACCATTCCCGACGATTCACGAACAATTATTTGTAAATAGTTACATATATATTTAAATATATATATATAATAATATATATAAAAATATATATATATATATATATATATATATATATATATATATATAAATATTACTTGTAATCATATAATATTATATTTAGTTGTAAAAGAATATAATTAACATATTTATTTACTTAAACTTGTTAATTAAGATTTGATATATATATAGAATGTGTATATTGAAAATGAATGATTTCGAGCCTAATTAGTAAACGTCAGTAACACTCGGTTGACATTTCGTTAGTTTTAATATAGATATATTACATGTTCATGAAGGACTAAAATAAAAGTTGAACTGTAAATCGATTACGAAGATGTTAGATTTGTTAAAAATATTTTTAACTTTTTAAGTTTAAATATTAGTACTCCGTACATATAAATTGGAACAGAAAATAAATAATTATCGAACCTTTTTGACCAGGTTTCAAACAGTTAATGAGTGAAATAATTAAATATATTTAATCTAAAAATTTGGGATTTTTCTGAATTAAAATTATCCGTAACTGTTTAGCAAGGGATACGATGTAATAGTCCGGGAATTAGTGTCGCTAGGATTAATATTGGGTGCACGTTTTTATTCTCCTTTTATTAAATATAATAATTATTATATTAATTATAAATTACTTTATATGTATATAGGAATATATGTATAAGTGTTAGAGAATTGATCAACCACAATTAATTCTCAACTTCCTTGAACAAAACCCATCATTCGCCACATCTTCTCCTTCCACCTCCCTGCACCACCGTCATACCACCTCCGTGAACCACCATGCCTATCACTCTCTCTCTACTCTCATCTCTCTCTCTCTCCTTTCTTTCTTTTCTTCTTAACCGTGAGTCACTGCTACCACTGTAGATGCATCTTCATTTCTGTTTCGAAGGACAAGAACCACCCTAACCATGGTCACCACCCTAGATAACCCAACAACCACCATTTTCCTTGCGATTACTTTCTTTTTCTGTTTCCTTTCGCCACCTTGCACCATCCTTGAACCACCACTTTCACGATCATCTTGGAAACCCATCATCATCGAAGACCACCACACGCCTCCCTACAAACCACCATAAACTGCTGTTGTTGCCACCCATTGCAGTCACCCTACCCACTTCGGGTGTTGCTACTAAATTTATGTTTTTTTTCTATCGCGAACCAACATCACCACCATCCCTACTGCTACGAATATTTTTTTTGTTTATGATCTTCAAACTATAATATTGATTACGATCACGTGATGATTAGATTATAATACATAGGCACTGAAGTTGTTGTCACATTTGAAGAGTTGCTGAACGAAAAAAAAAAGAAACAAACAATCATATGCACGTTGACAAAGTTTTATGTTATTTCTCATTTGCCCAGCCTTGTTATGTTGACGATGATGATTATAGTAGATGATGGTGATGATATAGGTTATGTGATGAAGACGATGAATAGTTATGGGTTTTGTATTTTGAGGGAAAAAAAAGATGAAACATAAATTAAGGGTTAAAAAACTATTAGATTTATATATTTACAGAAAGACAATGATAGAGGGACGGTTCAGGATGTTTGCGAATGAGCGGGAGGTTGCAGGTTCAAGACCTGACTGTGGCATTTCTTTTTAGAAAAAGAAGAATAAATTAGGAAAAACAGAAAATAGGTGTTATATATTGTTAGAACGGGTATTAAATAGAAAAGAAACAAATGGAGCGACGATCAAGGGAGTGTTTGTGATGACCCGGGAATTTCCGATCAAATTTAAACTTAATCTTTATATGTTCCAGCATGATAAGCAAAGTTTGTAAAGTTGAGTCTCGAGAAATGTTGAATTGTTTTTATGAATTCAATTTACCTTTTGACTATTCCCGACGATTCATGAACAATTGTGTGTAAATAAATATGTAATTACATACGAGTATATATATATATATATATATATATATATATATATATATATATATATATATATATTATATATAAATTCTATACATAAGAAATATTCAATATAAATAGTAAATAAATACTAAAGATTCACTATATTATAACATTGGTAAATATGATATAACTAATAAATTGTAACATATTAAATTTAATTATAACTGCTATATTAACATTGTTATCATTATTTTCATTATTATTAATAATATTAGACATTAACATTAATATTGGTATCATTAATATATATACATATGAAATTAGATAAGTATGAATTGTTAAATTATTATTGTCTATATTATTACTTGCAGTAAAATTAATATTGTTAGTACTATTAATAATATTAATATTTTTATTATTATTAAAATCAATGTGGGATATATTATTAATATCAATTGATATTATATAAATACGAAAGCTATTATATATAAATTTGTATAGTATTATTAATATTATTGTTGTTGTTATTACTAATAATACTAGTATCATTATAATTATTGTTATTAACAATATTATTGTTATCCATTTTATAGACAATATTATCAATATCATTAGTAATATTATATTTACAATTAAATTATTATAATTTTGTATTATCATTATTTATAATATTAATAGGGTTATTATTATAGTTATATTTATTAATAACATTGATTATAAACTATAAATATGTTAAATATGAATACATAAATAAAAGAAGTATAAAATTACGGATATAAACTCAGGTATATATTATGCTGTATAAACAGATATATATTAAGAATCAAAATTAATATTATAAATATTATAAATATAATGAAGATAATTATTATTAGTATTATTAATATTAATATAGTTATTTATTTAAAAATACTAATTATATACAAAATATAGATACATATATATATATATATATATATATATATCACGGTCCAGTTTTACATATCAAAATAACTATATCTGATTGATTACTAGTACAAATCAATTACAATAAAAACAAATCTTGTTATCCATCACAATCAATTTGTGTTTTTTTTTCTTTTCGAACTTTTGTTTCTTTCTGATTAATGTCGACCTTCTTCCAGCTTATATTATCACATGATTACTTGAGATTAGGAAAACAGAAATCCATTCTTTTATTTCTCTAGTATCATCAATTATCAATTACGTTAAATTTTTTTTTTAAAAACGCATTAGAACAGCTCAACCTCTGTTCGCGTTTAAATTTCTGAAAAATTCCAATTCGATGTTAATTGAAAAATGTGTAAATGTAGATGTGTTAAGATTATTTAACTCAAAGTGTCTGCAAAGTTTCAAACTCAAAAACCTTCTATCGATTCCTAATTTGTGAGTCAAAGTTTATTATCCAAAAGTCAAAGATTTTGTTCAAAAGGAAATTCGAATTCGTGTTTGTGATTCCAGGTAAATTGTTGATTCCAATAGTTTTCATACATGGTTTACAAACTATTTTATATTATAACTATAATCTATTACTTACTCTAATTCAAAAATGGATTTTTTTATTTTATTTATGAACCGTGAGCTGCTATGCAGCGTTTTTATTATTATTTTTTTTATTTTTGGTTTCAAATAACTCAGGGACATATATAGATCGTTATATGTTGTTGGAAAATCCTAAACTTGTTTTGTAATTCGTTGATAATTTGTTTTAGAGCCATGGTCGTTTGTTGTGATCTTGATGGGGAAAATGGGATTAAACAGAAACGATTTATATAAATTTTAGGATAGTATAAATTCAGATAATCAAGCACAGCCGAGTGGTTAGGGGTGTTGTCGGGGAACGGAAGGTCATGGGTTCAAGTCCCGCTTGGTGCGTCATGGTGCAATTCTTTTTAAGGTTGGTTCCTAAGGTAGTTTTTAAATATCAAACATTATTATTTTTATTTTTATTTTCATTATTATTATTATTATTGAAATTGTTATTATTACTGTTATTGTTATATTTATTAGTTATTAGTATTATTAGATTAACATTAATAATATGATTTATATTTAGGTAACATCATTAAATATTATAAGTGTTACTAATATTAGTATTAGTAATATTGATAAAAGTATTATTATGATTAGGATATTAACAATTATTATCAATAAGTATCAGAATTATTATTATTATTAAGTATTACGACTAATAGTTATTACTGATATTATTACTAATGTATGTATTAGTTACCATTTATTATCATTATTACAACCTTAGTTACAATTATAATAATTATTATTATTATTATTATTATTATTATTATTATTATTATTATTATTATTATTATTATTATTATTATTATTATTATTATTATTGTTATTACTAATATTATTATCAAAATAAGTATTAATATTAAGTAATATGATTATCATTATGAGATTTCTATTACTATTATTATTATAAGTATCAGTATTAACAAAATCATTATTAGTATTATTATTAGTAAAATTATTATAGTTATTATTAGTAAATCGTTATTATTATCGAAAATATCTTTTAAACAGGTAAATATTTTGTACCTAAAATATACTTGTTACATATACTATAGTTATATTAAAATTTCACATAACTATATATATCAAACATATTAATATTGATTATATAAATACCTACGAACAACAAACTATTAATTTTTAAATGTAACATTAAACAAGTATGTATATATAAAAATAACTATATAAATAATAACCAATTGAATATAAACACCAATTAAATATATAATATATAAATTAAGATATAATCAATTATTCGATTACGATTATACGTTTTAATATATACATACCAATGATATAGGTTCGTGAATCCGAGGCCAACCCTGCATTGTTCAATATCGTCATATGTATTTTTACTACAAAATACAGTATGGTGAGTTTCATTAATCCCTTTTTAAATGCTTTTGCAATATATGTTTTTGGGACTAAGAATACATGCGCTGTTTTTATAACTGTTTTACGAAATAGACACAAGTACGTGAAACTACATTCTATGGTTGAATTATCGAAATCGAATATGCCCCCTTTTATTAAGTCTGGTAATCTAAGAATTAGGGAACAGAAACCCTAATTGACGCGAATCCTAAAGATAGATCTATCGGGCCCAACAAGCCCCATCCAAAGTACCAGATGCTTTAGTACTTCGAAATTTATATCATGTCCGAAGGAGGATCCCGGAATGATGGGGATATCCTTATATGCATATTGTTAATGTCGGTTACCAGGTGTTCAATCCATATGAATGATATTTTTGTCTCTATGCATGGGACATATGTTTATGAGAAATGGAAATATGAAATCTTGTGGTCTATTATAATTATGAAATGATTATTTATGATACACTAATGAACTCACCAACCTTTTGGTTGACACTTGAAAGCATGTTTATTCTCAGGTATGAGAGAAATCTTCCGCTGTGCATTTGCTTATTTTAAGGATATTACTTGGAGTCATTCATGATATATTTCAAAAGACGTTGCATTCGAGTCATCGATTTCATCAAGATTATTATTAAGATAATTATAGTTAGATATATTATGAAATGGTATGCATGCCGTCAACTTTCAATGTAATGAAAGATTGTCTTTTCAAAAACGAATGCAATGTTTGTAAAATGTATCATATAGAGGTCAAGTACCTCGCGATGTAATCAACTGTTGTGAATCATTTATAATCGATATGGACTTCGTCCAGATGGATTAGGACGGGTCCTTTCAGTTAGTATCAGAGCGGTGGTCTTAGTGAACCAGGTCTACATTAGTGTGTCTAACTGATAAGTCGTTAGGATACATTAGTGAGTCTGGACTTCGTCCGTGTCTGCATGTCAAAAGTTTTGCTTATCATTTCGTGTCGAAAATCATCCGCTTATCATCCTTAGGAAATTACTTGCTTATCATTCTTAATCTAGACATATCTTACTGCTTGGATTGCATAATTAGTGTATAGACAAAAATTCATATCTTAGCGTATCTCCTAATTCATATCTTAGCGTATCAGTTACTGTAAACTTTGCCTTACATATTCTGTAAATTCCTCCGTAACTTATGGGATTTTAGTATTATATATGCATATGTAAATTATGTATTGCAGGGTACTAATCTACATCCTATAATCTATTTCTTGTCGAAAATCCTTCATCTGATCGTACGAGATGAATCCCTCAACCAATTCGAATTCCTTGGTTTCCGACAGCTATTCCGATATGGAGTTTCAACTAAGCTCTGAAAGCAGAGTCGCCAGAATGAATCAACCAATTCATTTGATGGGTTCGTAGTCTACTTAATCATTGGAGACAAGAAGAAGGTGATCTTTTCCGTCAACCGAATTTACCTCTTGGCGAAGAACCTGAAACACTTACCGGCGAACCTATTCGAAACACCATTTTCAGCCTCATTTCCAGAGTATCTCGAAACGATTATATTCTAACCATAATTCTAAACCTTATTCATCCACTCATTCTGACCGACAATCATCCCGGAACCATAGAAGAAGTCAACGAGCTTCGCGCTCGAGTAACCAATTTGGAAAATGTAGTGCAAAATGTACCAGCTTCAGCAACATCATCGGCACCAACAGTACCATCAGTAACAGCACCAGTACCATCAACAATCCATGCCTTGACATCTCATTCTGTACCTCGAGTATAATCATCGTTCTACGTATCGTTCTACATCGATTATCTTCGTTCTTCATGACGATTAAGTAATCTCTAAATGTTTTAGAGATTATGTATTCTAGTTCTAACGGTAAACCAAATGAGTTTAATATCATATTAACTCAAAGAATCCATGATTACATCTGAAGAAAATATATACGTATATATGTTTTCATAAAGATTGTAATTAAAAATTCTTTCGTACAAAGTGTTAATTGTGAAAATATTTTAACGGGTAGGTGATACCCGAGGAATATTTAGATTTCACATTAATAAATTACATTATACATTCTTCGAAGCTGATTCAAAAGTCGTTTACTATCCTACTTACATCCACCGATATACAAATCCGTTCACCACCGAATAACCATATTCATCCAATTTCATATTTGGATTTTGATTTATCAGAATTCAACAAGTGGCATAATGAAGAAAACGTTTGACAAAATAAAACTTGTTAGAAACAAACAAATTAACTATGTGAAATTTTGTTAAGAATCCACGCTAACAAAATCCTAGCTAACTGTTCCTAGCTAACTGTTAATTCCATATTACATTTTAATTATCGCAATTTATTTATCGCAATTTATATTCTCGTAATTTTAATTATCGTCATTTAATTTCTATTATTTACTTTATGCATTTAATTTATCATCATTTAATTTCTGTTATTTATTTTACGCACTTTAAATATCGGGACACGTATACAAGGTTTTGACATATCATATCGACGCATCTATATATATTATTTGGAATCACCATAGACACTCTATATGCAGTAATGATCGAGTTCTCTATACAGGGTTGAGGTTGATTCTATAATAATATATATACTTTGAGTTGTGATCGAGTCTGAGACATGTACACGGGTCACGATACGTATTAATTAATTCGAACATTATATAGTAAACTATGTATGAATTATTGGACTGTTCACTGTGGACTATCGACTGTGGACTGCCAACATTGGACAATTAAAATGAATTAAAATACTGATTATAACATATGAAACTAAACAATTCTTCAAGTTTGCCACTTGATTTCATTCTAAACTTCATTAGTATCTTGACGATTACAATCTGCGTTCAAACCTTTCATGATTCTTGAAAACACCTCAATCGATAGGATGAACCAACTGCACATTTCCTATGGAAGAAAAGATCGATGCATACTATTATGCACCTGAAAACACTCGGAACTTGAGTAAACGTTTAACGCATAGCTGTGCTAATTCCTTTAGCGTTATTATTATCGAAAATAAATTTGCAATCTCTTTCCAAATTAGCCAATTTTGTCACAGTTCCAACAAGTCAACTTCGACTTTTCGTTCGAAACAACCTTATTATAACCTTGATATGTATACGTGCTCTTTTATTGTTACCGGGGAACCTTTCACATTTTACCATATTACCAACATATGTACCAGCAACCTCATTGCTTCTTGGTTTAAATCTCTCTGATAAATCATTATATTTATTCATTGAAACCCTATCATATACCCATCCGCATCTTGTAACGAATACTGCCATACCAATTACCGGAAATCAGCTATCAGTACTTTGAAAACTCACAGCATATCTACATCAACAGTTATATGTATCCATATAACATTTATCTCTTAGAATTATGATCTTTCATTCTGAAAAGTACTCAGTCACAAATCAATACTCTGAATGTTGAAAAAGCTGAATGAAGCAGCAGAAACCATAGACAACCGTAAAACGACCTTAATCATCGAAAGTTTGATGACAAAGAATAGTATGTTGGAAAAGCTCAGAAAAGTTGGAACTGGAAAACGGATTGAGCTAACCACGAAGAAGACCAAGGACAAATACAAGGACCAAACCCTATATTCAAAGGATTCAGGTAATTCTGGATCCGTTGAAATCTTTAGAGAATATCTTGCTCCGAAGTCATGTTAAAATCTTGAGGAAAATCTTTCTCCATCAACCATCGAACTTAGAAATTTCAAAATATCATCATCAATATCTTCGATATTTTTGAGGATATTTTCATAAATATTCTCGTCCAAAATTATATACCTCTTCGTTCTTCCTGGGTATCATTATATTCAATAGAAAATTTAGTACCGAAAAGCAGATTATGCGAAACTATGAAGAAAGCCGTGGACAAATCACAAAGAATAAGTTTGACTTCAAAGAATCTAAATGATTCAATGTCTGCTAAAGTCTTTAGTGAATATCTTGTTCCTTACTCTAAACCCTTGCAGACAATAGTTTCTATCATTCTCTGATCTTAGATATTCTGAGATATTATCGTATCTTTCATTATAAATATCCTCCAGATTTTTGGAGATATTTTTATAACTATTCTTATCTGAAATCATTAATCTTTTCATGTTATCAGTATTACATCATATAGAAACTGCTAGTTTCTATATTCTGTAAACTTTTGAGCTTAAAATATGAATGTTATTGAAATAATGTTGGGAATTGATGCATGAGTTAGTATAATATAATGACACTTGATCAACGTGATTATATTACAGTAAGTCATGCTGAGTTCTAATGGGACATGATGGTTCACAGTAGATCATACCACCATCATGTGTCATGTTACATAACTCTTTCATTCTTTTTGACTTCTGAACATATCAAGAAAGTATATTCTTGATAACTCTATTCTCAATGATTCTGGTAAATTGACGAATCAAATCGTGCTATTACGTTCTTTCTTGATTATAACATTAAATTCATTCGAAACTCCGTACTTACAAATTCTAGACCATTACTCGTTTTAATAGAGATCGAAAGGAGATTAAAAAGACGAAGAGCTCCGAAACATAAAGGAAGATATAAAACTCGACAACAACACTGAAATTACAATAATTAAAAATTAAAAACATCACGGCAATTAAAAATCAAAAGATTACAATCAAACTACTCGTCGTTGTCAATTGTCATCTGCAAAGTAGCGTTCACCTGTCATTTCACCATCCGTGAGGTACTCTGGAGACATCGTTATTTCTCTTTATGCTTCAACTGCTGCTTCAGCTGATTCATCGAGGTAACGATAACCCAACGTCTCTTCATCTTCAAGAACCGCATACAAAGAAATGTGTTTACCGCGATCTTCAATGGTATCTTTTATAAAGTACCATTGATCATCGGTACACAGAAAACTTGCCCTACAATCCGCATCATAATCGTCTTTATAAAAGAACACAGACGTGAATTCACACGGAACTTTTTCCTTCAGAAAGGATAGCAAGTCTTGTAAACCAACATCACGAATGTCAATATCTTCAAACGAAATACTGTCGCCCCACTTATATTATTTCATTTGATTACGGAAATCACCTCCGTAATGAACATTGAATGAAACTATCATTGGGGGAAGTGTTAACATTTTGCAGTTTGGGAGTGTTTGATTTTGATTTTGAGAAAGGTGAAAATATAAAAGAAATATATGTTTGTGTGTATAAAATGAAGTATATGGTTGGTGTTTATATAGTGTAAAAGTGACCGTTGGGATAGCCGTTGAATTTTTTTTTTAACGGCAAAAAAAAAAAATAAAAAAAAAAAAAAATTTTGGGCAAGTTTTTGGGCGAAGGTGGACGATGCCCGTCAGGACCTCCCTCATGATAGTTTCACTCGTGCTCTTCGAATAATCGAATTATTTTATCTGTATTATTCAATATTAATAAAACTCTATTTATCAGCTCATATTCGCCAAGAAAACATATTTATTGTTAGCCATGACGACCTCACTCAAATTTCGGGACGAAATTTCTTTAACGGGTAGGTACTGTGATGACCCGGGAATTTCCGATTAAATTTAAACTTAATCTTTATATGTTCCAGCATGATAAGCAAAGTTTGTAAAGTTGAGTCTCGAGAAATGTTGAATTGTTTTTATGAATTCAATTTATCTTTTGACTATTCCCGACGATTCACGAACAATTGTGTGTAAATAAATATGTAATTACATACGAGTATATATATATATATATATATATATATATATATATATATATATATATATATATATATATATATATATATATATATATATATATTTATGTATAAATTCTATACATAAGAAATATTCAATATAAATAGTAAATAAATACTAAAGATTCACTATATTATAACATTGGTAAATATGATATAACTAATAAATTGTAACATATTAAATTTAATTATAACTGCTATATTAACATTGTTATCATTATTTTCATTATTATTAATAATATTAGACATTAACATTAATATTGGTATCATTAATATATATACATATGAAATTAGATAAGTATGAATTGTTAAATTATTATTGTCTATATTATTACTTGCAGTAAAATTAATATTGTTAGTACTATTAATAATATTAATATTTTTATTATTATTAAAATCAATGTGGGATATATTATTAATATCAATTGATATTATATAAATACGAAAGCTATTATATATAAATTTGTATAGTATTATTAATATTATTGTTGTTGTTATTACTAATAATACTAGTATCATTATAATTATTGTTATTAACAATATTATTGTTATCCATTTTATAGACAATATTATCAATATCATTAGTAATATTATATTTACAATTAAATTATTATAATTTTGTATTATCATTATTTATAATATTAATAGGGTTATTATTATAGTTATATTTATTAATAACATTGATTATAAACTATAAATATGATAAATATGAATACATAAATAAAAGAAGTATACAATTACGGATATAAACTCAGGTATATATTATGCTGTATAAACAGATATATATTAAGAATCAAAATTAATATTATAAATATTATAAATATAATGAAGATAATTATTATTAGTATTATTAATATTAATATAGTTATTTATTTAAAAATACTAATTATATACAAAATATAGATACATATATATATATATCACGGTCCAGTTTTACATATCAAAATAACTATATCTGATTGATTACTAGTACAAATCAATTACAATAAAAACAAATCTTGTTATCCATCACAATCAATTTGTGTTTTTTTTTCTTTTCGAACTTTTGTTTCTTTCTGATTAATGTCGACCTTCTTCCAGCTTATATTATCACATGATTACTTGAGATTAGGAAAACAGAAATCCATTCTTTTATTTCTCTAGTATCATCAATTATCAATTACGTTAAATTTTTTTTTTTAAAAACGCATTAGAACAGCTCAACCTCTGTTCGCGTTTAAATTTCTGAAAAATTCCAATTCGATGTTAATTGAAAAATGTGTAAATGTAGATGTGTTAAGATTATTTAACTCAAAGTGTCTGCAAAGTTTCAAACTCAAAAACCTTCTATCGATTCCTAATTTGTGAGTCAAAGTTTATTATCCAAAAGTCAAAGATTTTGTTCAAAAGGAAATTCGAATTCGTGTTTGTGATTCCAGGTAAATTGTTGATTCCAATAGTTTTCATACATGGTTTACAAACTATTTTATGTTATAACTATAATCTATTACTTACTCTAATTCAAAAATGGATTTTTTTATTTTATTTATGAACCGTGAGCTGCTATGCAGCGTTTTTATTATTATTTTTTTTATTTTTGGTTTCAAATAACTCAGGGACATATATAGATCGTTATATGTTATTGGAAAATCCTAAACTTGTTTTGTAATTCGTTGATTATTTGTTTTAGAGCCATGGTCGTTTGTTGTGATCTTGATGGGGAAAATGGGATTAAACAGAAACGATTTATATAAATTTTAGGATAGTATAAATTCAGATAATCAAGCACAGCCGAGTGGTTAGGGGTGTTGTCGGGGAACGGAAGGTCATGGGTTCAAGTCCCGCTTGGTGCGTCATGGTGCAATTCTTTTTAAAGTTGGTTCCTAAGGTAGTTTTTAAATATCAAACATTATTATTTTTATTTTTATTTTCATTATTATTATTATTATTGAAATTGTTATTATTACTGTTATTGTTATATTTATTAGTTATTAGTATTATTAGATTAACATTAATAATATGATTTATATTTAGGTAGCATCATTAAATATTATAAGTGTTACTAATATTAGTATTAGTAATATTGATAAAAGTATTATTATGATTAGGATATTAACAATTATTATCAATAAGTATCAGAATTATTATTATTATTAAGTATTACGACTAATAGTTATTACTGATATTATTACTAATGTATGTATTAGTTACCATTTATTATCATTATTACAACCTTAGTTACAATTATAATTATTATTATTATTATTATTATTATAATTATTATTATTATTATTATTATTATTATTATTATTATTATTATTATTATTATTATTATTGTTATTACTAATATTATTATCAAAATAAGTATTAATATTAAGTAATATGATTATCATTATGAGATTTCTATTACTATTATTATTATAAGTATCAGTATTAACAAAATCATTATTAGTATTATTATTAGTAAAATTATTATAGTTATTATTAGTAAATCGTTATTATTATCGAAAATATCTTTTAAACAGGTAAATATTTTGTACCTAAAATATACTTGTTACATATACTATAGTTATATTAAAATTTCACATAACTATATATATCAAACATATTAATATTGATTATATAAATACCTACGAACAACAAACTATTAATTTTTAAATGTAACATTAAACAAGTATGTATATATAAAAATAACTATATAAATAATAACCAATTGAATATAAACACCAATTAAATATATAATATATAAATTAAGATATAATCAATTATTCGATTACGATTATACGTTTTAATATATACATACCAATGATATAGGTTCGTGAATCCGAGGCCAACCCTGCATTGTTCAATATCGTCATATGTATTTTTACTACAAAATACAGTATGGTGAGTTTCATTAATCCCTTTTTAAATGCTTTTGCAATATATGTTTTTGGGACTAAGAATACATGCGCTGTTTTTATAACTGTTTTACGAAATAGACACAAGTACATGAAACTACATTCTATGGTTGAATTATCGAAATCGAATATGCCCCTTTTTATTAAGTCTGGTAATCTAAGAATTAGGGAACAGAAACCCTAATTGACGCGAATCCTAAAGATAGATCTATCGGGCCCAACAAGCCCCATCCAAAGTACCAGATGCTTTAGTACTTCGAAATTTATATCATGTCCGAAGGAGGATCCCGGAATGATGGGGATATCCTTATATGCATATTGTTAATGTCGGTTACGAGGTGTTCAATCCATATGAATGATATTTTTGTCTCTATGCATGGGACGTATGTTTATGAGAAATGGAAATATAAAATCTTGTGGTCTATTATAATTATGAAATGATTATTTATGATAAACTAATGAACTCACCAACCTTTTGGTTGACACTTGAAAGCATGTTTATTCTCAGGTATGAGAGAAATCTTCCGCTGTGCATTTGCTTATTTTAAGGATATTACTTGGAGTCATTCATGATATGTTTCAAAAGACGTTGCATTCGAGTCATCGATTTCATCAAGATTATTATTAAGATAATTATAGTTAGATATATTATGAAATGGTATGCATGCCGTCAACTTTCAATGTAATGAAAGATTGTCTTTTCAAAAACGAATGCAATGTTTGTAAAATGTATCATATAGAGGTCAAGTACCTCGCGATGTAATCAACTGTTGTGAATCGTTTATAATCGATATGGACTTCGTCCAGATGGATTAGGACGGGTCCTTTCAGTGTTCAAGTAGATGAGAGGTCTTGGGTTCGAGTCCTGGCAAGGGCGTTCTTTTTTTTGGTATCATATTCTATTGAGGTAGTATTTTCATTGATATTTCTATTATTATTATTATTATTATTATTATTATTATTATTATTATTATTATTATTATTATTATTATTATTATTATTATTATTATTATTATTATTATTATTATTATTATTTATTATTATTATTATTATTAATATTATTATTATGATATAAAAGAAATTATAAATTAAGAAGTATTAAAGATGAAAGTAATATGGCTATGATTACGATTAATGACATAATTAAGACATTAAGTATTAAGAATGATGTTATTATTATATAGACATGATAAAAAGGAATGTTACAAGTTAAAATCATAAAATTTAGTCAAGTATTATTTTTATTATTATTAACATTATTATTATTAATACAAATAATGACTAACGCTATTAACAAAATTATTATTTTCAATACCAGTACTAAATATAATAATTATTATTAATATTATTATTTTAGTATTATTCTAATTATAAATTTTTACAAACAAAGGAATTATATAAAAACGTAGTTATTACATAGCAACTATATTAGTATTTTAATAATTATTTATTTAAAGTATATAAAATAAATATAGATAATTAAGTTATTAATGAAACATATATTTTACTAAAATAACAATTAATAAGAATATATAAAGTTGCTCGATTACGATTATATGTGTTAATATATATACTTGATATAGGTTCGTGAATTCGAGGCCAACCCTGCATTGTGCAGTTTCGTCGTATGAATATTTTTACTACAAAATATCGTATAATGAGTTCATTTGATTCCCTTTTACTCTTTACATTTTTGGGACTGAGAATACATGCGCTGTTTTTTTTACAACTGCTTTATTAAATGCTTTTGAAATATATTTTGAACTGCGAATACATGAAATGCTTTTATAAATGTTTGACGAGATAGACACAAGCAAAACATTCCTCGAATGAATTATGTGGACGTGATAATTGCAACCATTGAATTATGTGGACATGATAATTGCCACCATTGAATTATGTGGACATGATAATTGCCACCATTGAATTATGTGGACATGATAATTGCCACCAAGTGATGTGAATGTTATGTATCGAGAGAATGATTTTTATACACAGGTTATGTGTAGTATATTTTGTACACGAGATATGTGTACGGTTACTAAGATTTATGAAAAAGGATTTCGTACACGAGAAAGGTGTACTGTATTTAAAAGATATCGCATGTACATTACAGGTGGGTATAGGATTCGGGCCCATTTGTACCATGCAGCATTTAAATCTTGTGGTCTATCAAAATGATGAATTTTATTGTTTTATGATAAACTTATGAACTCACCAACCTTTTGGTTGACACTTGAAAGCATGTTTATTCTCAGGTATGAAAGAAATCTTCCGCTGTGCAATTGCTCATTTTAGAGACATTAATTGGAGTCGATCATCGCAATGGAACCAGATGTTGGTGACTTCGTCCTGATGGATTAGGACGGGTCATCACACGTACAATGCAGATTCATATCACCATCGATCCTGTATCAAATCTTGCTTTCTGTCTGCAATCCAGTACATTATGATTCCAGTTAAACAGATACAAACAAAATCAATTTTAGTCACTTTCTAATTGTATTTGATTTTCTTCTGTTTGATATCTTCGTACAGAGTTTGTTATACGTCTTAATCGAGTTACAACGCAAACATATCATTCTTGTTAGCTTGAAATATACGATTACTATCATAAAATATCACTACCTCTCCTGCAAATTCAAGAATGAAAACAATTCACCACGACCTCTCCTCTCAATCATTTCTCTCTTTTCTATCCATGACCAAAACCATCAACTCGCTTCCGTTTCCATCCAACTCCCTTTAAACTACTCATGTTTCACTAATTCTATCCACTTGCTAACATCGAAACTACGTGCCCGTTCCTGTTTATTGTTTGAAGAACCGTCACCACCACTGCCATATTTTTTCTGTTTTTCTATATAAAGTGAATCACCACCACCAAGAACACATATCTAACTGGATCTTGTTCTAATATTTCTGTTTGAAGCCAAGCCACGAAACCATCCTGTAGTGCTGCCCACTGCTACTGTGATACTTTTTCCATTTTATGTTTCTGTAACTTTATGAACGAAATAATAAATGGTGATGGTGTTATGAATACGTAAATGATGATGATTCATCATGAACGATTAATGAATGGTGATAGATGATGATACTGTTGTTGTTACACTTATTATTCGAAAACCATCAATCCAAAACCACCTCCATCAATCTGAATTGCAGCCACGCTGCTGCTATTAATTTTTTTTCTGTTTTACAAAACAAATATGAAGAAGGCTGCATTCGTTGCTGCATCTATAGTACGACTAACAGGCCATTTTTATTTGGATTACGATTTACAAGCCAATTGTGTAAACTGTTATCTAGAACAATGACCCTACATATGCTGCATCGATTGTTTTGATAAAGGAGGAAAAAGACGTGTTGAATATTTATATGTATTGTTTTATCAATCCTTGAGAAATGTATACATGTGGAGTGGTTTCATTTAAATGGCCGACAAAGTATAATCACTTAAACCCCACTCAATTATAAAGACTCGAAGTATTACAAAATTCTTGTTGGGCCACCCTAATTTGACGCGAACAGCAACCTTGCTGCAACTACTCGCCACTTTTAAGGGTTTTATATTCTCGTGGAACACATCATCTGCTTTTGCGTGACATTTTCTTTCCAACTGGCATCCGACGTTAGCTAACTAATATGATATTAGTTAAACAAATATTCTTTCTCAACTTTCAATTCCATTTGCAAAAACCACGGCTTTATTTCTACCGAGATTTATATTTCTCAACTTGGGCCATGAGTGGGATAGTATGCCGAGACAAATTGCCTGTGGGCCGAAGACTTGCTTTGATATTGGGATTAATCAATGACTAAAATCAGTTGGGCTGCTATGATATTCGATTAAGTTTTGAAGAAGGTGAAAACGGGTTATATAAATATCGAGTTTATATATAAACAGAAAAACAGAAGTGGTGGAATGGTTGAGGGTGTTGATGGGTTTTGAGAGGTTGCGGGTTCGAGCCCTGGCACTGGCGTCATTTTTTTTAGACTACTTCTTTGAGGTAGTTATTCATTTATTTACTTATCATTATTATTATTCTTATCATTAATATTATTATAGTTGTTAAAATAAATGTTAGGAATATTATTATTAGTAAAATCATTATTTTTTTAGTTATTATTATTAGTAGTATTACTATCATTATCATTATCATTATTATTATTATTATTATTATTATTATTATTATTATTATTATTATTATTATTATTATTATTATTATTATTATTATTATTATTATTATTATTAGTATTATTATTACTGTTATTATTATGATTACTACTTTTACATTAATAATATTATTATAACAAATAAATATTTTCTATATAAGTGTATATATATTCCAACTACCATAATATTACATATAATTATATATATATAAAGATTATTTATATAAAAATTTACATATAACAAATTATTGATTTTAATATAATATTAAACTATAAAAATATTAACTATTTTAAATATGTACAAATTAAATATATAAGATATATAATTTAAGATATAATATATAAACTTATTTGATTATGATTATGTGTGTTAATATATACATAAATGATATAGGTTCGTGAATCCGAGACCGACCCTACACTTGTTAAATTACGTCATATGTATTTTTACTACAAAATATAGTATGGTGAGTTTCATTTGCTCCCTTTTTAAATGCTTTTGCTATATATATTTTTGGGACTGAGAATACATGCGCTGCTTTTATAAATGTTTTACGAAATAGACACAAGTACTTAAAATTACATTCTATGGTTGGATTATTAACCGAATATCGCCCTTCAAGTCTGGTAACCTAAGAATTTAGGGAAATGGCCCCTGATTGACGCGAATCCTAAAGATAGATCTATGGACCTTGACAAGTCCCATTCGGGGTACGAATGCTTTAGTACTTCGAGATTATTATTATACAGACGAGAGGTTCTGTTTGGGGATATTCTATGCATTAATTTAACGTCGGTTACCAAGTGTTCAATCCATATGAATGATATTTTTGTCTCTATGCATGTGACGCTTATTTATGAGAACTGGAAGTGAAAACCTTGTGGTCTATTAAAATGATGGAAATAATTATTTATGTTAAACTAATGAACTCACCAACCTTTTGGTTGACACTTGAAAGCATGTTTATTCTCAGGTACGAAAGAAATCTTCCGCTGTGCATTTGCTCATTTTAGAGACATTACTTGGAGTCATTCATGACATATTTCAAAAGACGTTGTATTCGAGTCGTTGAGTTTATCAAGATTATTATCAAGTTATTTATAGTTTAGATATATTATGAAATGGTATGCATACCGTCAATTTTTAAAGTATTGAAAGTTTGTCTTTTTAAAAACGAATGCATTGTTTGTAAAATGTATCATATAGAGGTCAAGTACCTCGCAATGAAATCAACTATTGTGAATCGTTTATAATCGATATGGACTTCGTCCAGATGGATTAGGACGGGTCCTTTCAGATAATATCCCCAAAACAGAACATCTCATCTGTATAATATAAAAACTTCGAAGTACTAAACACCACGCCCACTAGCTCTCCCATCTAGTGAACATTTTGGGTGGGGGTGTTAAACCCGATAGCTACCTTTAGGATTCGCGTGAATTAGGGGCCATACCCGTTTCCTAATTCTTAGGTTACCAAGCTATAATAATCAAGGGGAAATATTCACATCAATTAGTGGCAATTATAACGTCCAACTAATTCAATAATAATCCACAGAACTTCTGTCTGTATAATAATTCATTCGAGGAATGTTTTGCTTGTGTATATCTCGTCAAACATTTATAAAAGCATTTCATGTATTCTCAGTCAAAAAATATAGATTTCAAAGGCATTTAATAAAATAGTTGTAAAAAAGCGCACGTATTCTCAGTCTCAAAAATATAAAGAGTAAAAGGGAGCAAATGAACTCACTATACTGTATTCTATAGTAAAAATACATATGATGAAACTGAACAATGCAGGGTTGACCTTAGATTCACGAACCTAGTTCATTCATTCATATATATATATATATATATATATATATATATATATATATATATATATATATATATATATATATATATATATATATATATATATATTAAAACATATAATCGTAATTGAAAAAATTTATATATTAATATTAATGATGTAATTTATATATTTAATACTTTATATGTTTTATTATTTATTTACATATTTTCATTTCATATATATAAATATTAATATAGTTAAGTTATGCATATTAAATATACTTATATACAAATATCATGTATTTATTAAATTAATGATAATACCAAAATACTGATAATAAATAATTAAATTTAATAATGGTGTTGAAAATAATAATTTTAGATAATAACATTTGTCACTTTATTTGTAGTAATAATGATAATGATATTAATAATATTAATAAGGTAATAATAAGAATAAAAAAATGTAAATTTTAATAAAATATAATCTTAATAATCATGATAATGATAATACTTATTTTCATGATAATTCTAATAGTGTTAATAATAATACTTTTAATGATAATGATGATAAAATAATGTTTATATAAAATCATGTCGATGATAATAATACTAATAGTACTGATAATACTAACTATAAAAATAACCATTTTACTATAAATGATAATAATGATATTAATAAGTTTAATAATAACAATACTAATAATCATATTAATAATAATGGTGATATATTAATAATAATACTTATGTTGTTAATAATAATAATAATAATAATAATAATAATAATAATAATAATAATAATAATAATAATAATAATAATAATACATATATCAGTAGTAATAACAATGATAATAATTATAATACTAATAATAATAACAATAATAATAATACTGATAATAATAATATTATTAATGATAATAGGAATAAGTTTTAATTGATATTACTTATAATAATAATGATAATAACATTCATAATATTAATTTTAGTGATAACAATAATTAACATAATAATAATAATAATAATAATAATAATAATAATAATAATAATAATAATAATAATAATAATAATAATAATAATAATAATAATAATAATAATAAAAGATAAATAAATAGATAACTACCTCAATGAAATGGCTAAAAAAATGTGCTTCAGTTCAGACTCGAACCCACGACCCCTCAATAACCCACAAACACACACAGCCATCGAGCTATCTGACTTTTCTATTTTATTTTATAAATTAAAGTTATTTAAACACTGTATCTGTATCCCCTTCTTCTTCCTAAACTGTAATCGACCAGGTGTCAAACTTAGCAGGGTTTAATTTAAGTGTTTAAGATTTGTAAAATGATTAACAATAAACGTGATGATTTATATTAATTAACAGAACAAAAAGAAATAAATAAAAAAAATCATCACAGACATGAAGAACACGGTTTGAACTCAAAATCGATTTTGAAACTAGAGGCTGTTACAGGCCACGATTACTGAATGAAATAAGTTTAAAATCTTCCCTATAAACTATCTGAGTTATCAATTTAACTTAAAACATCCAACTGAATTCGAATTTTTCCAAGAACACGATGTTTGACTTTTTGAAAATTAGAATTTGACCTCAAAATTAGAACTCGATAGGATGAATTGGGTTTTGAAACTTTCCAGAAAGATTGAATATGAGACTTCTAATGATACTGTGTTGATAGATTTTAAAATTTGTTAAGAAATCAAGCTTTTTGAAAAATTAATACAAGAACAGGGTAATACCTGTTGTTCCTCGACTTTTCTGTTTAATTTTTCCATTTAATGTGAAGTAACTTATATAAAATGATGTGTTATTGGTTTCTGAATAAAATGTGGTAGGAATCAAAGGACAATTGATAAATTATATAAAGAAAATTTGATCGACAGGAATTTTACTCAGGAGCGTAAAACGAATAA